>NC_142166.1:37250488-37562988 GCF_029865625.1 Vigna umbellata
ATCCAATACAATTTCACAATTCAATCAATAATTCACCATACAAACATTAATTAGAACTTGTCTATCAAACACATTAAGTAAAACTAACTTCCCTTACCTTACATCGACGATACAAAGCTCTAAAAACACCCTGATTATTTCTCGCATAAGGAATTTCTACGAATCACCAAATTGAAAAAGGAAAAAGTTCCTAGGACCTTAGATTTACCAAGAAGCTCAAAGAACAACACAAGACACACATGCAAATGGAAACTTCCATACACTGACTCGATTAAAGAGCGAAGAGCAAAAAGAAGTTGAAACTTACTTGCTCCATTGCGGAAACTGGTCGGATAAGAATGTAGACCTCGTCGTCGTGATCGATTAGGCACCTCTTGATCGTCAAGGAGATGACTCAGGAGTTATAACTCTTACAGAGAAGGTAAAGAACTCTAGAAAAGTGTTTTCGAGAGAGATTCTACATTTTAAAATAATGAAACTCATTTATAACAAAACTATTTATAAATAAATTATTTAATAATAAAATATCTCAATCTCATTATTTTTAAACTATCACCACTTCTAAAATACCATTTTCTGGAATTTTATCGCTCATGTTTCAAATTTTAATATATTTTATTTTTTAAATTTAAAATATGATTTAATATGTTTATTTTAAATTAATGATATTTTTTTTAGGTTTGTTAAATTGTTTCAAGTTGTTATTTGAATTGGAATCATTAAGAAGTAAAAAAAGTTTAACACTTATCTAATGACA
This sequence comes from Vigna umbellata, assembly GCF_029865625.1. Classification (NCBI taxonomy): domain Eukaryota; kingdom Viridiplantae; phylum Streptophyta; class Magnoliopsida; order Fabales; family Fabaceae; genus Vigna; species Vigna umbellata. Next base: position 37,251,246 of record NC_142166.1, read on the forward strand.
ATTTTTTTGAATTTGTTAAACATTGTTTTATAATGATATTTAAATTAAAACGTGTAAATAAGAAATAAATTTTTTTTAACCTAATTAGCTAAAAAGATTAAATATATTGTTTTGAAACCAAAATATATCATAATTTAATACACGAATAAGTTCTAATTTCACATTTAAAGTTTAAAACCTAAAAATATATTTAATTTTATTTTTAGTATATGCAATAATGCACTGTTGTAAGTGCAAACTTAGAGCTGTCAAAACGGGTAACCTGGCTCAACCCGGCCCGGCCTACAACGAGTTGGTCACTTAGTGAGTCAACCCAACCTGGCTCACTTATTAGTGAGCTGAAAAAATTCGAACCCTGCTCGACCCACCATAGGTTAGTGGATTAAACGGGTTGGCTCAATGGCTCATTTAATTATAAGTTTTTTTAAATAAAAAAAATTAATTTTTTTAATCCAAATCTAAATAAATATCACTCTAAAACTGTCAGAACCTAAAAATTTGGGGGATTTAAAAGAGTGAATTAGTATATATTAGACTAATAAGAACCATATTTCTATTTTCAGTATAAAATATATTTTTAGACAAACCCGGTACATTAGCCTAAACCCAACTTCTCTCTAAACTCTGTCTTCTTCCTTTTGCTCTGCCTTCTCTCTACCCTTTCACAAATTTCAACCGTTGCAATTTCATATAGGTGGTGTTCCTACGTTCCCGGAGTCGAGAGCTTCCCATCCATCTGAGACGTAATTCCATGATCTTCAAGGAGAAGATCCATGGTGGTGCCCATGATGTGTTTTAGAATGATTAGCATGGAAGCTTAGTCTCGGGGGTTATCCTGAAACTACAATGGTCAATCATTCTCAAGTAGAGAGGATTGAACCATGTCGTGAGTAGTAGCAGGAGGTCCTAGTCTTGGGTGCTTCCAGTATGGCCCAATGTGAGTGATAACGGACTAACCTCGTGAGTGTGGTAGGGTGAAACCCATTGACAATGGCTTTGCAAAGCAGTAGAGGCCACCACGAGTGCATGACCCGTCATAGCTCGACAATCATTCTAAGTCCGGACGAGTCAAGCTTAAAGTGTAACAAGTTGTGTTAAGTGACCCAGTATATATGATTTAAACTTGCATGTTGGGTGTAATTGTTATAACATGTTTTTGTTATATCTAGCTCACCCTTCTGCTTGTGTTTGTCTTTCGTTTGTGTTGTGTTTTCTGTTGCAATGATCATCCATTTGGATGTGAGCAGAGGTAGATGAGGTGCTTCTGGAGCAGGCCTTGGAGGGAGATGACACCGCTGCTTAGCCTAGTTAGGATCCATTGGCTTCTGTTTATTTTGAAATACTCTATTGTGTTAAAGTTTTAAATTACAACCTTTTTAGGATGACTGTAACCTTAAGACTTTATCTACAAGTCTTCTTCTAACTGTTCTATTATATTAAAATGTGGACTACTAGATTATATAGTTTTATATAATCTGGGACGTTACATTAATGGTATTAGAGCAGTTCATCCTTAGGATGACCTGTGAGTTGAGGGCTTGTCTTGTCTTCTCTGTGAAGAATTGAGTCTAAATGGTATGATTTACCATTTCCTCCAAGTCTAGATAGTAGAGTGTGTATCTAACTAGAAGTTTTGATAACAGAAAACGTCTTGATAAGAGTAATGAGGGTGCATACTCATGACTTCTACTAGAGATGATTTTTCTTTCTTAATTCTGAAAAGTTTGAGGAAAAGTAAGGGTGGTGATTCTAGTATTGTTGTCAATAGTAATCCTTGTCTTGTTCTTGCCTTTATGATAGTGTATTGTGCTGTATAGTGGTAGAGGAATGCAAATTCAAGGACAACTTGAGTTGTATACCTTTATTAGAATTGGTTTAAGCCTTTAAGAAAAAGTCTTGCCTCGAAGATAAGGAGTTAGAAGACCAGAATCTTGGTTTCACAAGACGAGTGAAGATATTGGAATTTAGAAGTAATGTTTTTGGGTGAAGAAAAAGTTCTCAAGAACAGAGTCAGAAGATCAGCTATCGTACGTTTCACAAGAAGAGTTGAGTTCAAAGGTTAGAATAAGAGGAACATTGGGTAAGCATAAGTGTAGTAAGTTTTAAGAAATCAATTTGGTTCAGTACATCAGTAACGTCAGAAGATAGAAGAAAGGAAAGTATTGGTGAGCAACGGAGTAGCATTGAGAGGAATTGGTGTTATAGGTCGGTGTATCAACGATGGTTGAGATCTGAATAAGAAAAGTGGTGGATGGTTTGAAGTTTAAGTTAAGAAAGGAATAAGAATTCTAAAGCGGGACCAAGGGGAATAAGTATCAAGAAGAGAAGTAGAAGAAGAAGAGTTTGAGAAGCAGTCGTTTAAGGCATAAAGCAGAGTTACGGAGGAAATAGTTGAAGGCAGAATTGCTAAGTTGAGAGAGAGCATGAGGTCTTTGAAGAAGAATGAAGTATTGTAAGGGTCTTAAGTTAAGTGAATAATTGGAAGGAGATAGTCAAGTTTTCTCAACAAGTGGATGATTCAGAGTCAAGTTTAGAATGATGTTTCAAGATTAGTAGTTCGCATGGAAGAAAGGTTTGACCATGGGTGAAGATGAAAGGTTTCAAGTGATGAAGGAAGGAGTACATCAGAATGTCAATTTGGTAGGAACAAGGTAAGGTTAGACAATTAAGAGCACGATGAGTGAAGAAAGGGAAAGAAAGGTCTCAAAACAGATAAAAAGGGGGTGTTTATAATATAAGATTTTGTAGTAATTTTCAAGATAATTAGAGAGTTGAATTGATCGAGAAGTTCAAGGATATGAAGCTGTAGATTAAGTTGAAGTCAGTCTTCATCAGGTAAGGTTTGTGGTGGGCTGAGTTTGATCAAGAGAGAAGTGAATGTTGGATGCCGGGTTATAGAAGGCAGTGAGTTTGTAAGTTCAGATAAGATCGGAGGTTTGGCATTGTGAGTTAAGGTACTTTGAAGTTCAGAGGATTAAAGGCAGGGTTTATATTTTGATGATTCTAAGTTGAGGAAGGAGATTCTTGAAGAAGAAGGTTTTAAGTTAATCTGACAGTTCTGAGTACAAGAAGAATTCTAAGCAATGTAGCGTTTGTAGAGTCGATTCGAGGGATCAAGTTTGAAATTGATATGAAGTGGTAACTTGGTAGGGAAGGAAAGTGAGGATGGTGCATCACGTGTAGTTGAGGGATAGATGGGAGCAAGTGTTATGGGAAATACGAGAGGTCTAATAAACGCAAGTGAAGAAGAGATGATGTTGTTCTTTCATAAGTTGAGGTGTGATCATAAGGAGGAGTTTGATTGATTTCCAAATCGTTCTAGGGGTTATGGTTTTAACAAGAAGTATTGAGTTTAAAGAGAACAAACGGTTATAAATCAGAAGTGGATTCAAGTTAAAAATGTGTAGACAAGGGATTGTAAAGTCAGAAAGAGTTTAACGAAGATAAGTGGTGGAATTCGCTATTATCCAATGTTAATGGTTCCTTATGGGATAGTTCCTGTAAAGTGTAAGGTGTACAAGAGGTACATGATGGATTTGGTAGAACAGTGATATTTTGGACTCAGTTCAAACATGGGAAGAACTACAAAGTTGAAGAATCTCAGAAGAGAAATAGAGGGCAGGTTGGAACAGTCTAGTATAAGTCTTAGCAATCAGGAGTAGGTTCAAGCATGTACGTTTTCGAGGAGTAGAAATAATGTTGAGAAAATGGAATGACAAGGTTATCGTGGAAGAGAAGATTTCTCACGGTTTTTGCAAGATCATAGAAGTTTTGAAGAAGGTTCTTCAAGGGTGAGCATTTTCTGGTTACAGCAGTCATAAAGGAAGAGTTATTTTCAGTAAACTGGTGAGTAAGGGAGTATGAGGATCAGAGTAGCGCAGCAGATAATGGTGGGCATGTTCTTATTAGTAATAGGTATGCGTGAAGAGCTCTCATAATCAAGTGTTGGTGGTTTGGTTGATGATGTCATTATTTGAGAATGAGTTGAGAATGTATAGTGATCTTCAAAAGTCAGAAGTGAGTTCATGTCGGCAGGAAATAAGTAAGAGTTAGAAAAGATAAAGTTAGCCTATGGTTTCAAGCTGCAACGTCAACCTTAAAGTGGGAAAGTATTAATGGACGATGAATAGAGTAAGTGGGTCAGGGGATCAAGGAGATGAGTTGAGTTATGGTTTCGAGTTAAGGAGTTACTCTTGAGGTAAGAAAATGTTAACAGATGGTTTGAATAAAGAGGAGATTCAAGTTCTCGTTTCGATAAGGATTGAGTAAGAGTTCGTTGAAGACTATGAAGATGGAGATTTGAAGAGAAGTTGTAAAGAGATTCCATTAGCATAGTTGAAATACTATAACTAGTGGGTTTCTCAATATGGTTGAGAAAGCGTAGTTTGGAAATCCTAGTTTGAGATGCATCATCAGTTGGCTTGATACTAATCAAGTTAGTGATCTCAAGTCGAAGAGGTTATAGATCTAAGTATGGGTGCAGGCTAGTGGATCGAGAATTGCATATGGTTCAGGTTGACAAATTGAATGGGTGAAGGTGAAGTGTTCACTTTGTTTTGTTGTTGGAAAGGAGCAGAATTTTAATTTAGTAATGAGATAGTATAGTTGGAAACTATACTACTCAAGAGTGTAAATCAGTAAAGTAATGTGAAGTCATCATAATAGGTATGGTTGAAGATGATCAAGAGAATAACAGTTGGTGGATTAATCAGAAGTTGTAGCAATAAAGTCAGTGGTATGGTGGTTCTTAGAAGAAGCAAGAGGTGGCAAAAGAGTATCAGTTAAGGGTCGATTTGAAGTCAAGACTAGTAGAGGTTTTAGAATAGTTTTACGAGAACTGGCGAAGGATAGGTGAGGGGTTGGCAGTGTGGCTGACACAACACGGTTGGTTAGCCGAAGGAGAGAATTCTTAAAAGTTGAGGTCTTGGGGTTCAAATTTGTTTTGAGAATAATGGCTAAACCAATCTACACTATTGAACACTAGAGCATTTTAGCATAAAGGCAGAAACCATCAGTCTAGTCAAGGTTGTCTGGGATAGTACGACTGATGATTCTACTTGGGAGTTAGAGGGAGTCATGAGGGAGTCCTATCCTTCCCTGTCCTCTGGTAAGTCTAATTTTCGAGGTCAAAAATTTTTGATGTGTGAGAGAATGTGAGAAACTAAAAATTTGGGGGATTTAAAAGAGTGAATTAGTATATATTAGACTAATAAGAACCATATTTCTATTTTCAGCATAAAATATATTTTTAGACAAACCTGGTTCATTATCCTACTCCCACTATCTCTCTAAAATCTTAAGTTCTTCCAAGTTCTCTGCCTTCTCTTTCTACCATTTCTCCTTTCTAAGCCATTTGATTTTCGATTAGGTTATGCTCAAGCGTCCACGGTGCAGAGGACTCTGTTTTGACCGATCGGTTTCTTCATTCCGACCGGTAAGCAATTTTTCCCCTTTCCTTCGCTGTTTTAGAACCTAGAACATGCGATTCTACTGGTTGAATGTAACTAGAAACATACTTCTTCCTGTTTCTGTCAAACTCTAGCTCTAAGAGTTGTTCTTAATCACTAAGTGGTGGTGTGTAGGGTGTTGTTTAGGTTTCTCACAACTCGAGGTACTGTTAGGGCATTCCAGTGAGCTATGCTGTGACATCTACAAGGTAAGGGGAGCTAGAAATACATCTTTGCAATGTTTGTATGAGGCATATGTATGCTATATTCTGACTTGGTATGTTGTTTGGAGTGGTATTTCACTTGCTTGGGTATGACGCGTTATATGAACCTAACTGTATAATATGTGATGCTGGAATTAATGACTGTGTAGTTGTTTGCATGAAGTGGATATCTAAAATTGGGTATGTTTGATGGATGTATTATGTTGAATGGGTGATCAAATGGAAGGTAAGGTAAGTATGCACTGTTTTGAATAAATTGGTAGTGGTCTAGTTCATTTTGAGAGGAAGTGAGGTAGTGATTTTGAGTATTTGGGGCCTAGAGTGTTTTAGACTGTAAGGGCATCCTTAACTAGTGCATTGTGACCTGTTTGAGTCACCAAAGTGGTCTAAATAAGTGCAAGGCAGTAAAAAAAATTGGAATTGGAATCTTCAAGTTGTGGAAATTGATGTTGAGGAGTAAAAGTTGAGTAGTAATCCCTTTAGAAATGTAGTAGGAACGTTTAGGATCAATTAAACAAGTTTAATTAAGTATAAAACACGAATTAGGGGTGTTAGAAGTTGGGGAAAATGACTAGAAATGGTAAAGAGTGTGTGAGTTGCATAATTCTGCAAAATTTGCGTTCTGCAGATTATGCAGACTCGCTGAGCGAATTGTTTCGCACAGGGAGTCACCCTGGCGAGATGCTCTCTATTAAGGCATTCGCACAGCGAGTTGGTGCGCTGTGCGAATGGCTAGAGAGGGTTTCTCTCTGTTTGGTGATTCACATAGCGAATTTGGGCGCTGTGCAACTGGTGGTTGCTTGGAAAATGCTAGTTTAATTTGAATATCGAATTTGGGGCGCTATGCGAGGGTTTAGGGTCAGATTATGTGTAGCAGAATTTTCAGTTTAGCATAGTGCACACACACTGAGCGAATGTGAGTGAGTAAAACCCACTGTTTTTGTTATTCGCACAACGAGTTTGGTGCGTTGAACGACTTGCCCAGAACCTATTTTTATTCTTTTTATTCCTGTTTTATGATAACCTTGAGCTATGTTTTGATTATTAGGATGGTGTAAAAGTATCTATGATATTTTGTGATTAGTGAGGTTATATGTTTGGATTCAATGTGATAATATTATGGTATTTGGTTGTTCATGTCTTGAGTTAAGTTTCAAAGTGACAATATGGTTGATGGACGTAATTCCATGGATCTCAAAGGAGGTTACATGGTGGTGCCCTATGTTATTGGACGTAATTCCATGATCTTCAAAGAGAAGATCCATGGTGGTGCCCTTGGTGTGTTTTAGAATGATTAGCATGAAAGCTCAGTCTTGGGGGTTATCTTGAAACTACAATGGTCAATCATTCTCAAGTAGAGAAGATTGAACGATGTCGTGAGTAGTAGCAGGAGGTCTTAGTCTTGGGTGCTTCTAGTATGGCCCAAGGTGAGTGATAACGGACTAACCTCGTGAGTGTGGTAGGGTGAAACCCATTGGCAATGGCTTTGCAAAGCAGTAGAGGCCACCACGAGTGCATGACCCGCCATAGCTCGGCAATCATTCTAAGTCCGGACAAGTCAAGCTTAAAGTGTAACAAGTTGTGTTAAGTGACCCATTATATATGATTTAAACTTGCATGTTGGGTGTAATTGTTATAACATGATTTTGGTATATCTAGCTCACCCTTCTGCTTGTGTTTGTTTTTCGTTTGTGTTGTGTTTTCTGTTGCAATGATCATCCATTTGGATGTGAGCAGAGGTAGATGAGGTGCTTCTGGAGTAGGCCTTGGAGGGAGATGACAGCGCTGGCTTCTGTTTATTTTGAAATACTCTATTATGTTAATGTTTTAAATTACAACCTTTTTGGGATGATTGTAACCTTAAGACTTTATCTACAAGTCTTCTTCTAACTGTTCTATTATATTAAAATGTGGACTACTAGATTATATAGTTCTATATAATCTGGGACGTTATAAAAACGATGTTAAACTCCAAAGACAATTCAAAATATAAAAAAAGTATCATACAATGCAAGCGTAATCCAAAAACATGTACAAAAGACGAACAAATAAGGTTTTAATATTGTTAATTTTTGTCTCACTTGTCCATTTATAATATTAGAGTCTTAAATAGATAAATTTTTAAATCTATAACATTTTTCTCTCTTGAAACATCTTCTTTATCACTATCTACAATATAATAAAAAAATGCTAACTAATAATATTGAAACACAAAATAATAAATAATTAAATTAAATTAGGTGGGTTGGTGAGCCAACCTGGCTCGCCACTGGTTCAACCCAATAAACCGGGTTCTAAGTGAGCTGGGTTGAAAATTAACCCGCATTTACATTTTTTTCAAACTTAATCCGGTTCAAACTCGTAATTAGCGCGAGTTATATATCATTTTGACAACACTATTCAAAATTATAAATAAGATGACAATTTTGATTAGTATAAATTATACCAATTATTGTGCTATTTAATGATAAATTTTTAAGTGAGCAGAAGAAGGAATACTAAATTGAGACGAGTTTTATATGAATAAAAACACAAATATAAGAGCAAAGATTATGACACATCCTTGTCAAACTCTGTGTACATTCTTAGCTAATTTTCATCACATTATGCATAGATATTGTAAAGCTGGCTCGAAATTTCATTTGAAAATATCATTCTCGTATCTGTCGGAGCTACCCTTTCTTGTGCTCATTATTTCACAATAAAGACAGTTTTTTTTTTTTTAAGAAAACTCATCTTGTTAATAGGATGTTAAATTGAGAGTCACGGGTAGGTTAGGACGAATTAAATATAAGTCAATTTACCTTAATTTATTTTTGGATGAATTAAATTTTATAATTCAGATTAATTTATCATGAGTTGATAGATAATAAGTAGATTGGTTCATTTACAATTTTATTTTTAATTTATTTTATATATTTATTGTATACCATCAAAGTGAATTCACCCAATTCACTATTATATAGCATTACAATTAAAATATTTTCATCCAATTCACTATTGTATAGCATTATAATTAAAATATTTATCTCTTTGATCAAATATTGTTATAAAGGTAGTAACCAAAAACTAAAATATCAATCTATATAACTTAAAAAATAAATAAAATTATTTTTAGTATTTAAAAAATTAAATTATCAACATACAAAATTAAAAATAATAAATAAGTATATAAAAAATAGTAAAAAAACTAATAAAAAATTATCATTCACGAGTTACAAATTAATTTATTTTTAACTCAACTTAAACTCATTTAACCACATTGAACTGGATTTAGTTAGATTCATATTTAAAATCTCAAATTTATGATAAACATCAAATTCACGATAAATCGGATTAGCTCGCAAATTGAATTCATTTAGATATGTTTATTTAAAAAACATGTAAAACTTTACCGTTAACATCTTACTTAAATAATATATGAATAATTTTTTTAATTGAGTAGGTGGATATCTTATATATAAATTTTACATAGGAAAATTTTCAAACCTCATTCACAATTCTTGAAATTCTTGGGAAAAATAAACTGAATACTTGGAAATATTTCCTGGTAAGAATTAGAGAGAAATGTTTTGCGGAAATAACTTCGACTCGATGCTTCGTGTTTATTTTATTTTCTTTCGTGGTTATCTTACACGCAAAATGTGTATGACCCATGTTGTTACTTCGTACGTCTATTGTATAAAAATGAAATAAAATTATTGTTAAATGATTGGAGTTCAACAAAGTGATAATCAAATGTGTACTTGTAAGTATTCTGCAACAATTCTTACTACCAACTTATGAAGTATTAAATGAAAAAAAAATACATTTCAGTTTTGAAAATTTAAAAACCACTCAATATTTTCTTTACATGATGAATAAGAAGATTTTGTATGAAAAATTAGAATTATTCGTATGAAATGCCAACTATACAGGTTTATGTTTAAATTTCCATCTTTGTGCAACCAAACCATAACTAACATTTCAGATTGCTGGAGGTCTAAGAAGAACCCATACAGAAGGGAATTCGAATGGAAGAAGCTCCAAATCAACCTTACCTGTCCTAACTACCATTACTTCAATAGAGAATCTATAACAAATAATTATCATACCATACAAACAATGCAAACCAAATCTTGCACTTTTTTCTGCTGTTCCAGGTAAATATCCTGCATATTTCATAACCAACCAACCAACAGAATATTATTATGAGAAAAATGTTACTTGTACAATTAAAAGATAGAAAAAAGAGAAAAGTTTGAGATATAATAAAAGATATGAAGGTATAGGAGACATTGGCCATAACGGTCCAAGTTACGGTTTATGGAAGGGTTGGTCTTAGCAGGTAACAACCAATATACGTTTTACAAAACCTGGTGTCAATAAAAACAAATATACTACAAATTCATTTTATCTCTAAATATCCAACACAAACTCACATGAAATAATAGTCACATCTCTTACTCGGTTGAGGTTTTTTGTCGTCAATTTATTTCTTTGCGCATGAATAACCCATTTACAAATATGACTTTATTTTAAGATTGTGGTTTTAAAGTTTAAAATATGTAAAAATAAAATATCACCCTTTTTTATTTTCACCAATTTTTAAAAAAACCATTACGACAGCGAAATGGAGCAGCGATGGGATGCTGGAAAGTTAATCGTAACGTCTTCGAATTGTGGCCGTCAAGGTAAGGTAAAATCGCAACTGCTCACAATACTATAGCAGTATCCAACAAAAACCAAACGCATAGGTTTAGTTTCTGTTTTATTTGTTTCCGTAAGCAGCACTAGCAAACGTCACAAACGACACTATCTTCTAAGACCTTTTTTTCTTCTGAAGGACGCAACTAAGATACCTTGGAGGTATCTTTCGTGGGAAAGCTTCGGACAGAGATGAATACGAAGAGTTACTAAGTGCAAGTTAAAGTACGCTCACCGTATAACTGGACTAAACCAACAAGGATCAAATTCAAAGAACAATGCCTTCCCACAGAACATGCTGTTTCCACATTTTATCATCCGCTTCAAGTTCACCGTATAACTGGGACTGGACACTCACAATAAAATCAAATATATGTAATAACCAACACAAATCTATGCACTGAAGGAACCTTTCGTATTAAAGTTATGAACTAGAAAAATCATATTAACCTGAAAAATATATACCAAGGGCGAAAAAGCAGGTATTTGGGCCAGAACAAGAATGAAAAATTGACAATTGTCTAATTATACTAATCTAATAAAGTTAAAAATTAATAGTACCTGATATCTTAAAGGCTCACAAGAAAGTAGAACCCGTGCATGGAAGCATCCCTCTTATTAGTAGACAAATATATTCGACAGAGCAATGACAAGCCATCGAAGTCATAAGTTATTTCGCATAAGACAATTTGAAGCAATTTATAGTAAATATATTAAACAATTTTTCTCAAACACGCACAATCTGAATCTCTAGCGAGCACTCCCCACACGAATACGACAATGATCGACTTGTTGCTAATGAAAGCAACTGTAATTCTCGACTGCAATGTTGGTCACTTGCCTCTCAAAATCATAATCATAACCTCCCCATCGTGAGTGAATCCTACATGGAATTTCCGTTTCACGATTCAGCATGATTAACTGTTTATATTTAAGTTTTTATCCAGCACCCAACGACCATTGACAAACAGTGTGGGCGTATTGAAATAATAGAATTAATCACCTGTAATTGCATAATTCAACGTTTGCCACGATGTATGCCACCTGACCTCGCACCAGGATAGCGGCGAGCAAATTGAAACCTTAAATTGACCGAGTTGCGGTCAAGTTCGTCAAATTTGTAACCTGCAAAATTAACGTTCACTGTTTTACGCTGAACAACTAGCCGTGTTCTGTGCAGCGGATTATGGTGTCAACAGGAAGATGATATAAGACGCGTTTTGTATCTTAACTCGGCTTATGACAGACATAATAATCCTGAAATGCATCTAAATACGTTCAAACCCAATGTCCAACATAGGTGAATATGCTTTCCTCTCACTCGTTACCGAAGGGGTCAAACTTGGTACTTGAAAGGAAGGGTGAGTAAACTTTAAATAAGGCTCCATCATTAGACTATCTTCACCGTTGGCCATTCAATGAAACTTAGAATATTGGTCGAATATTACCTACCTAGTTTAAGTATCTACGCGGCAGAACAAATAATAAATTGTGACATGCAACACACGATCTTACTGTGCTGGTAGATGGAAGAGCAAATGAATGTGGAAGTCTACTACACCAAGAGAGCGTATTTTGTCAAACAGGCCCTTAGCTATCGATGTTCCATGCAACCAATGTTCTTTTAAGCAATCCACCCAACCCACATGAGTTCCTCAAAAGCAGGAGGCCTGCCTCCGTAACTTGGAAATGTCAAATTGCATGGCATTCACAATCTAGCCCCCACGATCTTTCAACCAGATATGCCAGCTTTATCGATGACCACGACAATGATGGAAAATAAGGAGTCCATAACATTCATTATCGTGACATTACTTTTACATGAATCAGTCTTTTACCTTTCGAAGCTTGAGTAAAGCTTTCATCTGAGTCAAACCATCTCCATCCCCGCATAAAAGTGTGGTAGATGAGAAATGCATTGCATAGGGTTAAATGCAATGCTGCTTGTTAGTGATGTCGAAAGACCATCAAGTAGTGCTCTAGGATTCCACACTCGCATCCAGTGTTAATGTCCTTCCTTACAATAAGATCCTTTGATCCAATACCACTGAGTATGTTTCAGGCAACACTCACGTTCTAAATCCATCACTACCTCATCAGATTACTGGATTTATATTTTACCCAAAACCCAGCATATATTATGCAGAGCAGCCCACGGTCTTGAGGCACAGACAGGAGGAATTCAAATCATAAAGAAGTCCCTTCTTGCCAACTCGATGAAATTGCCAGAAAATGGTTCTATAGCATTTTCTCTATATTAAAACTTAAGTGGATAAAGAAATGGACAAAGGTTTTTCCAAGACACACATGAGGATGACATTATACGAGTAGAAGAAATAGAGGACTTACCCTGCAATGCTTCCATGGCAGTTGCTGCATGACCCGGACTCAAAAAATCGACAAAACAAAGTACCATTGGATCACCCCTTGGCTGCACAAAATAGAAGTAAAATGTCCATCAACGTATACAATTTTTTTTAAACTTTTTAATTAAACTTACTTGTCTTGACTCCTTGCTAACAAGCCTAACTTCTTTGTAGCCAACAAAAGGACGAAATATATCTGTACCTCGCAAGTTAAGGAGGAAGAATCTACAATGAAAAAGATTTGACTCCTCTAACGGGATATGTGTGAAGAAAGAAAGTGCGGTCCGACCTACCGTTGATATAAAGTGGGTTCCGTTTACAAAAACACTTTATTTCAAATCAACAGTAGATCTCTCACTCTTGACATCTCACTTGAAGAAGAATTAAATCCGAATGAAAGCATTGATCTAAGGGGAACCGAATGAAAGGATACGAGCTACTTCCCGTCTTGTGCAGTTAGAAGGCAAACCCTCAACAAACAGTGTACTGGTAGCATCAGGTGGAAGAGAATGGTCAGCCCTTCCACTACTAAACCCCAGGATTTTGTCTTTTACATCTGTTCCCCTGTCTACTCCCCCAATATTTGCAACATTTGAATCGTCAATAGTACGATTGGGAACTCGCCCTCCAATGGTTCTAGTGGACTGTCCGGAACCATATGATGAAATCTGATGAAAAATGTACAATTTTTTTATCCTTAAACATATAGACATATTTCACACATCAGATGTACTTTGTGGTAATACGACATCGAACAAGATGTGCGAGACAGTAAAATAAATTATTCCATTTCGATCACATGCTCACTTTAACTGGATAGGATATTAGGACAAGGTAGAGTTCATGATTTTGTGTTCACTACACAATAGGACACGACAATTAATGTTATTATTACTCCAAACAATGTATCTAAGAAAATTAAAACTACCAATTTTTCCCCTATTCCTTTCAAATCTCCCATTGGAAATTTGGAGCTGATATAGAAATTATTTGGGTTTTTTTACCATTAGTTTAAGCATAAAAAATCCACTCACCCAGCTCTCTATCATATCCATGAACAAACACATTTAAATACATTCTAGTTGCCTACAAATTCAATATATCAATCAGGGGAATAAAAGAACAAGAAATAGATAAATGGCCATTTAAGAACCGAAAAAAAGCTAATACCGCACTACGGAGGTAACTCTCATAAGATGCATCAAGGGACTCAGCATCTCTAACTACTCGTAGCCCTCCTCTATCATCATCATGGGGAAAGTAATTGGGCAAGTCATGAACACCAGAGACATCTTCAAAATTAAAAAATACTTTAAGCTAATGAGAATACAAAGACAGGAACAAGGTAACAATGAATCATTCACATGATGATTGTGAAATACACAAGATTAAAATCAAATGACAGGGGAAAATATTTCTATCAAGATACAAGCCTAAGATTAAGACAACATGAATTTGAAATAGAATAGCTTCATTATTTAAATTATATATCGGAAAAGAGATAGATTCATCACAAAATTAGACAGACCCACTTAAAAGAGTACTATCACGGGCACAAAATTCGGACTTAGGTAAGCATATTGTGTCAAGTCTAGTAAATAAAATGAAAACTTCTTTCCAAAAGCTCTGGAAAAATTAGCAGGGGAGGATAATCACTTTTCTTGTCCTGAATCTATATCTAGTTTGAAACCCACAGTGAAAAATAGTTAGGCACTTGGACAAAACAGGAACAGAGAATTCTTCATCATTATTCAAGGAGATGTATCTAAAAAATTTAAGACCAAATTCGGTTCAGCATAAACACCCGCCAACAAGATGACGATGCTGCATATAATCATGAAAGGTGACCTAATACAGAGTATCCAAACTAAAAGGAACAAACATAAACCCTCTCTATTTGGAACGAGGGAAAGAGTTCCACGGTAAAAAGAAAAGGAAATTGAACAAACCAAATCAAACCAAGAAAAATAAAAGCTATGTAACAGGAAAGGACAGAAAATGGAAGGGGGAAAGATCAATAAAAGGGAAAATTCAAAATTTTGACTTTAGATTTGGCGAAATACGTAAAGATGGCCTTTTGCGTTGAGATGAAAACCTAGCGAGAGAAAAAGATAAATATGAAAAACCCTGAATTGAAGGCATACCGTAGTCGGAACGAGAGCGCTTGCCGGCGATAGAGGAAGGGGCATGCCGCGATTCGGCGGCGTATCTCCAATATCCGTCGGACATGAGGATGGGAATTGATAGATTGATGAACCAAATTGAAATTAAAACTGAAACAGAAATTGAAATTGAAAAGTGAAAGAGGATGAGAATATGGGTTGAAGCTTCTTTTGATTATATCTCAGAAAAGCCAAACGACGCAGATTCAAATAATGAATTTCATTTTTTTTTTCAATCTACATCTTATAAGCAGCTACTTCAATACACTTTTCTTCTTTAGCATATTTTATCAGATCCTATTTATATTTTTCTTTCTAATCACTGTTTTACTATATGTCATATTATTCAATTTTTTATTGGATAAATAAGAAAACTTTGATTTAGTCTTTCAATATATATATATATATATAATTCAATTTAATTTCTATATTTATTATTTATTTTTAAAATTATATTTTTAAATTAATTTTTTAAATGATTTTATGTACAGTGAACTTTATTTCTCAAAGTACTAGGTAATGTTGGGATTTTTTTTATCTGAATAAAAGAGTTTAATCATTTTTTATTTGTAGTTTTTGAGTGAAATATCCATTAAGTAAAGTTTATCTCATTAAGCTTATAAGCTATCCTAAAATTAAAACTTTTTCAGAATTATCTTGCAAAAAATATGACATGGCAAACATTTTGAACTGAAAATTTATTTAGATTTACTTTCGACTTATGTAATGTTTAAGTAAAAAAATGTTAGAAAGTAATTATTTTTATGTTGGAAGTATTATCAGTTTTGTTATATGAATAATAATTCCTATGTCAAGTCAATCTCTCTATTCTATTATAATAAAAAAAAATGCCAATAATACTACAGAATCGATAATTTGTCTTAACGTAAAAAATATCTAACATTTAAATTTTCTCTTAAAAAGATTATAATAAATTAATTAAACAACAGTTCTATACCTCACTAAGGGCATCACAATATGGTTGGTTTATCTCGACTTTTTATGATTTATAATATGTCATTAATTTTAGTATTTGATAAAAAAAATCGCTTCAATACTACTATGATTATGGTCAATGATTAATTTTAATTTGTATAACTTCAAAATGAAAAATAAAATAAAGAATTTCACTTGCATAAACCAATATTATATACGGTTGAGTGAAACATATACCTAATTTATTACACGTAATTAGTAAGTTTCATCAAAGTCTCGATCTTTTTCTTTTTTTTGTAACATCATGTTTCACTTAAAAAGAAAACACTTATTAGATAAGACTAAGGTAGTGGATAATATTATATTAAATGTTTGTGTGGTAAAAATATATATATTTATATGATTTGTTGTGTATAATTATAGCAAAGATAATTGTGATGATTTGTTTAATTTGGTGTGTTTGTTTGAAATTTGTACATGGTGTGTTCAAATCTAAACCATTCCATATATATATATAGGGCGGGTTTGCTAACGCGCGTACGCCTGTTTTTCAGTTGGTACATTTTAGCAATGTGTACCGGGTTTTAGTAGACAAAAATACCCTTATATACCATGGATTATAAGTTTTAAGGTTAAGGGTATTTTAATAATTTTCATTCTAAACCCTTACTCACCTCTCTCATTCCTCTCAACCCTTTCTCTTTCATCTTTCTCACTTCAATCTTTTCTCTGTCATTCCTACTTTACACATTGCTAAAATGTACCAACTGAAAAACAGGCGTACGCGCATTAGCAAACCCATATATATATATATATATAGGTTTTGTTTTGGTGATATAAATTTAGGTGGTGCTTAATGATTGGTGATTGATTTTGTTTCGGTAACAAGCATTATAAACATGCTTCTTAACTTACTTTGTGAGAGTTTAATCTTTTTGCAATTACCTCGAATTTTGGGATGAAGGTATCCAAAGTGTGATTTTAGTATCATCACTATAGTTGATTTATCTTTGAATTATTAAATAATTGAAAATTAAAAGATAGAAATATTATATAAAAGGTTAAATTTAATTATTGAAGAAGTGATTGTCGTATGGTATATGTATTATATTAAAACCAAGTACAAGAAAATACCAGATAGCGTTATTAGAATTTAATTTCATTCAAAATATTATATATTTATGAGTTGTAGTGATGATAATAAATTTGAATGTGAGATGAAAAAAAATTAAATAATCAAGAGAAATATATAAATGTATTTAAGTATTTTAATTAAAAGATAAAATGGTTTGTTATTTATATTTAAAGGATTTATTTTATATTAAAAGATATTTTGATATATTATTAAATATAATTGGATATTATGGTTAGATAATAATAATAATAATAAAATATATTATTTAGGGACTTATCAAAATTAATTAGAATAAAGATAATTTTTGTTTTTTTATTCGGAAAATATTGAACTTTTATAAAGGTTCAGAAAAATAAATTTAATATAGTTTGGTATGTCTCTTATTTATATTATATTAAAATAAAAACTCTAAACGTCAAGAAAAAGAGATAGAAATCCTACAATAGTCGTGAGAGTTGTTTCAAAGGAAAACATTATTTTCTATTAAGGGAGAAATAGGATTAAACTGTTAGGAGAACTTAGATGATTTAGAACTCTTTGTTGGAATAGAAGAAAGAGAAGCTAATCTTTATTTTTGTGGAGTGTCTTATGTTACATGTATAAATTGGTGACATGATTACATGTCGTTCTTGGCATTTATGAACTATATGGTTTGATGTATGTCCATTACATTATTTAATATTTGTTGGTGCATTTATTATGGTCGGCGTTGTAACCTTTTTGGTTTTATTTTCTTCTTTTTGTATGGGCTTCAAATGGGTGTTTATCATGTTTGTTAATGTTTAACTATTGTGTGGTAATGGTGGGTTTGTGTTTTAAAGTTTATCGTGGGATAAACACTATCATTGGTGTTGTGTATGAGAATGAGTTTTGGACACGAAACTTTGTGCATGTGTTGTGTGTATTAAATGCACTTTTGGTTTTGGCCATATTTCTTTTATATGGATTTTGATGTTTTATACCATGCATCTTTTGAGTGGGAATAAAAGGTGGTTTTGAATGAGTACCAAGTTGTTAGGTGTGTATGTTAAGTTGTGTGTTGTGTTTTTTCGTGATGTGTTGTGGTGTTTCCCAAACTTGTAGTTTGATGTATGAGGTGATGTGATTAAATTTCGTTCATGATTATGTGGTAGGCCATGTTGTTGAGATGAATGACTTGTAATTGTGGATACTATGTCTTCTTATGTGTTGTAAAACCTGTATTGCAAAAGATCTTTCTTCCGTAGTTTGTGCATGCTGAAGAATCGGATGATGCAGTTTTTGTGGAGGATTAGATCAGATAGAGGTGGTGAGTATGTGTTATTTAATGACTATTGTGTTAAAGAAGGTATCATCCAGGAAGTAACCCCACCATATTGACCTGAGTCTAATGTGTTAGCAAAAATCAAAGATGAAGTTTTGATGATGAACAGATTTGCACAAGTCAAGATCCATAAAGACAAATTGAAGATCTCTGTATTTTATAAAGCTTTTATAATAATCAAAGTTGATGTAATAGTGCTCAAATATGTATTAGGGTTGATTCTTGTAATTTATATTTGATTTATTTAGTTAATCGATTATTCCTGAGAATAATCAATTAACACTAGCCGTTGGGGGTTTCAGATTTGAAAAACTAGCCGTTGGGGGTTTCAGATTTGAAAAACTAGCCGTTGTACTCATTATTAATCGATTAATATTTATGTTAATCGATTAAATGCGTTAATGGCCCGTTTTCGAAGAATGGAAGGGTATTAGGCTGAGTCTATAAAATGGCTCACTCTTTATCTCAAAAATAACTCTTCCCTTGTGCAAAAGATCTCTGAACTCTTTGAGAACTCTGTGAGATTGTTGAAGCTAAGGAAACTCTTGTCTGCAAAGTCCTGAAGTGCTACTACGGTGACAGAGGAATAGCTTGTTCATCCTTGGTGTGTCCGAGGAAGTGCCTGGAAGAGAATCATCCTTCGTGAAGCATTCGAAGGAGGTGGTCATCCTTTGTGAAGATTCAAAGGAAGTGTAAGTTCATCTCTTGTGGTTTCAAGAGAGGTGGTATTTCTAAACTCTTACAAATTGTTTTTCTTTGTGACTAATATTTGTAAGTGTTTTGTGTTAGTGAAAAAGGTTTATCTTGTTTGAGATAAGCGACTGGACGTAGGATCCTAGTGATCTGAACCAGGATAAAATCACCTGTGTAATTTTTCTCTTTCCCTTACTCTGTCATTTATATTTAATCATTCGCCCAGTAAGAAAAATTAAGAGAAAAATAATAAAAGGCACAATAAAAGTATATAACCAATTCACCCCCCTCTTGGTTTGTTCCACGCTAATAATTCCGTTGCAGCGATTCTAACATAATGGAGTAGCTGAGAGAAAGAATAGAACTCTTAAGGAGATGATGAATGCTATGCTTATCAGTTCTAGTGCACCTGATAACCTTTGGGGAGAAGCCTTGCTTACTGTGTGTCTTTTACAAAATAGAATACCTCATAAGAAAATTGGTAAAACTCCGTATGAGCTGTGGAGAGGTTATCAACCTAACCTTAAATATTTAAGAGTGTGGGGGTGCCTAGCTAAGGTGATGTTACCCGATCCTAAGAAAAGGAAAATAGGCTCTAAAACCTCTGATTGTATGTTCTTAGGCTATGCTGAACATAGTGCTGCCTATAGGTTTCTAGTTCTTAAAAGTGATACACTTGAAAGAAATTATATAATGGAGACGAAAAATGCTGAGTTTTTTGAACATGTTTTTCCTTTAAAGGTTAGTGAGACGTCTCAACCTATAGAAAATAATAATAATAGTGATGCCTTGTGTGAGGAATTAAGAAGAAGTAAAAGACAAAGGAAGGAAACTTCATTTGGTAATGATTTCTATACCTATCTAGTTGATAATGATCCAAGTAACTTTGTAGAAGCCATTAGTGCTCCTGATGCAAAACAGTGGGATAAAGCCATTAAGACTGAAATTGAATCAATTCAGAAAAATAATACTTGGACCTTAGTAGATTTACCTAAAGGAGCAAAACTCATTGGTTGTAAGTGAATCTTTAAGAAAAAGTATCATCCTGATGGATCTATAGAGAAGTATAAGGCAAGATTAGTAGCAAAAGGTTTTACTCAAAAACCCAACATAGATTACTTTGATACTTTTGCCCCTGTGACTAGGATTTCCTCTATTCGAGTTCTGTTAGCCTTAGCAGCAATCCATAAGCTAGTGATACACCAGATGGATGTTAAAACTGCCTTTCTAAATGGTGATTTAGAAGAGGAAATTTATATGACTCAACCTGAAGGGTGAGTTGTACCTGGTCAAGAGAATAAGGTATGTAAACTTTTAAAATCTTTGTATGGATTGAAACAAGCACCAAAACAGTGGCATGAAAAACTAGATAATGTACTGTTATGTGATGGTTTTTCACCTAATGATGCTGATAAATGTGTGTACTCTAAATTTGAAAATGGTGATTGTGTCATTATATGTTTGTATGTGGATGACATGTTAATTTTTGGTACATGCAATGAGATTGTTACTAGAACTAAATTATTTCTAGGATCGAACTTTGAAATGAAAGACATGGGTGAAGCCAATGTAATTTTAGGTGTTAAAATCATAAGGAAGGGAGATAGTATATTACTATCCCAAGAACAATACATTGAGAAACTTCTTAAGAAGTTTGGGTTTTATGATTTCAAACCCGTGAGTACCCCTTATGATGCTAACTCTAAATTAATGAAAAATAGAGGAGAATCATTATCTCAGCCTCAGTATGCCCAGATAATTGGGAGCTTACTGCACTTGATGAGCTTTTCTAGACCCGATATTGCTTATGCAGTAGGTAGACTAAGTAGGTACACTCAATGTCCAAATCAGGAACATTGGGATGCACTTTCCAGGCTTATGAGATACTTAAGAGGTTCAATGGATTATGCCATTGAATATAGTGGATTTCCCGCTGTACTAGAAGGGTATAGTGATGCTAACTGGATCTTTGATTTAGATGAGACAAAATCCACTAGTGGTTATGTATTCACACTTGGGGGTGGTGCGATTACATGGAGATCTTCCAGACAAACTATTATTGCAAGATCAACAATGGAATCTGAGTTTGTCGCTCTTGAGATGACTAGAAGTGAGGCTGAGTGGTTGAAAAACTTCTTAGCAAACATTCCACTAGGAATGAAACCAACCCCATCGGTGTCAATACACTGTGATTGCCAATCAGCAATAGCTATAGCTAAAAACAAAAATTACAATGGAAAGAATAGACATATCCAATTGACACACAATTTGGTGAGGCAGCTGCTAAAGAGTGGAACTATTTCCATTGACTATGTGAAGTCAGAACGGAATCTAGTAGATCCTCTGACAAAACCCTTGGGAAGAAATATTATATTAGAAACATCGAGGGGAATGTGACTTAAGCCACTTGCAAACAAACAAGTGATGGTAACCCAACCTTTGTGATTGGAGATCCCATGAATAAGGTTCATATGGGTAAAAACAAGTCACTTGTTAGTTCTGATAGCACTAATTTGATTTTAAATCAAATATGTCCATTCCTATGGTGTGTGTGAAAGTGCTAGAGACTGCATTATTGAGAGGTTAAACTTTGTAATTAATCAAAGCTTTTAATGATCTTCATATCCCTTATGGGTGGTGTATGAATTGCAGCATACACTTGATGAAATCACCTATATGAGTGTCAAGTAGGGCCGCTTGCATGAGATCTTGACATGATCTCTAGAGCACTCATGAATACCGGGCAAGCGCATGGTCTAGTAAGCGCAACACAGCGATATCAACAAGGATTGTGGGGGTGTAATGTGATTGATAAACCTCTAACACACTCAAGTGTCTTTGGTTCATATAGCTTGCTATACCAACTACATTGTGTGTTAAGTTTCTTGATCTAGGACTGGTTCATATAACTTGCTATACCAGCTCTGATGCATTACATCTTATAAAACCCAGGATTTTTCTTCTTTTCTTTCTTTCAATCATTGTTTCTTATCTTTTGCAATATGTGGGGATTGTTGTAAAACCTGTATTGCAAAAGATCTTTCTTCTGTAGTTTGTGCGTGCTGAAGAATCGGATGATGCCGTTTTTGTGGAGTGGTTTTGACCACGTGCTCTGTAGCCTCCCTAGGTATTGAGCTTCCAGTGTCTTCCGCAAGCTAGGGGCTGCCAACGTTTATTTTGCAACGTTTTAATTAATTAAAATATTATTTTTCTAAAAGATATTTTGGATTTTTGGATCATGGGCTTGATCCATGAACTTTATAAATAGGGAGTTCCTCCTCCATTCCAAGACACACAAAATTTCATTCTTTCTTATTCTTCTCTTTTCTGAGTTTCATTCTTTAGCTCTTTTTCTTTTCTAAAATTATTCTGGGTTATTCTTATACTCTGTTTAGAGTTCCTTGATAGTTCTGAGATCCTCAGAAATTTCTGAAAAGTTCCTGTTGTATCCTGGGGGACTTGCGCAATACACCGCGGATAAGTCCTTAAGGACAGTGATCTACACGCCTCAGGAAGTATTTTGTTCGTGATCTTTATTCCTTTATTGTCAGCTTTTACAACATTATGTACGATAGAGGGCTTGAACAAGTCCTATTTTGGGAAATAGGTTCTGCTCTGGTGAGTAGGGAAATCCTACTTTGGTGAGTAGACCCTCTTTTGACAAATAGAAAAATCTTATTTTGGTAAATATGCCCTACTTTGGTGAGCGGAAAAGTTTTACTTTGGTGAGTAGGTCCTGTTTTGGTAAAACGAAAAGTCCTATTTTGGTAAATAGGTTATGTTTTGGTAAGTAAGAAAGTCTTGTTTTGGTAAGGTAAGCAGGAAAATCCTGCTCTGGTGATTAGACAATGTTTTAGTAAACAGGAAAGTCTTATTTTTGTAAATAGGTCATGCTTTGGTGAGCAGAAAAGTCTTGCTTTGGTAAGCAGACCCTATTTTGGTAAACAGGTCAAGTGTACTGAAATACGAAAAACGACATAAGTATAGAAGATGACATAGGTTTATGGTGATTGATGGTGTTGGCATGGTTAGGTTGAGTTGAATTGTGGTTTGGATTAAGATGTTTTGTATAATTTGTCTTTGAAGTGTTTGTGTAGTAAATATGTAGTAGTGATTTGATAATTGAAATATTATGATATATTCTTGTTTGATGGTCATTTTATTGGTTTACCCTTTTTTGTGTGTTTGTGTGATGATCATATAACTCGTGTTGTTATACAAGGGTAACACAAATGTTCCAGTAGATAAGTAAAACAACAAAATTAACAAGTATTTAGGAAACTTTCGGGTTTATTAAACAATTTTGTTTATTTAATAATGTAATTATTTTCGTGATTATTTTGAAAGGTTTAGGTTTTGATTATGATTTAATTTAATTAAGATTAAATGAATAACATATTCTTTTTAATTTAATTTAAAAAAGTTTTAAATTTTTAGTTTTATAAGTTATTTGTGACATCTTAAATTGGAGTTTTACACTAAGAAAAAAAATATAGTGCAATATATCATTAGTTAAAAATATTCTTAAACTAATAAATAAATTTTGTTTATATTATTTAACAAATAGTTTTAAAATATCTTAAATTATACAAAAAATTATTAATTTAAATTGAAAATTATATTTAGATAAACAATAGAAGTTGGTAAAAATAGTCTTTCGCTAGTTTGGGATGATAAAAATATTTGTATATGAGAATATCTACCAGATAAAATATGTGATGAATAGTTGATACTTGCGGATATTTAATACTTACTAGCAGTCGATAGTTTAATAGTTGTTTATGAATGCATCGAATACAACATCATACTATCCATATTTATAAGTATATGTTACTTAAAAAAATAAAACTAAAATTTAATTTATCTTTTATTAAATTAAATTTAATTAAATATTTAATTTTTAATTTATATTTAATTTAATTTATATTATATTTTATATTTTTTATAATTTTATTTAGTTTTTATTTTAAAAATTTTTAAAATATATTTTTAAAATATTAAAAGGCGAAATTTAAAATATTTGTGGATATTTTTTAAGATTATAAAATGAAAAACAATTAAAATTATTTGTTAAATAAGATAATGAATAAGTCCCGACCTAATATGTTTCCATCCTCCCACTAGTAAATAGAGTAAAACCAACCATGATTTGGTATTTTATTGAGAAAGAAGATAAAGAAACAAATTTACAGTAACTAAAATTAAAGTTTTTTCTTTATAGTTATTAAACATATATTAATTTAATAAAATAATATTATTACGTGTATTGTTTACACGTTATATAAAGAAGACTTTTGGAGTATACGTCCAATACAAACTAAGTATTTATAGATGGGAAAATGATACTTTAACAACACTATTTGACAACATTTTGACACGGACCACGTGTCACAACGTGATTGGTCCACATGAAAAACAAAATTAAAAAATTAGAATGACGTGGAAACAGAATTGGGGCAGCGTTTGAATTGGAGGGATTCATTTTCTCATTTCAAAATTACAATATTTCATCACATCCAAATTTAGTGGGGACTTCAGTGCAAACATTTAAAACATTGATCATGATGATCTTCAAATTTCATTAACAATAAATGTAACCACTACTTTTCTTTGAACATTTTTAACAACAAATATGCACATTCAATCATCATCAATACATATTGAAAAAGTTGTAAACCAATCATCAATAACATTACAAAAATCTCTATTCAACAACATCTACACAATGCCTAAATCTTGCAACACTTTAGCCCTTCGCACATTGTTCACATCCAAAATTCAATCACAAACATGTTTTTTCTCCCTAACCTGTTGTAGTTCCTCCTGCAAAGACAAAAATGCACAACATATCAACAAAATGCACCATTTCTATCAAAGCTCCAGAACATGAAAATTTTTACAACTTACAATTGTGTAACTGGGCACTGTGTTGCCTTCGTATTTCTCGATGCCATCCCACAACTCCATAATTTTCAAAACAATTACTCCACAATCAAATTTGCAACAAACAAAGTCCAACAACAAAATAATATTATTTAACATATCAGTTGGTCTCCCAATTCTTCAAAGACAGAGACATTTTTATCCTCAACTTCATCATGTGAAGATTTACTAGTTTCAAGCAAATCATCATTGATTAAGCTTTCAAGCAATTTTATCTTTATGTTAGAATGCACCCAGAAAGGAAGAAAAGATGATATGTGTGAAGCAAGAAACCTAATATCAGAGAGCCTAATCTCAAGTCAATTTGATGTCAACCATGACCTTTGTTCAGTGTTTTATTCGTAACTATCTTTATAGAACTCCGAATGAGTTGATTCTTGTTTTATTGGATTCTAGACTCAAAGATCTTTCTTTAAACACCAGACTCGTAAGTTTTAGAAAACATAGTCAACTGCAGTATAAATTTTAAGATAGACATTTTAATTATGTTTTTCAGTATTTTCAGCTATGACCTTTACTCACTATTTTACTCATTACTCTTTTCACAGAATTCCAAATGAGATGATTCTTGTTTTGTTGGAATCTAGACTCAGATCTTTCTTTGGAAACCAAACTCGTAACTTTTATACAATAGAGTCAACTGCAGTACAAATTTTAAAATCGACATTTTAATTACGTTTTTCAGTATTTTCAGCTATGACCTTTACTCACTATTTTACTCATTACTCTCTTCACAGAATTCCAAATGAGATGATTTTTGGTTTGTTGGAATCTAGATTCAAAGATCTTTCTTGTCTCGTAATTTTTAGATCACAGAGTTAGCTAACAGGGACATTTTAAGATCAGCATTTTAATCACGTTTTTCTGTATTTTAAGCTATGACCTTTGTTGATTGATTTGCTTATAACTCTCTCCACATAACCCCAAATGAGTTAATTCTTTTTGGGTTGGACAGTAGACTCAAAGATCACTCTAATGACTATAAAGTCATAAATTTTGAATCAGTGAGCTAATTATGGTTAATTTTTCAAATTTGCCTAAGTGTGCACAAAATTTCTAGACTCAAGGAAATTTTAAATATGAATTGTGCCTTTATTTTGGCTTTAGACACTTATTAAATTGAAATAAGGAGCTGGACAGTAGCTTGAGAAAATTTTCACTGAAAGTATGGTCAAACACCATAAGGAAAGTTGTATTAACTAGACCAATAATACCATGACCCATATGACAAAACATTTCTAAAGTTATGCAATATCAAATGGTGTAGGACCCTATGCTTATCATTCACTCATGGTCTTATGGCATTTAGAAAATATTTGAATCTCAAACTTATCATTTATCAGGAAGGAATTAGAATTCCACCAATTCCAAAATATCATCCAAGAGTTTAGAGAAAACATATAGCACAAATTTGCATACAAGCCTTCTATTCTTTCCAAACTCAGACTTAGAAGGTATTTATTCAGTCAATCATCTAGTTCACTCTTACAAACC
This sequence comes from Vigna umbellata, assembly GCF_029865625.1. Classification (NCBI taxonomy): domain Eukaryota; kingdom Viridiplantae; phylum Streptophyta; class Magnoliopsida; order Fabales; family Fabaceae; genus Vigna; species Vigna umbellata. Next base: position 37,277,635 of record NC_142166.1, read on the forward strand.
AAAAAAAATCATACTTTCCTCACAAAAACCACATCAAGCACTATATATATGTTATAAACAACTTCATGCCACACTAAACCATATCACCAAAAACACCCAAATAACACAACAATCCATAAATGCCCAAACAAATTTAAACAAACTAAACCAACCAAACACAAAAAAATGAATTACCCAAAACAACGGAGGCAACCTTCACAAAGCACCTCTAATGTCGGTATCCAAGTACGTTGTTTCCAAAACGCCTAAAGTTTGGTGCCTACAAGTTGCCTTCAACGGCGATAGTTCGACCAACACCAACGCTTCTCCGTGGCTGGGAGGAAGGAATATCGGTGGGTGGGTAGACGTCCATGACGACACTCCGTCGGACAACGAATACGACGCTCCAGGGAAGAGGCACGAAAATGGAACGGTGGGTGGGTAGAGACGTGAACAGCGACACTCCGGCGGTAATGGGTGGGTGGGTGGAAGGGAACTCCTTCTCTCGCAGGTTTGGTGGGTGGGAGGAAGCGACACTCTCTCTAGGGTTTCAGTTCTCTCTCTAAGCTTTGCTTCAGATTAATTTTGAAATGAGAAAATGACCCTCCAATCTGACATAATGATGTTGTTAAAGTATTTTTTCCTTATAGATGAGTTATTTTTACAGTTAAACAGAAAAAGAAAATGAATAAATTGCATTTACGAGTGTAAGTTTATCCCCTGAACTATTATTAAAATAATTAAAACACTGATGCATAATATATATATATATATATATATATATATATATATATATATATATATATTTATATATATATATATAGGGGTTTGCTAACGCGCGTACACCTGTTTTTCAGTTGGTACATTTTAGCAATGTGTACCAGGTTTTAGTAGACAAAAATACCCTTATATATCATGAATTCTAAGTTTTAAGGTTAAGGGTATTTGAATAATTTCATTCTCAAAACTAAAAAAAAAAAAACAAGAAACCCCTAAACCCTTACTTACCTCCCTCATTCCTCTCAACCTTTTATCTTTCATCTCTCTCACTCTAACATTTTCTTTGTCACCCTACTGTATTCCCAAGTGAAAAAATCAAAAACATTCGTCATTAAACAATTTGCCTTTGTAAAGAGTTAAGTCATTGACATATTCGTCTTTGGCATATTCGCCTTGAGGGAAAGGTTCATTCAAGATCTCTTTAATTTCATCATATTCACTAACCTCTCTAATTTCATCATATTCACTAACCTCTCTAATTTCATCATTTGCATCATCTCTAAAAAAACCCTCTAGGTTACCAGTTATTCATATGTCATTATGCTTGTGAAAATTAGATAAGACAAAAATTATAAAATGAAAACTCATTATAAAATCATTTATTTAAGAAATTGTTTAACCACGAGTGTTTCTGATTTTTTCCAAGCCAATTACCAATTTCTTTGGATGTCATTATGCTTGTGAGAATTAGATAAAATTAGATAAGACAAAAATTATAAAATGAAAACTCATAAAATCATTTTTTGTAAGAAATTGTTTAACAAGGAGTGTTTCTTATTTTTTCCAAACCAATTAATTACCAATTCTTTCATATGTCATTATGTTTGTGAAAATTAGATAAAATTAGATAAAATTAGATAAGACAAAAATTATAAAATGAAAACTCATTATAAAATTATTTTTTGTAAGAAATTGTTTAACAACGAGTGTTTCTGATTTTTTTTTTTTCAGAGAGAGATGAAAGAGAAAGGGTTGAAAGGAATCAAAGAGGTGAGTAAGAGTTTTGGTTTTTTTTTAGTTTTGAGAATGAAAATTATTAAAATACCCTTAACCTTAAAACATGCATGATATATAAGGTATTTTTGTCTACTAAAACCTGGTACACATTGCTAAAATGTACCAACTGAAAAACAGGCGTACGCATGTTAGCAAACCCCGTGTGTGTATATATATATATATATATATATATATATATATATATATATATATATATATATATATATATTAATTAATTATTGAAAAACCATTTGAACTCCTTTTTAATGCCGCTAGGATTATTTCAAAAAAGAAGTTTACCTTCGTATTCCGTTTGTCGCTTAATGTTCTCCATATTAATTAACTATAAGTTACTGTACTTTTTATAATTTTAAAAAAATATTATGCTAATATTGTTAATTTGATTAACATTTCATATATTTAATTAAAACTTATGGACAAATGTATATTTATTTAGTTTTTATTTATACTTTATGTTTAGTTAAAATTATATGTTTAATTAAAATTATATTTAATCATTTTGTTATTGTACTCATCTAATTTTTGCTTCAGGTATTAATTTTTTCTCTCTCTTAATTGTGAGGATTAAAAAAAAATTAAGAGTATATTTTTTTTTAATAAATGATACTCAAACATTTTATTATTAGAGGAAGTTAAATATAAATATAAATGTATTAAAATAAGTTTGTATCTATCTTTCTACAATTGTTTTCTCTAGAATTTCTCTGTGCTTTCTCTAATATTCTGATCTTATCTTTTATTTTTTTTAAATCCAAGCATATCTTAGTGCTTTTGGTGTAAGAGGTAACACATTTGACATATCAGATTTGCAAATAAAATAAGTTCAGTTTTTGTTTTATTCTTGAATCAAGTTTTGATCTGGTTGCATGTAGTATTTATAGGCTTGCATGTGATACAAAGTAATTTTTGTGAATTCTTGCCTTGTTGTTGTGATAATAAAGATGTATTCAAATCATTAATTTGAAATTTCTTTGTGGTTTTGAAGTATCTCATGAGGTATAAAGCTTAGGAGCAATTATGAGACAAGAGCTTCGTAACGGATTAGGGAAGCTAGTAATAATTTTACACTATACTATATATGTTTTTTTTTATTGTGAATGGATTTGAAAATTGTTTCGGTGTACATTTGTCCGGTGTGTCTTTTATTGCTCCTGACTGTCTGGGACGCTTGCTGGAACGCTTGCTCTTCTCCAATTGTTGTTGTTCATACTCGCCAAAGGAGGGGGAGGTACCTGCAAAGATACTCCGACGCTCAAGTCAGATGTGAATTATGGAGCCTCAGCTCTCAAGAGAGTGATTATGATACTGTCTAGGGTCTCTAGAGCATAAAGAGAACGTACCTGGACTTTGGTCCTGTCACTGTATTTATAAGCAAAATAAAAATAACCACCTTACCTAAAAATGTGGTTAGTGGCTTTGATAAATATCTTAACTGTCTAAAATATCTAAGATATTTATGTTATTACATAAATATCCTTACTACATAACATGCCCCCCAAGTCCGAGTTAACCGTTCTGTTTTATGGACGTGGTAACTATAGGACTTATGAGTTTGAGGGAGGCTGTCTTCGCTGTAATTAGAGAGCGTGTTCCTGGTTATTGCTCATGTGTGGACTGAACGTTTTAAAACAAGGATGACCGAGTGGTTGAATTTGATGGACCAAAAGGAGGCGAAGACGAACGGCAAAAAGCTGGAGCAAGTGAGGCCGAACGTGAGGATACGTATGACCGAGCGGTAGAGGCCGAGTGGCATGCGAGGCCGATCATGAGGACTGTTTTGAACGTTCGACACATAGGTTGTCGAGCGGTCGAGTGGCATGTGAGATTGAGCGGTTGAAAGCAAATGGAAGTCGAGCGGCCGACTGTTTTTGACGCTCGTAAACATGGGTTGTCGAGCGCTTAAAACCAAAAGGTTGAACAAATTTGAGCCCGAACGGCCAACTTCTTGAGCGCTCGTAAACATGGATTGCCGAGCGGAGTCTGAACGCTCGTTTTTGAACGCTCGTTGACATGAATTGGCGAGCGGTGTTTGAACATTCGTTGACATGCATTGGCGAGCGCTTCTTAAACGCTCGTTGAAATGAATGTCGAGCGATGTTTGGATGCTCGTTGACATGCATTGGCGAGCGCTTCTTGAACGCTCGTTGAAATGAATGTCGAGCGATGTTTGGACGCTCGTTGACATTGATGGTCGAGCGTTGAAGCCAAACGACCAACTTTGTGAATGTTCGTTGACATTTGATTGTCGAGCGTTGAGGTCGAACGAATGACTGAGTGGACGCTCGTTAACATTTGATTGTCGAGCGCTGAGGCCGAACGACTGACTGAGTGGACGCTCGTTGACATTTGATTGTCGAGCGTTGAGGTCGAACGAATGACTGAGTGGACGCTCGTTAACATTTTATTGTCGAGCGTTGAGGCCGAACGACTGACTGAGTGGACGCTCGTTGACATTTGATTGTCGAGCGTTAAGGCCGAACGGCTGACTGAGTGGACGCTCGTTGACATTTGATTGTCGAGCGCTATGGCCGAACGATTGACTGAGTGGACGCTCGTTGACATTTGATTGTCGAGCGCTATGGCCGAACGACTGACTGAGTGGACGCTCGTTGACATTTGATTGTCGAGCGTTGAGGCCGAATGACGAACGCTTTCGATGTCGAACGTCAGAATCTTTGAAAATTTTATGTTCTTGGACGAACATAAGCTAGGCTAGAGGATGGTCCCCTAGGTTTGATGGTCTGGGTGTTCTAGGGCGAACATCTACCAGCGGGAGTGTGTCCCTTTGTTCAATGTACCTGGGTGTTCTAGGGCGAACATCTACCAGCGGGAGTGTATCCCTTTATTCAATGCACCTGGGTGTTCTAGGGCGAACATCTACCAGGTCTAGGAGTGCTTCAAGATGAATGGCTATTACGTGTCTGCTTTTACGTACAAGATATGCTTATCTGCACTGTAAGAAATAATATTGAGCATATAGGTGAGACCGTTTGGTCAAGTTGCAAACCTGGTGGCTGAACGTCAATAGGATCGTATGGTGGAGCGGGCGTGCCGACAGATGGTCGAGCTGTAGAGGTCGAGTTGTCGAAGGTCAGGGAGGCTGATTGTTGGACGCTTTAGGCCGAGCGTTCGTGAAAACGAATGTTGGAAAATCTTGAGGCGCAAATCGCCGAACGACTGAGGTGAAAGGGTAGAAGCCATGTGGGCGAACGTCATTGAGACTTATAGCTGAACAACCGAGGTTAGCGGACGAATGTTCTTGAGTCCGACTGGCTGATCATCAGTGGGGTCGAATGGTCCAAGGCTTGAGTTCTCATACTGATTGTCGAGCGTTCGAATCCAAAGGGCGAGGCCGAACGGTCAATTACTTGAACGCTCGTCCACAGGCATTGTCGAGCGTTCTAATCCAAATGGCGAGGACGAACGGTCTACTGCTTGAACGCTCGTCCACATTGAGTGTTGAGCGTGAGCGCTCGAATCCGAATGGCGAGGACAAACGTTATTTATTCGAGTGGACGAACGCTTGGGAACCGAGTGGACGAACGTTGGTGACCGAGTGGGCGAACGTTGAGGACTGAGTGGACGAACGTCGGGATGGGTTGAACGTTCGTCCCATTGCTTGTCGAGCGGTTTTCTGAACGCTCGTTGATATGGACTGTCGAGCGGTGTTCGAGCGACATTGGTGCTCGAACGCTGAAGTGATCGTGTTGATGTATGGTCGACCTGGAAAGTGGCGAACGACAATGGGGAAGAATGGGAGCGGCGACATCAGTGAGGCAAAATGCCGAATGTCGATGATAGGCCAAGTGACGAACGCTCTAGGCCGAACGTCCGTGAAAGCTAATGGCCTAATGATTGAGGCCTAGAGAACGAACGTTATTGACGCCGGATGACTGATCATCAGCTGGGTCGAACGACTGTGGCGCTCAAACTCTAGGACGCTCGTACAGAGGCACTGTCGAGCGTTCGAATCCGAAGGGCGAGGACGAATGGCCGACCGTTTGACGCCGATGTTGAGCGAAACGACGAACGCTCCAAGCCGAACGTCAATGATGAGCCATCATGTGTATGGCCGAATGGTGGACGCTTGAGACCACATCAAACATCGCAATTGAGGCAGAAGGGATGAGCACAAATGACCGAACGACCGTGAGACTTAATGACCGAACGACCGTGGGACTTAATGGCCGAACGACAATTGAAGCCAAGAGGATGAACGTTATTGAGGCCAGATGGCTGAACGTCAGTTGGGTCGAACGGTCGAGGCGGTCGAATGCGTTAAGCCGAACGTCCTTTAGAACGAATTCTGGAACGCTTGAGACGCGGATGGCTGAACGACTGAGGTCAAGGTGCCGAACGTCACAGAGGACCAATGTGCGAGCATCAGGTGTAGTCGAATGGGCGAACGCTTGTAGATCCTAGTGGACGAACGTTATTGAGGCGGGATGGTTGATTGCCAGGGATGAACGTTGAGGCCACTCGGTCTTGTCGTCGACCAAGGTGGACGACCTTGGTGGTGGCTCGCTCTTGATGGTCGAGCTGCACATTGTCGAACGGTGACAAAGAAGGTTTTGTCGATCGGTCACGGTCGACATTCGGTCTTGCTGCCGACCAATGTGGACGACCTTGGAGTGCGTCGAATGGTCGAAAGGTCGAACGCTGGAACGCTCGTGGCCATGGATGGTCGAGCGGTCGAGGCCAAAGATGGCCGAACGTTGAAGCCGAGATAACGAACGTGACAGGCGTCGAGGACTGTATGTAGCCGTTGAATGTTGAGCGTCCTCGAAACCGAAAGGGCGAAAACCTTTGAGGCCGAACGGCCGACAGCTTGGACGCTCGTACCAAGGGATTGTCGAGCAGCGTCGAACGCTCGTTGATATGGACTTGACAAGTGAACGCTCGTTGACATGTGTTGACGAGCGCTCGTGTTGAAGTATGGTCGAACATCTTCGAGGCCAAACATCCGACAGCAATGCAGTGATTGTCGAGCGTTCGAATATAATGGTCGAGGCTGAACGGCCGATTGCTTGAACGCTCGTACACATGAGTTGTCGAGCGATCGAGTAGCACGTGAAGTCGAGCGCTAGAGACCGAATGTTGATGATGAGCGAAGTGACGAACGCTCTAGGCCGAACGTCAGAGAAATCTAGTGATCGAACGTTGAGGCCGGCAGCACGAACGTTACTGTCGTACGCGGGGCTGGGTTTGGGACTTGTAGAACGAACGTCATTGACGTACGCGAGGCTGAGGTGTTTGAACGTTCGACACATATTTTGTTGAACGCTCGTACAGATGTTGAACTGTCGTCTGGCGTTTGAAGTTTGGGGATTAGAAATTGGGTTGGATGACGTGGAGGCAGAACCGAAGGAGGCGTGGATGGAGCGAGTCTTGCGGAAGACGTGGAGAATGGGTCTGACAATGCGGCAGACCTGGAGGCGCCGAAAGGGGTCGTCCTGAGTTTGGGAATTTAGGGTTTTCGGTTCTCAATCTCGATTCTGTTCCTTGGGGTTTCGATTCCTGTGTGAAGAGTTCGCCATTTTGAAGGCGTGAAGATGGCGTTGACAGCGACGCAGTGATTTGAAAAAGCGGCGGCGCCATTGAGCTTTGGGTTGCGATTTGGGAATTTAGGGTTCCCGTTGTTCTGCGATTTCTGGTGTAATTGGGAATTTGGGAAATTAGGAATTGTGGTTTTGTGTGATTTTTGTTTGCAGAAGGAGAAGACACAGGGGTTCCCTGGAGAAGATGGTTGCATGTTTTTGGATTGCATGTGTAGGAAGATTGACGATGGTGATGTGCTGTGAAGATGCGTGATGGAGAACTCGCGTCTGAGGGTTCCATGGATGCACGATTTGGAGTTCTGTTGCATTGAGAAAATGGTTGTCCCTAATCACAATTTGGGTGCAGATTGCCATGAAGAAGGCACGATTTCACGACGGCGTTGTTCGAAGATTGAACTAGGATGTGCGAATCGAGTTTTCAGAGGTTGGGTTTGATCTTTGTGTCTTGAATTATTGCGTTTCAGTGGTTCAGGTGGAGATGGATGGTGGATTTAAGCATGTTTTTGCACTGGATCTGACCCACAAAGGGGTGTGATTTCGCTGATGTCTACTGGCATTAATGGCTCACGGGGGAAGAAGGAGAGAAACCCGCTGGAGGCGTCGTTCGATCTGGTAATGACAGTGGCGTCAACGGCTCGTGGAGGAGAATCTGGGTGGCGATGTAGCGATCGTCAACAGCTCGCGGGGGAGAATCTTGGTGGCGATGCAGCGATTTGATGGAGTAGCTCTATTCGAAGGAGGGTTTCGTCAAGGCCAAGTGCTCCTCTTGCGGTTTTTGTGAGATGACACTCGGCCCCACGGTGGGCGCCAAAATGTTTCGGTGTACATTTGTCCGGTGTGTCTTTTATTGCTCCTGGCTGTCTGGGACGCTTGCTGGGACGCTTGCTCTTCTCCAATTGTTGTTGTTCATACTCGCCAAAGGAGGGGGAGGTACCTGCAAAGATACTCCGACGCTCAAGTCAGATGTGAATTATGGAGCCTCAGCTCTCAAGAGAGTGATTATGATACTGTCTAGGGTCTCTAGAGCATAAAGAGAACGTACCTGGACTTTGGTCCTGTCACTGTATTTATAAGCAAAATAAAAATAATCACCTTACCTAAAAATGTGGTTAGTGGCTTTGATAAATATCTTAACTGTCTAAAATATCTAAGATATTTATGTTATTACATAAATATCCTTACTACATAACAAAAATGAATATTGAAGTTTGAGTAATTAACTTATAATGATACCTTGTCACACTAATTTTGTATTAATCCAGAGTTATAAAAATACATAGAAGTACCATTACAAATAATTACACAATATAAGTTAGTCATTGTCATTGGTTTATTAATATGGTGTCAAACACTAAGAGCATGGCGTTGGACGCCAATTTCGGGATTTAAGTCAGTGAGCTCTAAGGACCAGAACACTATCTTGGCATCGCTGGATGCTTACTTGGTAGTGAGCTCAAGGATGTAGAGCACTAGGTGCTCACTTGACATTGAGCCCTGGATGTATGAGCGTTGGACTTCCTTTTATACCGCCCAATGTTGCTTTGTTTTTTAATGATATGTGGTTATTTATTTATTTTCTTGTGATTGTGTGTACAAAATTTAGCAAATGTATTGTGAATTGAGATGAAAATGAATGAAATGAGAATGTAGTGATTCCTAGTACAATGTGTTGTATTTTGTATAATGTATTAACGAAAGTTATTGAAATGAGATAATTCTGGCTCTACTAGTAATTGGATTCATATAGATGAAAATAACTAATACTGAGAGTCGAGAGATGTTCATATATATACTTGCAGTTTTGGCAAGAGCTCAAACTCGTGAAATACATAATTTACCTTCCTTTATAATTCGATAAAAGGCCCGAATATGATATAACTTTAGCTCTTATGATAAAAGAATCTTCAAGTAGTACAAATTTGAGGATAAATTCTCTTTAAGAAGGAGAGTATGATAGAGGACTATCTCTTGAAATATATATGAGAAGAATTTGAGGAAGAACATTTGCAATTCAAAGGATCTATGACAAGGTCCAATATCAAAACATGTATCATTGGATCTTATAATGTTCAAGGAGGGAATTTTAATAACATGAAGATCATAAGCACAATTGAAGAATAATTTATGAAATTAAATGATTTGCAAATTTATTTTAATTTATAGAATGTTTAATTTGTTAGATGAACAAGCTTCCCTAAGCAAAAAGTCTTCATCTATAATTTTCATTTTTTGTTATTTATATGTGATTTGGGCTTTGGGCTTTATTTTAGGGTTTCTAGGTTTTGTTAAACTTATGTGCCTATATATAGAGGTACCAAAAGCTATTGCAGACACTTTTGAGTCATAATATATGCATTTGCATTTTTTAGAGAGGATTATCTTGGTTCTTGGATTAGAACTTTGATTCTTATTAAAGATTAACATCTTTGTGGCGAATCTTTACTTAACTTATCAATCTGCTAGCTTGTGGTATCCCCATCTTTGTCTTATTTTGAATTCTTCTCTGATTTATTTTTATTATGCCTCTTGAGGATTCAAATATAGAAAAGATCATACTCTTTCCTGGACATGATCATATCATCTAAAAGGAACACATACCTATGGGATACTATTGCCAAAAGGAGAAACTAAAAAAGCGGTACAAATTACCTTTTATTCAGATGTAGATTAATGTGGAGACAAATGGGATAGGAAAAGTACAATTGGGTATATTTTCTTCCTTGAAAGGTCACTAATTTCTTGGAGCTCAATAAAGGAATCATAGTGGCTTTATTATCTTGTGAGGTAGAGTATATAGCTGCTTGTGAAGCCACTTGTCAAGCAGTTTGGTTGATTTCATTGATGAAAGGGTTGAAGATTGTTTTAGCTGAAAAGGTGAGACTGTTTGTTGACAACAAGTCAATCATTGACCTAGCTAAGCATCCTACTTCTCATGGGAGAAGCAAACATATTGAAACTAGGTTTCACTACATCAAAGAGCAAGTGAGTAATGGAAGGTTGGAGGTTGTACACTGTAGATCCAAAGACCAACTCGCAGATATACTAACCAAAGCATTAAAAGAAGAACACTTTCTAACCCTTAGAAAGCAAATCGGTGTTGTAAAAGCAAAAGAATTTTTAAAACCCTAGATCAAAAAGGGTTTTCATCAGAGAGAGGAGTTTCATCAGTGAAAGGGGATTTCATGTTCTTCCTAGGTTTTGATTTATGGAGGCATGTTAGTGTTGTTAAATCAAAACATAATCAGTTGTAACTTTCATATAAATGTAAACATTCATAGTGAGAACAATTTAATCAGAGATGTTTTGCATTTTACCTGAGTTACTTTGCTTTCTCTATTCTTCCTTTGCTCTTTGTCTTCTTTTTCTTCTCTCTACTCTTCATTTCTCAGCTCTCTTCTCTTGAAACCTTAAAATTCCTTGTGAGTGTGTGATAAGCTTACCTTGATGTCTTACTTGTGGTTGGTTGTTCACATGCTATTAGCGTACCATAAATGTGAGCAGAAGATAGTGCATGAAGAGATATTGTTCGACACTAGAAGTTAGAGGTGAAAAGGATGCAAAGTTGTTTAATGGTTTGGAGTTGAGAATTTCATATGCATATGCATATGCAGCATGAAAACATATTATCTTTCTTTATTAGGATATTTTAAATTTTCGTTGTTTTGAAAAACTATATATACCTTTATAGAAAATTGTATATTTTTTTTATATATGCTAATGAAATGTTAAATATGCTTTATATCTTTTATATTATGATGGTGATGTGATTGAACAAATTATATACTAATAAGTTAATTATGTTTTTAGTCCTTAAATTTAAGTAAAAATTGAAATTAATTTCTTTTCAGAACTTTGGGCTAATTTAGTTCTTTATATTTAGAACTGTATGGATTTAGTTCCTTTTCACTAAATTTTATGAAATTTATTTATGTTTCAAATGCGTTTTTTAACTAGTATTGAGACAGAAATGTGTGAAACATAAACAAATCAAATACTATCATAAAAGTATTTGAAACACTAAATAAATCTAATAAAATTTAATTAAAAAAACTAAATTAATAAATTTTTAATGTTGAAAGACTAAATTAAACTAAAATTTTGAAAATGAATTATTTTCAATTTTCACTGTTAATTAGGTATGTATTATACAATTTTTTTTAATCTCTCTTATTTAAACTAAAATATATGCGTCATTTAATTGGCTAGACAATAAATATATTAAATCATAAGTACTACAAGATGTGTAACATTTAATTAATCTATATAATAAATGGTTCGTAGTGACCTAGTCATTAGGCATCAATCTATAAACGCATTTTATTTGTTTTAAGGAACTTGAAAAGATCTATTCGAAAATTTAAGGAACTTGAAAAGATCTATTCGAAAATTTAAGGAACTTGAAAAGATCTATTCGAAAATTAAGAGACACAATTATTATTTTATACACCAATGAGTGAAGATTTGTATATGTGAACAAAGTGCTAGATAATTTCATTTGCTTTTCTACTCATAATCAATTATAGCTATTTTTATTTTTTATTGCTGTAATAATAATAATTTTAAAAAATAATATTAAAAATGAAAAATATCTCATTTAATACAACCAACTTCACTATTTATATTCCCCACCTCCTGCGGAGAGAAATAAACCTTAACAAAGAAAAATAAGGTTTTGAAACTTGTAAAAACAGCCTCAGTTCACCAAGTTTTAAAGAGTAGTTTAAAACAGAGCACTTGAAAAACTTAGTTGAAGTTAGGGAAAATTACCGAAATTTAAGTGCGGTTGTGGATTTTTCGTGATCGGCACCGATCAAAGCCAGAACAAAACTTCAAAACGTAACCCTAACAAAGAAAATAAAAAGATAACTCTTTCCAACTAATTAAAAAAAATGATAACTCTATAAAAAAACATGAAAATTGGGGTTTTATTTTATCTTGTAAAAGGAATTTGTTCCAGTAATTTGATTTGATTTTTTAACTAGTGGTTTGTTTATTATTAATTAATGTTAATATTGATGATTAAGACTATATCCTGTGCAAGTGGTGGGGTTTATTGGGTCTTTATCTGATTACCATATGTAATGCAATTTATTTTATTTTATTTTGAAGAGGCTAATTGGGAATCTTCATTAACCTTTGTGATCAAGCCTACTCTTGTACGCTAACTAACGACATATTTTCTTCTTATCTTATTGTTGCAGACTTTTGGGTCATCATTGAGCTTGGTGTAGGTAAAGAAATTTCATCACTTTTGTTCCTCTGCGCCCTTTTCTTCATCTCATTCATTTATAATCGAAACCTTTGCTCTGTTACTCCCTTGGATCACCGGTGTTTGGTTCATTTGGAGCACTGAGGTCTTTAATCTGATTTTTTTTAACCAATTCATGGCGGAACTGATAGGACCCCGCTTGTATTGCTGCTCTAATTGTAGAAACCAGGTCTCACTCCACGATGATATCATTTCCAAGGCTTTTCATGTAAACCTTCTCTCTCTCTCTCTCTCTCTCTCTCTCTCTCTCTCTCTCTCTCTCTCTATATATATATATATATATATATATATATATATATATATATATATATATATATATATCTGTTTTACTTTTCTGGGTGATTTTGGGACCAAAAATGTGTATGGGGTACTTTCTTTTACATTTTAAGTGAAAATTATATTTATTTTTTACAGTTGACTTCTTAGATGTATCGGTTTGTTGCCAATTGAAATCATCATCTACCTATTTACTTCAAAAGGGTAAGGGCTTTGCTGAGTATTATTGTTTCTAGGTGTCATTACTATTACAAAGGTAAAGTGGGGAAATTCCGGGGTGATTTCAAGAAAGGAAAGAAATTTGACCTCTTGTTTTGTAATTGAGGTTAAGTACAAAACTGTCGTTCAATCAACAATGAGACCAGTCTCACTAGACTCACTTATATAGCCAAATATGTATATTTCTTAATACTATTAGGACTACAATGAATTCAGGCCTTATAAATACTGAGAATACATGGTGTTTACAATCAATTAGCTGTACATACACCAAGTGACAGTAGTTATAGATGTCAGTTTGATGTGGCTGTTGCTGTGATTTTCAATAAATGGGTTTTGGTTGAGTATGACTTTGGTTGAAATTTGAAAACATAATTTCAAATGTGGCCGCGGGGAGACAATGGCAGTGTTAAAGATGTGGAAAGTAGGTGATTTAGATTTTCGACCTTTCATATCTTTGTCTCTGAGTTTGTTATTGACATAACAGTCAAACATCACAAAGATTGCCAATATGTTGTGTTTTGTTCATTCATTATTTGACATATTTCCTAGATGAAGATATTCCCAAAGGCATCTTTGTATGTTCTCATTTGGTTGTTCTCGGTATTTAGACATAAATTTAAGGTTTATGATTTTATCTGGTACAAAAGCTTTCCGGGGTCATTTTTCTTAAATTGTCGTCCTAAATTTTATAATCAGGGAAGAAATGGCCGAGCCTTTCTGTTTTCCCATGCAATGAATGTTGTGACGGGGCCAAAAGAAGACAGGCATCTATTGACTGGCCTCCACACTGTTGCTGATGTTTATTGTGGTGATTGCCGTGAAGTGTTGGGTTGGAAGTATGAAAGAGCTTATGAAGCGTCCCAGAGGTACAAGGAAGGAAAGTTCATACTTGAAAAGTCAAAAATTGTTAAGGACAACTGGTAGCATTACACCGTAACCCCAATCCATTCATTCTGCTCTTCATGTTGCCTCTTTCATGCTTTGTGGTGTAATCTTGTATAGGAGAACCTTCAACCATTTGAAAATTGTCATTGTTTCCCCACCTTTAATTTCCTCAGGTTATGGCCAGAAGTGAAATTGGTATATAAACTGTTTATTCCTTGTTAATAGTATTGTGTATTCATTTCTGCTCTATGGATATCATGGCATGGTTACAGATTTCTTTTTGGGGAGTCGAACTTTGCTGACAGGCAAAGTTTATTACTCAGGTTATGGCTTGAATCTCTTGGATATAAAGTAATAGATCTTCTTATGATTAAATTTGATATTTGGTAATAGCACAAATTGGCCAGCTTCAAAGTTTGGCTTTTTGTATGGTCCCTTTCCACGATTGATGTTGTCATTTTTAAGTTCTGCTTCAATTTTTCAATTATTGTAAGCTGTTCGTACATAACAGAATATATGTTATTCTGCTTCAATATTTCTCATTCATGCATTCAGTTCTCTTGACCATTTACAATGTTCCGAATTTTTTGTTTTTTTGAAAGGGTAAGGATAAAGCTTTTATTAAGAATATTAGTTTTTGCACGACAGGTGCCAAAACAAAGTCAATAACATCCAACATCAGAATAAACAAGGAGCGAAAAAAGGGTACCAGTTCCTCCCTGCCTACCCATCTTTACATTCATTAGAAGCATATCAACTATTGAACACTTTCCTTTACTAGTGTGTTACTCAAGGTATACGTTGAATATAATTTTTGAAAACAGTAACTAATTTCCGATGCAGCTTCCCTTACAATGTTCCTATTTATAGAACAGTAAGTTTTGAGATTCAGGAAATTTGAAAAAAAAAAAGTAGAAGGTTTAATAAAATTGATGAAATTTAGTGAAGTCCATCATCACATAAAAAGAGAGTAGACATAATTTGGTGGATTTCATCAAATTTGGATCAATAATTTTCAAGAGTGTTAGAGGGTGAGCGTGTTGCATAATTGGCAATGATATCTACTAGTTGGTAGAATTTAATACCATCGACAAAGATTTTGGATTCAATTATTTTACTATATATACGTTCATTGCCATATGATATCGTGATAATAAGCCCAAGGCTTGTTGCATGTAGTACTTCACACATTCATGTATTTTCTTCCTTTCTTATTTGTTCAATAATATCCAAGCATGGGAACTCTTAGCTAATTTCTGATCGCTCTGTCGGTCCCTTAAGCGGGAGAAAGATTCTTCTAGAGAGTCTAAGTTGTAAAAATGCTGACAATAATAAAATAAAATCCACTAATAAATATTTTCTTAGACGTGTATATCTACGGCTAAATTTGAAGATAACAAAACTAACAATTAATTAAGACATCCATATATTATAAAGGAAGATATAATAGATAAGAGAGTGAGAGAGAATAAAAGAAAATATGAAAGTATGCTCAGTGCGAGAGATCTCGTCAGGGATTTTTTTCCTTGTTCCAAATGGAGAAAGCACAAACTCTATTTATAGAGTTTGGAGAGTACATGTGACTGCCGCAACTGAAAACGTGTGGGAGAATCCTGAGTCTTGTGGCTGGTGAGAACTGCGTCAACAAACTAAGATGTTAGGGGAAAATTCCGAGCCATACAGATGAAGAGCTTGACCACGGGAAAGAACTGTTCATTGCGCAACGTTCACTTGTTGCTTTCAGAAACTTATTTTTGCAATACTTATTTTATATCCCGATATATTGCAAAATAAAAATTGAAAGAAAAGAAGAATTTTCCTGGGTCTTATAAGATGTAATACATAAGAGTTGATATAACAAGTTATATAAACCAGTTCTAAATCGAGAAGTTTAACACATATTATAGTTGGTATAATAAGTTATTATGAATCAAAGACACTTGATGTGTGTTAGAGGTTTATGAATCATAATACACACCATAACCATTGCTGTTATCGTTGTGTTAAGCTTATTAGACCATGCACATACCCAATATTTCTATTGTTCTAGAGATTCTAAACCAAGATCTCATGTAAGTGGTCCCACTAACATTCATATAACTTATTCCATCAAATGTATGATGCAAATCATACATCATCCATAAAGGGATATAAAGATTATTAAAACATTTGTTTAAACTAAAATTCTTTCATCACATAGAATTTTAATTACAAAGTTTAACCTTTTAAAAATACAGTCTCGAACACTTTCGCACAGAAATCATAGGAATGAATATATTTAATTTAAAATCAATTTAGTGCTATCAAGACTAACAAGTGACTTATTTTTATCAATATGAACTGTATTCATGGGATCTTCAATCACAAAGGTTGGGTTACAATCACTTGTTTGTTTGTAAGTGGCTTAAGTATCATTCCCTTTGATGTTTTTAATATCATATTTCTTCCTAATTATTTTGTTAGAGAATCTGCTAGATTCCGTTATGACTTCACATAATCAATAGAAATAGTTTCACTCTTTAGCAACTGCTTCACCAAATTGTGTCTCAATTGTATATGTTTGTTCTCTTAATTGTAAGTCTTGTTTTTAGCTATAACTATTGCCAATTGACAATCATAGTGTATTTATATCGATGAAGTTGGTTTCATTCCTAGTGAAATGTTTGTTAAGAAGTTTTTCAACCACTCAGTCTCACTACTAGTCATCTCAAGAGCAACAAACTCAAATTCCATTATTGATCTTGCAATAATTGTTTGTCTGACTGATCACTTTGTAATCGCACCTCCTCCAAGATTGAATACATAACCACTAGTGAATTTTGTCTCATCTGAATCAAAGATTCATTTAGCACCATTATACCCTTCTAGTACAATGGGAAATCCATTATATTCAATGACATAATCCATTGAATCTCTTAAGTACATAAGCCTAGTAAGTGCATCCTAGTATTCTTAATTTGGCCATTGAGTATACCTACTCAATCTATCTACTGCATAAACAATATTAGGTTTAGAAAAGCTAATCAAAAACTATAAGCTCCCAATTATCTAAGCATAATGAGAATGAAAGATAAATTCTACTATATTTTTCATTAATTTAGAGTTAACATCATAAGGGGTATTCACTAGTTTGAAGTCATAATACCTAAACTTCTTAAGAAATTTCTCCATGTATTGTTCTTGAAATAGTAATATACAATCTCTCTTCCTTATGATTCTAACACCTAAAATTATATTGGTTTCACCCATATTTTTCATTTCAAAATTCGATCCTAAAAACAATTTAATTCTAGCGACAATCTCGTTACGTGTATCGAAAATTAGCATGTCATCCACATACAAGCATATAATGACACATTCACCATTTTCAAATTTAGAGTACATACATTTATCAACATCATTAGGTGAAAAACCATCACAAAGCAACACATTATCAAGTTTTTTCATGTCATTGTTTTGGTGCTTGTTTCAACTATACAAAGATTTTAAAAGTTTGCATACTTTATTCTCTAGATCAGGTACAACACATCCTTCAAGTTGAGTTATATAAATTTCCTCCTCCAAATTACCATCCAAAATAACAGTTTTAACATCCATTTGATTTATTACTAGTTTATGATAGTTGTTAAGACTAACAACACTCAAATTTAGGAAATCCTAGTCATAAAAGGCGTCAAAATAATCTATGTTAGGTTTTTTAATAAAGCTTTTTACTACTAATCTTGCTTTATACTTCTTTATAGATTCATTAGGGTGATATATTTTCTTAAAGACCCACTTACAATCAATGAGTTTTTCTCCTTTTGGAAAAACTACCAAGGTCCAAGTACTATTTTTCTAAATTGATTCAATTTTAGTCCTAATGGTCTTATCCCACTATTTTGTATCAAGAGCATTAATAGCTTCTATAAAGCTACTTAAATCATTATCAACTAGATAAGTATAGAAATAATTACCAAAGAAATTTTTCTTCCTCTTTCTTTTTAGGATTTAAGAAGAAACAAAAGACAGAGGAAGGAAAATTTCTTTAGTAATGATTTCTATACTTATCTTGTTGAGAATGATCCAAGTAGCTTTGTAGAACCTCCTAGTGCTCCTGACGCAAAGCAGTGGGATAAGTGATAGCAAAATCTTGAAGTTTAGAAGTTTTGATGATGTCTTAAAGTCAAGTTGCAAGAAGACCTTCACGAAGACTTGTTTGTGTTAAAACTTTTGTAATTTAGTAGTTTTATGTATAGGGTGTTATTCATCCTTGATTCCATGTATTTTTTGCTTTAAAATTTGTTTAGGAGTCAGAAAAACTTTGCAATAATCGATTAACACTTAAGATAATGGATTATCACATAAAGGTTTTCAAGTTTACTAAAATCTCATTTTTTTCTATGGAATAATCGATTATCAGCCCATGATAATCAATCACAACTAGACGTTGAAGTTGTTAGGCATGTTTTTGGCCTTGGTGCATTCATTAAATGCATAATCGATTATCATAAGTGAATAATAAATTATCACACGTTAAATAACTAACAACATATTTTTAGATGTGTGCTTGAGTGAGATTCTTATATATTGAGTTGATTCTTCATTCTAAAAACCGAAAAAATACGAAAATCTTATCTGATTGTTTGTGTGCTAGGATAAGTGTATTCTAGGGTTTGTGTAACCCTTGTGATGTGACTTTAAGAACTTGGTGTTGGCATAGAGCAAATATTTTTACTAGGTTTGTAATTGAGTGTTGTTGTTGTTGTTGAGTGAAGTCTTTCATCCTTTGTGAATATTTAAATGAGGTGGTAATCCTTCGTGAATCATTCGAAGGAGGTGTTCATCCCTTGTGGCCTTACGGGTAGGGCTGGGCAAAAATAACTTAACTGTACTAAATTATAGTTAATTGTACTATTTTATACTAAAAAAAACTAATCCATTTTAACCAAAAACTATTTATACTATTATCTAGTTCAAGTTAGAAAAACTGAACTTATAATATTTTCAGTGCAGTTTGTGCAGTTAACTGAAATTTTGTTCTTTTGTTTTTTGCTGACCCCATTCCCCTCTCTCACCACTTGTTTAATTGATTTCTGCTTCGATTTAGCTGCATGACTCCATTACAAATGATACAGACGGGAAGAGAGAGAAAGATTAATGGGTTTTAAGTTCTAAAATGTCCAAGTTGTTCTAGTACTTGAAAACAAAAATCTTCAATCAAGTAACTTTATGAATAATAAACCATATAAAATACAGATAAACATGGATGATTTGACACTAATGTTTTATATTCAATTTTGAGTTTTGGTTTTCATAATTGACATCAGTTTGTAGATAATTTTTACATGATTGATGTGAAATTTTAATTTTGATTAAATAATCATTTATCCAATAAAATTTTGTATTTGTATATATATAAGTTTTATAAAAGTTTGTAAAAAAAAACTTACACGTGAGCAATATAAATGTTAGTTGAGATGGTAAAGGGAGTGTTATAAAAAGTATTGTGCAATAGTGTTAATTTAAAAGTTTTGATTTATGAATTACCTGAAGAACTTTTGTAGTGGAGAGCTGCGTCACTTTTGGTCTAATTTCATAAATTAATTGAAATAGTGATAGCTAATTTGACCTGATTTGTTAAAAATTGTAGTAATATATTATCACTGTACACACATTAACTTGAGTAAAACCTACGATACAGACACTTGAGTAAAACCCGCAGTATAGAAACTCGCATTACAGAAAAGACTTCCTGATGTAAGTTCAGTTATTAGTTAATTAGTATAAGTTCAGATTTTTAAAACTGAACTGTTAAACACTAAAGTTAGTTGTTATAGTGAGTAATTCAGTTTTCTTTAGTTTATTAAAAATATAGTTAACTATAGTTTAGTACAATTCAATTAATTATGCCCAACCCTGCTTACGGGAAGTGAGTCTCATCTCTTGTGGTAACAAGAGAAGTGTTCTAAACCTTAAACTTATTGTTTCTTTGTGATTGTAATAATTTGTTGGTTTTGTGATAGTGGAACGTTAATCTTCATTTGGATTAACAACTAGACGTACAATCCTTGTGATCTAAACCAATATAAAATTCTGTGCAATTTTCTCTCTACCTTACACTTTTTATAATTTTTTTAATTTATTGTTAAGGAAATTGAATTATAAGAGAAAATTATTAAAGGTGCGATTTGCGATAAGAAATCAATTCACCACCCCTTTGGTTTGTTGTTTACGCTAACAATTTCGCTGCACCTAAGTAGCTTTGTAGAAGCTACTAGTGCTCCTGACACAAAACAATGGGATAAGGCCATTAAAACTGAAATTGAATCAATTTCGAAAAATAGTACTTGGACCTTAGTATATTTTCCTAAAGGAGCAAGATCCATTAGTTGTAAGTGGATCTTTAAGAAAATTTATCATCCTAATGGATTTAAAGAGAACTATAAGGCAATATTTGTAGAAAAAGGCTTTACTGAAAAATCCAACATAGACTATTTTGACATCTTTGCCCGTATGATTAGGATTTCCTTATTCGAGTTTTGTTAGCCTTAACAGCTATCCATAAGCTAGTGATGCACCAAATGGATGACATGAAAATTTTATATGACTCAACATGAAGGGTGTGTTGTGCCTGGTCAAGAGAATGAAGTGCGAACTTTTAAACTCTTTGTATGGGTTGAAACAAGCACCAAAAGAATGATATGAAAAACTTAATAATGTACTGCTATGTGATGGTTTTTCACCTAATAATGCTGATAAATGTGTTTACTATAAATATGAAAATGATGATTGTGTCATTATATGCTTGTATGTCGATGATATGTTAATTTTTGGTACATGCAATGAGATTGTTGCTAGAACAAAATTGTTTCTAGGATTGAATTTTGAAATGAAAGACATGGGTGAAGCCAATGTAATTTTAAGTGGTAGAATCATAAGGAAGGGATATAGTATATTTCTATCCCAAGAGCAATACATTGAGAAACTTCTTAAGAAGTTTGGATATTATGACTTTAAACCAATGAGTACCCCTTATGATGCTAACTCTAAATTAATGAAAAATATAGGAGAATCTATATCTCCGCCTTAATATGCTTAGATAATTGAGATCTTACTACATTAAGGAGCTTTTTTAGACTTGATATTACTTATGCAGTAGGTAAACTAAGTAGGTACATTCAATGTCCAAATCAGGAACACTAGGATTCACTTACATGACTTGTGAGATACTTAGGAGGTTCAATGGATTATGTCATTAAATATAGTGGGTTTCCTGATGTACCAGAAGGGTAATGATGCTAACTAAATCTCATATTCATATGAGACAAAATTCACTAGTGGTTATGTATTCACACTTGGGGTGGTGCGATTACATGAAGATCAGCCAGACAAACAATTATTGCGAGATCAATAATGGAATTTGAGTTTGTTGCTCTTGAGATGACTGATAGTAAGGTTGAGTGGTTGAAAAAATTTTTAGCGAACATTCCTCTAGGAATGAAGCCAACCTCATTGGTGTCAATACATTGTGATTGCCAATCAACAATAGCTATAACTAAAAACAAGAATTACAATAGGAATAACATATACAATTGAGACGCAATTTAGTGAAATATCTACTAAAGAGTATAACTATTTCCATTGATTATGTGAAGTTAGAACAAAATCTATTATATCCTTTTACAAAACCCTTGGGAAGAATTATGATCTCATAAACATCGACGAGAATGAGACTTAAGCCATTTGCAAACAAACCAGTGACGGTAACCCAACCTTTGTGATGGGAGATCCTATGAATAAGGTTCAAATGGGTAAAATAAAGTCACTTGTTAGTTCTGATAACACTAAATTGATTTAAATCAAATATGTCCTATGGTGTGTGAAAGTGCTAGATACTGCATTATTGAGAGGATAAACTTTGTAAATAAAATTATTTGTGGTGAAAGAATTTTAATTTAAACAAATATTTTAATGATCTTCATATCCCTTAGGGTGACATATGATTTACAGCATACACTTGATGAAATCACCTATATAAGTGATAAGTGAGGTCGCTTGCATGAAATCTTAGCATGATCTCTAGAACACTCATGAATACTGAGCATGCGCATGGTCTAGTAAGCGTAACACAACGATAACAATAAGAATTGTGGGATGTATTGTGATAAACCTTTAACACACGTTTAGTGTCATTGGTTCATATAGCTTGCTATACCAATTATATTGTGTGTTAAGTTTTTCAATCTAAGATTGGTTCATATAGCTTGTTATACCAACTTTAATACATTACATCTTATAAAATCCAAGAAAAATTATTCTTTCTTTCAATCTTTATTTCTCGTCTTTTGCAATATGTTGGGATTGTTGTAAAACCTATGTGTATCGCAAAAGTCGTTGGTTTGTGAACGTTGTCGAGTAAAACGTAGCATCTCCACAAGTGTAGGGATTTGATTCCCTGTGAAATCGCAAGGCTTTTTCGTAGACAAGGCATGAGATCTTCCCAAAGTTCCTTTTCTTTGTTAAAAGCAGTTTTGACTAACAACTTATATAGGATTCTTTCACAAATCTTGGGCTTTAGGCTAGTTCACAAATTCTATAAATAAAGTGTGGTGCATTCTCCAAAACACACTTTCTTATTCTCTTAATTTCTTCCTTCCTCTTTTCTTTCGTATAAGATCCTAGATTTATTACTTTATTCTTTTTAGAGTTCTTTGTTAGTTTTGATATCTTCAAATATTTTGGAAAAATTTATGTTATATCTTGGGAAGTTTTGTGCAGTACACTACAAATAAGTCTTTAAAGATAGTGAATTTACACACATCGAAAAATCTTTGTTCGTGATTTTTATTAGTTTTTGTTAGCATTTTTTTCTTACAATATTTTGAGATTTGAGAGAGGGTGGATCATACCACAAACAACGGGCATAGTCTTTCTTGACAAAACTCAAACCTCTATGCTTCATGTGCCAAGAAAGATTAAGCGACCAAGCAAAATAGCTAAAAGCAAAAAAACTATTTTCACTGAACTTCTAATCAATTCTACTTATGGTTTTAATTAGTAAGACTTAAATGTAATTATTATGAATTTAATTAAAAATAAAAAGTATGATGTATCAATAATAGTTGATATCAAACATTTGATCTACTCATTTTTTATATTAAACTTTGAAAATTGTGCTTGATTTACACTAAGACCTTCATAAAAATAAGGATATTTTAAATTAAAGTAGAGTGTTTTAGAGTAAAATTAAAAAAGAACGTGTTCCTGGTGCTTCATTATTTGTGTTGGAGTACAAATGCATGATGTCTATGCTACGCTGCAGCTCCAATGAGTGCCCCCACATCATGCTTGTACTCTATTCAACGTTGATCACCATCCCAAAGAACATGCTATGAAGAAGAACAAAAGAAAGAAAGATGGCGAGCTTGTGATTTTGAGCACCATGATCTGTGCTTTGATGATACCATATGAAGTGGAAGAGAAAAAAAGAATGGGTGGGTTGTTGAGAAAAGTAGCATAGATTAAAGTGGCTTCTTGGTCACTTTAAAGTGACACATTAAATTTGGAATGTTACGTCATCACTTTTTCAATGTCATAAATATAAATCTAACCGAAGAAATTACATTTACTCCTTTTTAAATAAACTACACAAATACTGTATATAACGTTGAACTTGTTCACACATCACTGTATGACAAATCATGTTGTAATCAGGACATATATAATATCATCTATTGGATGATCATCAAACTTTTATTTTCACGTGAGATTTAAGAGATTATTTGCCTAAACTTAATAGTTAAAAATGTAAACTTTTCATTAACAAAGTAAAAAGATGGGAAAGAATTGACAAAGGAAAAGACAACGGTGTTTTATTATCAAATATGTTACTTGTTAGTAAGACCTAATCAATGTTTTCTTCTCATGATCTTTGAAAACATTTGAATAGACGGTGGGAGAAAACCAATAGAAAAAGAAATCATGTCAATCAAATTCAATTATTTTTTAAATTGATTTTATGTGGTCTCTTACTTAAATCAACTCCCTTTTTAAAGAGATCATATATTAGGTAAATAAAAAGTTTAATTAATAATATAATTCATATATATTCTTTTTATTCAATTGAGTTTTTACGTTATTTTATATGAATATATCTTTTTTTTTTGTCAGCGTTGTTCTTTATGGATTTTAAGAACAGATCTAAAAATCAAAACTGGATTCATGTGTCTATCTCTAATAATGATGCATTAAACAAAAATAAATTTTTTAGATATGTGATATTGGATTTAAAGAAATTGATCTTCGACATGAAGTAGACAAATAATATTCTTACCGTTATCGTCAAAGAAAATGAGGTTAGAGATGAGAAATAATATCTAAACTCACATAATTATCTTCTAACGATTTTCACATTAATTTCACAAAAGGAACTACATTATTTCTATTTAAACAATGTAAAGATTCAATTAAATTAAAAAAAATAATAAAAAGACTAAATTAATAACTAATTTTTTATTAAACGGACACACAATCACCTTTCAAATGATATTATTACCAATTTAACAAAGTGATTATATTGAATTGATTTAACATATAATAAAACGTGGAAGAAAAATAAATAAATAAAGCCTCGTTATTATAGAGAAAGAAGAAGCAAGGGATTAGTTTTGATTCTCATGTTTTTCTCTCCTCTTTCTTTCTCATGTTTTCGGTTTTTTTTTTCATCCAATACTATAATAAATGTATGATTAGTTGTAGCTGGCTAAATAAATTATTAATGTCAATTAATTTTCTAAATAATCAATTAACTTTATGCGGATATTTTGTAAATTATTATGCGATGGAATAAGGGTCTCGACCAACTCATGCTTTTAAAGCGTTTCAATCATTAGGACAAATCGGTATTTTTTAATAAATACTTTTACAATAAAAAATAAAACAAGGTTATAATAAAGAAAAAGTAACTTATATACAAACTAGAAATCATTCTTTTAAAGTAACTTATATAGATTTTACAAAATAAGTTATCATAAACTAATTTTAATTTCTGAAAAAGCCGTTTTCTTTTCTTCGTTTAAAACTACTCATGAAAAAGTATAACGGGTCCTAGATTCATTGCAGCAAGGAAGTAATTTATGGATCTACTATTATAAATTAAAGTTTTTAGTTTTATGAAGTAGTCTTGACACCAGTTTTTACTCACGTTAAAAACCTTTTTACCTCGGAAAATCTTTTTACCTTCGTAAGGTAAATTGGTATGATGATGAAAGCTTATTAAAGGTCTTAATTTCTTCAAGAGGCTTTTCCATTCTTCAAACATTCTTTCTTTCTTTCTTTCATAACTGGTTAATACATTCTTCTTCCCCAATTATGAATTTTTCTCTTTTATAAGTTTTGTTCTTACTGAAAAGATATTGTGAATCACACGAGATTAAGCGAGCAATACTTTAGATTATCAAGTTCATAACTTGTCGAGTTGCTAAAAGGCATGAAAAGAAATTCACTTGCGGATTTTTTATTCTGAAAATAACTATAAGAGTATTGTATATAATAATGTATAAGGAATGAAAAAAAAAAAAAATTAAGTGGATATTTCTCAACCAAAAGTCTTGGTCACAATCACCGCTCGGTAAATGCAGTCGTTTGTTTGAAAAATCTTGATATGCATGTTTGACATATTTAGTGTTATCATCACTGATAATGGATGATGATTTATTGATTGGAAGCTAGACAAATTTACAAGGGTTTATGAATAAAACATATCACCAAACTCTATAGAACACCCACAAACAAACAACAAAGATGAAACAATGAACAAGATATTAGTTTTCGAATCGAAGCGCAAGTTGGGCGATACTAAGGAAAAAACCTCACGTAAGGTTCAAATACGTTGATACCAGTGGAGGTGGGCAAACCCTTCCTCAGAAGACAAATGCAAGACACAAATGTCAATGTTGATCAATTGCGAGATAAGTTTGATAGCTTAACCGAACAAAGAGAAGTGACAATCATGTGGGCATAAACATGCAAGCAAATGGTAGTTCAAAGGTACAAAAACAAGGTCAAGCCACTGAGGGTGCGTTCACCTATGAACCCCTACCGAATGTATAAAACTCGGTTAAGGGTGTGTTCACATGTGAACCCCTTCCGACTGCATAGAACTTGGTTAAGGGAAAGTTTTCGTATGAACCCCTACTAAATACATAGAACTCAGTTAATAGCGCGTTCACTTATGAACTCCTACCAAATGCAAATAACTCGACCAAGGGCACATTTAAGAATAAACCCTTACTGAACGTAGAAAACTATGTTAAGGGAACTTTCACCAATGAACCCTTACTGAACATATGGAACTTTGATAAGAGAGCATTCACATATGAACTCCTATCAAGCAAATCAATTAGTTAAGCTTAATCATCACAAAAGCAAATCCTTACTAAATGTTAACATCACCACAAAGCATACACTGATTAATCAAATGGATTAAGTAAATACAAGGTTTAAACCCTCAGATGGTCCTCATATTTGTATGGGAATCTCAGTTGGATCCTCATAATTGAAACTGTCTCAATTGGGTCATAATATTTGTAAAATTGAGCCAATTTTTCCTTACCCGTTAAGTTGTCCCAAACGCCGTTAACTTGAGTTAAGTTGTATTTTTTTTATGGCATGGCATTGTGTATTAAATTGAATGGGTGTTGTGTTTTAGAATCATCAAATCCACGTGGTGACGATGCTTCTTCTTTCCTCCAACCATTGATCACCTTTCACCTCTTCCGCTCCTCCGCCCAAGCTGCTTCCTTCCCACTCCCACCCTCAAACCCTCACTCCCTAGACACACATCCTTTCTCCCTCTCAAACTAAAAACATTGTCGTTGGGGCGCGTTTGTCGAACTCCTTTTCTCCTGTATGAGTGTTTGTCCAAAGACAACATTGTAAAAGACTGAGAAGGCAAAAAAAAGAGAGTAGATAAATGAAAGATACAACCGAAGTTTTCAAGTTACAACTATTGCACAAACCGATGATAATTTCAGGTCACAATCGTATTTTAACACTAGAGATACAAAATGTTGGGCAAAAGCTTCTAATTAATCTACTCTTGTAATCTCATTTATGTTCATTCGTAAACCAACTCCTGATCTTTGCATTCCCTAATTGTGATTTCCGATTTGTCCTTGGCAGTAAAGGGCAACACATCACAACAATGCCTTCTTGGAGCAAGCAACTGAACACAACAAAAAAGTTTGTAAGGACTGTTAGCAATGTCAAGCCATGTTCCTAAAACTTTGATCACTTCCATTTTGTTCGGTGACACAACATCGTTTGAGTAATTCTGAAAAGACTTCTTGTAACTGCTTATGGTGCCATCCTTGGAAGATGAAACAATGTCTAGAAAGAAAACAATGGATCTTTCTAGTTAAAATCAAATCATAATCATTCACTATGCATTGATAAGGCTGACCAAAAGTTCAAATTTTTTTTACCTGGTGAAAACCTGGTTCATGTGTTAATCCTACCCCAAGTTCTGCCAAGCAAGAGTACACCCTTCCGTCACTTCCATAGAGATGAGGGTACCTTTCTATACATGAATCAAAAATGCAGAAAGATTCGATAGGAGATTGAATACAAGGAAGAAAACAGAAAAAAAAATGCAAAAGCCCAAATAAAATAAGATTTTCCTGGAAGCAGCGTTGGCGACAAAGGGAAAATACGACGTGTGTCCCAAGACACACGAAGCGACGCCGTACAGGAAACAGAGAATGTTGAAGACGAAAATTGCGTTGCTGGACCAAATCATGAGAGGGTCGCGACTAGGGGAGAAGATTCGCGTAATGAGGTGAGGAAAACGAGGAGAACGTCGAGGGTGACGACTTGCATAACTTGAACCTGACGTAGCGGGGGAAGGTAGGGTTTTGCACGATGCCAAGGTAGAGGGCGAAGAAGGCGACGAAGGAAGCGTAGAGATGAATTTGTAGAATGCGAGGAAGAGGACGATTGGATCGAAGAGGACGATGAGCTTAGGGTATTGCGCTTGGAGGTAATGATCGTACTGGAGGAAGTTGAAGAACATGAGAGTGTAAGTTGCGATGGAGATGAGGCGCTCCGTCGGCAGAGGAGAAAAAGTGCGTGTCTTGGGAGTGAGGGTTTGAGGGTTAGAGTGGGAAGGAAGCAGCTTGGGCAGAGGAATGGAAGAGGTGAAAGGTGATCAGTGGTTGGAGGGAAGAAGAAACACATTCGCCACGTGGATTTGATGATTCTAAAACATATCACTCATTCAATTTAATGCATAATGCCACGCCATAAAAAAAATACAGCTTAACTCAAGTTAACGGCGTTTGGGACAACTTAACGGATAGGATAAAATTGACTCAATTTTCCAAATATTATGACCCAAAGACAATTTCAAATATGAGGACCCAACTGAGATTCCCATACAAATATGAGGACCATCCGAGGGTTTAAACCTACACACAAATAGCCAGTTAATGAACTTAAAAAGAAGGAATGAACAAGCATCAAACTATTTCCTCTTTAATCACAAGAGTTGTGCATAAAAGAGGTCGATCCTACAACGATCAACCTATGTCCAAAAAAAGTCTATCACTATAGGATTAACCGACTAAACAAAAGAAATGGCAGCATCCTGAATGACCTCAATGTGATAGGAAGGAAGAAGAATTCCAGCGTCGGCCTCAACAACATCATCATCATCTTTGCGAAGTATGTTCTGAAGGTGCATTATATCCCTATTATGGAAGCCCTTTTGCACATCAAACTTACTCTCCTCCAAAGGGACGCCATAAAAATAATCTGCTTGGTCAAGAGCATATTAGAAGTCAACCTCATGTTGTAGTATCACTTGTCACTTAGTCTCTTCTAGCTTGTTGGCAAAAAACTTCTATTTCATCTCCCAATCCTCCACTTGCTTTTGAACTTTTCAATGGGCAAGGCAAATAACATCAACATTTTGATGCAGCCGTCAATTCTCATTGGTGAGGTATTTTCCTTCTTTCACTGAATCAGACAGCTTATGGGACAAGTCTTTCTCCTTGCCTATGCATCTAGCATGAGCGACATTCACATCCTTTAGTTGAGCGGTCAAATTATAGTTGGCTTTGAGGCCGACATTCAAATCCACTTCGGACTTAACCTAGTCCTTCTCTAGAAAAGTTACCACTGACTGATCACCACTAGGGATGATTCGCTTGCTAAGCAGGTCACTCAGAGACTAAGGTTGAAGGAGACTTTGTTGTCAAGCTTCAATTCAATCACAAAGATACCACAACAAATATTTCGCCCCATTGTAAACCGTTCTTGGATGGACAGGCAAAAGTAGGCTCCTTGGAGGTTGGTGCTACCCCAAAGCTGTTGGCAGGTGCTACATGCTTATCCAACATTTTCTTATAAAAGTTCACCTCTTTTAGATTTATGCGGGTAATTATATTTGTAACTCAAACAAGAATTTAACCAAGATAAAAGTCAGACAATAAAATAATTGAACGAGGAAGGATTGCTTACTGAGAACATCCTTTCAAATATTGCGAAATTTATGACATTTCATGAGTACCCTAAACTTTAAGAGCAGATTGCTCCTCAAGCATCATAAGTGTATCACACCACAAGGTCATTCACTCGGGATTCCCTGTCTAGTAAAGGGGGAACTTTGGCTGATCATTCTCATAAAAAAAGTACTTACAACCTTTGGTCTTAATGGCCACCTAAGTACACATTGTTGAAGTTCTTATACGAAGCGATGGAAAGTTGGAAGAGCCACTTGTCAAACTCACTTATTAAAGGCAACCACCCCACCTTCTAGTTCAATCAAGTGAAAAAGTGGTGAAAAAAAGGCAGGAGTATGGGTTAAGCCGAGCACTTTACACTCTATTTTGAAAGCCTGAATGGTCGCCCAAGCATTCGGATGAAGATATGTAGGAGCAACAATCAATTGGAATCGACGCAAACAAGTTGATAAAGAAACAAGCATGCACAAAAAAAATCTAGCTTCGACTCTCCCTAACCGTGACAAACCCCTTCATTCCCTTTGCAAACCCAAAGATTCACGACCTAATCATCAATGTTATCCCCAAGTATACGCTCCCGCTTGGCTAAGTCACTAGATGGCAAGCTAGGCTAGAAGAGATGTTATGGAGGATGATCTTTTTGGTGAAGATGTTGCAGAATGATGGACAAAGAGGTGTGAAATGTGGAAACAATGGTGGAAGAAGGAAGAAGGTTTACATCCTAGGGTGGTGTTATGGTGGTGGTGTGGTGTTTGAAGGATCAAAGAGAGGTTAAGTCAACTCTAAGAGGAAGGTGACTAGAGGGGTCACTTTGGTTGCTCTAGTGTTGATCTTAAGATGAGTAGTATGACCAAAAATGGGAAACGTTACTCAACATCAAATATGATTACAAGAGAGGAGACACCTCTATTTATAGACTAAGGGTGTTTCATAAAACTCTAAAAACAAAAACTTTGCATGTCAACCTTACCATGAAATCCTTGGCCAAATATGGAAGCCTTCTAAGGAGTGGACAAGTGTCCATAAATTATCTTCAATAAGGGAAGGACATGCGGTCACTCATAAGCAAAATCATCTTCATTCCTAGAGTGTCATGTGACTACTACTAAAGTAAAATTCTCTCCAATGGAAGCATGAAAAATGACACATACTTTCTACATGGTTTGGATGTCCAACTAAGGAAAAATCCTACACTAATTAGTCATTAATATAAGCCTTAAAAAACTTACGCTACTTGGCCAAAATACATGGCCTAAAGGATTCTTCAATGTGCATGATGGCCTAAGTGAAGATGAGCTTTGCTTCACCTTTTAATGTTGACTCTTCTTGTAAAAGCTTGGTCATGCTCCTTGTGATAGAAACCTTGGCTAGGAGTTTACCATCAACACCAGATCGTTGCTTCCATCAATATCGAGTGCAATATTCGTGAACATCATGAGAGGCCCAATCATAACCTGGAATCTCTAGCAAGTCCCACTCATACCCTTTAGTTGATGCATCAACTTCAACCTCAATAGTCGCACTTTGGGTTGACTCCTTTAGTGTTTGCTTATTTTTAACTTCATTATTTACATCCATAGTATTGGTGTTGACCAACAACATACTTTAATTGATTGGCCTTTGGTTCCTAGAAGATGACCTTTGCAACAACAATGAAGACGCAACATCAACATACCCTGATTGTCTCGACCAGAGGACATCTCGAAGAAGAATTGTTGACTACAAACATTATTACCTTAGAAATAAATGTCAATCGGTGTGTGTAAAGCTCCAAGAGAAGAAAGGTGAAAATTAGAGGCCAACACTAAGCCTATTTATAGGAAAAAAAGGGCAATAATTGTGTCTTATGAATCGTCAGATCGAGATGCATCCAACGGTTGAGGAGATCTAACGTTTCACATCCGATGTTAGAACTTACAATATGTAGTGCGAGGTGTAACAACTTCTCGAGCTCTAACGATCACTTTTTCAAATTTACCTAGTTAGATATCAACCCCGAGCGATACTACTAAATCACTTTTGAGCAGCCTTAACCCCATCGTAGTGAGTTCCCCACAACAAGAGCTTGGGGGGTCTATGTATAATAGTTACTCGACCAATCCAGCACAGATCGATTGGGTTAACAACAACTTTGAAAGCTCGACCCGATCTATTAAGACAATGATGAAAGACCATCACACCTAGGGATGACAACGGGTCGGGTCGGCACGAATACTGTCTACCCACAACCCAACCCGACAAAAAAAAGATCCACCCCTACCCGATCCGCTACCCGCACAGATACCTGCTTAAAAAATACCTGCGAATATTTTAAAACCCGCGGATATCGTGGATACCCGAAATATTTAAAAAAATATATTTTTATAAAATATTATAGTAAAACTTAAATAAAATTAATAAAAATATATAAAATATAATATATTAAATTAAATATAAATTAAAATTTAATTTTAATTATATTTAACCTTATAAAATATAAATTAATGTTAATTTTAATTAAATTTAACTTAATAAAATATAAATTAAATTTATTTTTATTTTTATTTTTGCGGGTAGCGGATATCCGCGGGTACGGATAGTATAATACCCGCACCCAACCCATTTGTAAGCGGGTATTAAAAAATCCGCTACCCGCAACCCGCAGGTAGTAAATATCCGCAGGTACTAACTATCCGTCGCGAATTTTATCGTAGATATCTGCGGGCGCGGATTTTTTTGCCATCCCTAATCACACTTCCTTGACAAATCCTTATGAAGGTTGACTAGTCGATAAAATGGCTGATCAAGTACGTAACTTGAATGGTTAAACATACTTGTAGAGATTAGTGCAAATCAGTCTGGTAATTGTTATTAAGGAGTGATTGGACTGTAATGAAGCCGGTGGTAACTAAAAACACATTAGAATTTGTATACATAGGGAGTTCAAGCAAGGTAATTGGACACATTAATTTCTACATTTAATACCTAAGCGCCTGGAGCCTTTCTAACTTAAACATCGAAGTACCTTTTGCATGTGCCATCCGAAAGGTTTCAGATAAATAGAAAACTTAAATTTTCAAACAGACTTAATATAATAGCTTACAAACATAAGAGAAGGAAGCAAAGAATCAAATTATCTTAGAGTTGTGGATTCTCGACCAATATAGTAAAAATACATATGATAGTCTTCTGTTTATAGGTGTTTTTCGATAATTTTGGTTTGATATGTTTTCAATATATTTTAGGTAAACTAAATCCATTTGATGTGGATTCTTTGTTAATTGGTCCAACAAATTATTAATTTTCAATTTAAATTAGAGAGTGTTCATTTTAAGATTACACAATTAAGATAAAATTGATGTGTAAATCACTTATATTGTGGATTAATTTCACAAGCATATTAACTCACTAAATTCCTTTTTAATGCATTTCTTCCAAATAATCCTATTTATGTATTTTTATATAAAGGTGGAATGATGTATGGAGATCAAATGACAACAAATAAAAATGAAGTAGATGAAGATGGATTGAAGTGGTCAAACTAAAAACATAAACTGCAAGAATGTAAATTGCGAGACACTAAATTACCAAGGGCAAAATAGACATTGACAAAATAAATCTACTAAAGCGGTAACTCAAGTTGCAACAATCATCACTAGATTTATCATTTTCCTTTTTGCAATGTTTTCATAGTATTTGAATTGTAACCATAATTTCTCACCTTTTTTTATTTGAATAGCCTATTTATATTTTCCCATTTTTTCTAATAGCTAAGCTAAATTAAAATAAAATAATTTTTCATAAAAGATTGGTCACGTTGCATCAATTATACCTATTGAACCCATATTTTGTAGTAATTATCATCTATTAACTTCCCATTCAATTCTGTGTTGTCCATCCACTCGAACTTGCCTAAGGACTTCCTCTAACAATACACTTTTTGAAATCTCAATCATTTTTCACTCCCCTTCATATATTAACTTTACTTATATTCCCTATGTAGTAATTTATTTCTTGGTATCTTTTATCTGTATCCTTTGATGTGTTTCTCCTTCTTTTATCTTTCGATTTTGATACCATCAACCATAGGCTTATTGCACTGATAATAGCAAATTTTGTTATCTAAAATGCTTTTTGAATAATATAAGTTAGTATACACATATATCAAAATTGTTTAGATTTGTTATTTTTATTTACATATTCTTCTTTACGTATCCGATGTCAACTCCGCATATTTTCAAATTTGAATATATTATGATAGAATAGGTATAAATTTCCTTTTAATTGTCTAATTTTAAAAAAAAATATTTAATTATTTTAAATACATATATAATAAAAAACCTTGGACAATACCTCATTATTGATCCCACAGTGGACGTCAATGTTCTGATCTAAAGTCTGTCAAGTGACACCGTTAGGGTCAATCATCCCTCATCTGAGTTATTGTCCACTTTGGAACCTGTGCTCCATCACGATTTTGTCCTTAAAAGGTGCCTCAGAGGATGGAAGAAGAAAGAAAATTTTAAATTGTCTTAAGCCTCGACTCATAAGCAATGTGAGACTATTAGGTGTGATGAAACATAAACCCCTTATTTGATATTTAAGGGGAATGATTTTTCATCCTTAATGGATGGCTTAAGAGAACCAACGGTTCGTCTTTAGAACCTCGTTATCAGCTCCATAATGGGTGTTGATGTTTCAATTCCAAGTATGTTGAGTGACATCGTTAAGGTCAATCACCCCTTATTTGAGGTATTGTCCGCTTTGGAGCATGTAGTCCGTCATAGTTTTATCTTTAAAAGTAATTCAGAGCGTGGAGGGAGGAATGAGAATTTAAACTGCCTTAGACCTCGACTCCTAAGTAATATGAAGTTATTGGGCGTGACCTAAGTCCTCTAGTCGAGGTCTAAGGGGAATGATGATTCTGTTAGGTTTTAGGTTTATCAAGGGAGGGACATCACTCTCAACCTAAAATCTTAAGACATTACTCTCAACCCAAAACCTAAAGACAATGAGTTAATGAGTCTTCATCCTTATATGGTACTCCACTTTCTCATTTCTACCTAATGTGAAACTTAGACTTGCACTTGAATTCCCAACAATCTCTCTCTCAAGGGTGAGTCTCTTCCACATTGGTACACTCCCCCTCTAGCAAAAGCATTCCCAATCATGAATACCTATTTGTACCACCGTTTATCTTAACGGGACACACTTACCTATAATTCTTGCTAGGAAGACTTTCGATACAAGGACCATATTGTACTTGTTTGAGCCGGTTACCAAAGACTAACTATAGGCCCTGATTCCACTTGTTAGGTATATTAATGGAGGAGGTTCACTAGGGAGATACAACACAAATGAGACCTGAGTCTAACTACATAAAAGATTGACATCACTATCTACCCAAAACCTTAAGATAATTAGTTAATGTGTCTTCATATATAGTGTTCCACTTTCTCATTTGTACCCAATGAAGGACTTAAATTCACATTTGAATTTCCAACAAGTTCATCTCCAATGGAGGGCTTAACGGACTGATGGTTTGTCTTAGAACCTCATTATCCTTCTTACGGTGGGCACCAATGTTTTGATCCCAAGTCCGCCAAGTGACAAGGTTAATCACTCCCTGATCGAGGTTTAAGGGAAATGATTGTTCATCCCAATTAAAGGCTTATTAAAAGACCGATGGCTAATCTTAAAACATCATTATTGACCCCACAATGGACACTAATCTTTCCAAATCCATAGAGTGACATCGTTAAAATTAATCATCTATCGTATGATATATAACAATGGCATACACATTTGATATTTTATTTTACTTTTAATTTTTTTTTTAAAGAAAATAAAATAAAGCTACTCAAATATTAAAGCAACGTAAATAAATATTTCAATAATACAGCGTATTACAATTGTTTACTAGTTTTTAAACAATTATTTATTATTAATTTTATTTTCTTAGAAACAAAGAGACAATACCTCTTCCATTAATCTTTTATATAAAGAAGGTGAATAAAGGGTATGTCTGATCTCTTACCTACCTATCTACCATACTTTCGCAACTCAGACAAAAACAAAATAAAATGGACGTAACCCCAATCAAAATGAATTTACACAAGACGTTATAGTTTCATAATTATGCATGACTTGAATTTAATTTTCAAGTTTTTAGTTGTGACTACTGTTTGGTTTGCTTTAATTAACTCTAGATGAATATTGTTTTATTTTATACAGGTAATAAGATAAACAAGACATTTAAATAGTTGCAGTTGACAAGACATTTAACTATTATATTATATGTCATAGCATTAATTTTTATGAAAGATTTTTATATTAGATATTTAGGATACATCATTAACATTTACGCCTTTTTTATATCAGTATATAATAATCAATCTAAAAAATATTTATATCAATTATTCTAATTAATGGAAACTTAATATTTTAATTTTTTTTATATCAACAGGTGTTTAATAATTATT
The DNA here is from genome assembly GCF_029865625.1 of Vigna umbellata. NCBI lineage: Eukaryota > Viridiplantae > Streptophyta > Magnoliopsida > Fabales > Fabaceae > Vigna > Vigna umbellata. The sequence goes on from NC_142166.1 coordinate 37,313,585, forward strand.
TTTAAAATAAAATTTTATAATTTAATGTATACCATTTTTTATATGTTTATTTCTATTTAAAGTGATACTTGATGTGGCTCTTAAAGAGATGGTGTGAAAGTTCTCTCTAAATCAAAATCATGAATAGTACTTTGTTAATAACATGTTTGGTAAAATCCTCTCTACACAGATGAAGAACCCCAAAGATTTCACTTTAGATTTGTCAATGCAACTTTTGATCTTTGATACAGTTTTAGCTACATGTTTCAATTGTCCATTCAGGGATTATTAAATCTTTTTGTCCATTTTTTTGTCATTGTTCGGTCTTCTTTTGGTGTGGCAGGATGAATGTAAGAAGGTCTGTTGCCACTTGCCAGTTTGGTGATATCACCTCATCTATTTTGGCATTAAATTTCGTTTGTAACCTCTTATATATTCCCTTGAAGCTTGAAGTGCTATGGATCTTGTTACTGATATTAGAGCATGAAATTTGTAGGTTGTAATATGAATAAGACTTCAAGCTCGCCAGAGTCTTTTTAATGTACAAGATTTTGTAAAATACATATGATTTGTGATTACTTGTATGATGATATTATGTTTCTGGACGTTAAATATTGTAAAAAGGAAAGCTCATGGGCTAGCCCTGGCCTATAGGGCTTTAGGAGTTTTTAGTCCAGTGGATTTTTTTAATGAAGGGTTTTTTTGGCCCAACCCACATAAGTTAAGGCCAAATATTATTAAAGGGGCTCATTTGACAGCTCTAATATCCTTAATAATATATATTCATTCAAAATTCTTGTCCCTCACCACCATTCACCAACATATTTAATTTTAATCATATTTCAAATATTATACTTCATAAATAATCACATCATACATAAGTTTTATATTTTACTCATTCCATTTTCTAATGGTATATTTCAAAAGATAAATTAATTTGAACTTAAAACTTTCTATTTAAAAACTATTCATTAACATATTATTTTTATAACTAATTTAAACTCATTAAATTTGTATTTTATATTATTTTTAAATATAAAGACATTTATAATCTTCAAATTTTATCTATTAAAACTTTATTAATATGTGACATGTATAAAATTATTCACAAACTTTTTCCTTAAAATTTAAGATTGATTAGATGTAAAAGTAAACACAATGTTATTATATATGGGACTGCTTCCTCAAATTAAAAATATAAAATTAGACTAAAATATATTTATTTTACCCACATGAGAGAAGGTATGCTTATTATTTTCTTTAATATGAAATTTTATTAATGAAAAAAAATTAATATTATGTTTTACTTCTTTAGAAGAGAAGAATTAATATTTTGTTTTTATTTTATATTAAAGTTGATAAAGTTGGATCTTTGTGTAATGAAAAAATATATTTACAACATTTGTGTATTCAATTTTTTTTTTAATTTTAACATAATTATTAACAATAAAATAGAGTTTTTGAGATAGGCAAATTACGGTGGGGAAACATGTTATAACAAATATTTTTATTCATTTTTCTAATATTTGCAGAAAATATTTTAATAGTAATAAAATAAAACGTAAATTATGGCCCATGACATTAAACATTCAAACAATTAATGGATCAGAAGCCGAAATAGTAATAACCTATCCTTCTATTATTAAATAACATACAATTAGTAGTAACATCTGTAAAACAAATAAATGTGCTTAAGAACCAGCACCATGGATTCTTTATGCTTCTTATGAAGAAATACCAATAAAGAAACTAAAAGAAATAGTGTAACTAAGATATGTCCAATTACTCATTTTTTATAAGTGATGGAGAAGATGTATAAGATATTTTGAAGTTTTTTTTATTGAGACAGAAGGTCAATTGTGTGTTTAAGGTATAAAGATGAGTTTTAGCTTCTTGTTTTTGTTTTTATCAAGTTTTTCAATTGCAAAAGCACACGACAAATGAACTTAGGCCCAACAATATATTGCTAGACCCATATTCTTTTTATTGCTTTTGTTGCCTCCACAAAAATTTCTAATCTCCTTTTTTATATTAGAGAAGGAAATAATAAATGGGATTAAGTTGTCAAATATATGAGATTAAGTTGTCAACCTTGGTTGGGTTTGAATTATAATGTTATTCCTTCCATAATATATAACATAAAAGATTACTTCTATCATGATCATCAAGAAATATATGTTATAGTCACTTTTTTATAATTAAGATAAAAGTTTATTTTTGTGAGGTATAAGGAAGAGTGGTATCAAAATATACAACAAAGGGAAAAAAATGTAGTTTAGGATATAGACATTCTCTTCTCATGATTTTCAAAAACAATTGTGATAAATTGTGTGGAAGATGAGAGTGTAGTGACTTCTAAAGAGGAAGTTCTACCTCGAGTTTTGATCTAAGACTAATTAAATTGTGATTTAATGGGATTATTTAGATTCTCTTAATATCCAACTTATATAAATAAATATATTTAGTTGCAAATAGAGAAAAGTTCCTAGAGTATGGTATTTCAATATAAAATAAGATCAAACTACAAAGGTATAAAGAATTTATCGAGTCATAATCGATGAGGCATTGGTATTAGTTATCTAAGAGTGTGCTTCTTAGAAATGGTATGATAAATGCATAATTTTTAAGTCTACTCAATACACATAGTCAAAGGTATAATTTTTTTAAACTATGAGGGTTATGGTTATTTTTTCTGTCAATACGAGTATGCTTTTGTAAACATTTGATAATTTTTAAAAGTACTTGATAATTAAATTGGTGGAATTTGAATTCATATTATGATTATTGTTTATATGAATGGTTATAATAACACTACCTTACGTTGTTTTTTATTTGATTTGTAGTTTGTCCATTTGTTATGATGGTATCCTATATGTAAGCAAGTAATTGTCAACAAAGAAACTACTAGTGGACAATCAGAGTCGTAGTCCCACTTTCTTTCTCTGTATATATAACTGTATTTTTCAGACTGTTCTCTTCATGCTTAATATCTTAACTATTAGTAGTGCTATTATACTAATATTGTGTGTTAGATACATAAAGAATAAACGAATTCAAATGGAATCACGAGCAATAAAAGGAGAGAGTTTCTCTATATCTAACAACAACGATTATTCACGCATTGGGTCATACAATCCAATCCATTATAGGCATAATAAAATCATAAATTTAAACAAAGAATATCTATTAATTAAAACATAACATTTCATTTTCAGAATTTTTATTAATGATAAAAAAATAATTCTATATTAAATAGACAATGTTTATCCACAAATCAATAAAGAAACCCAAATGAGTGGATACGAATATGAGAACAATGTTACGTACTCATTTGAATAGTTGACAAGGCAAGTTTAAGGAGGATTTCACCTTTGGTGGACAAACTAAAGTTAATTACAACTCATGACTTGTCCTTGTAAACCTTTGGCATATTAGTCCAAAATGGAGACTCAGTGCGCAGAATTTTCAGATTCCATCTCCTGATCTTCTCAGTGCTACCACCGAAATTTGAAAATATCTGTGGGTCACTGCTGCTTCAAAATTCAAACTTCTGCTATGAATATGCTCAAAATTTCATGTTATTCATTCAAGTTTTAAACGAATTTGATATTTTATTCAGTTTTAGCCAACATGAAAAATATTCAGTCCTCTTATTAGCATGTACGTTTCCTTAATTCAAGACACCTCACATGTAAGTTTACTGTATTTTTCATTTCGCCAGATAAAATCATGTTGAAATCGTCGCAGAAGTAACCCATGTTGCTTAAAAAAGATGAGAAGGAGTTGAATCCACCGTGTTCCACACTAAACATGCACTACATTTATTTAAAACAATAATGGTTGAATAAATGAACCATGAAACTGAGAATACCAACTATTAAAGGAAGCATTCGAGAAATATCTAAAATGTGTTCTTAAGTCACAGGCTGATCACAGGTCATAAACACGATGGTTATAGCAATCTAGAAAGCTATAATAAGGTAGCTAGAAATGTTGATATGTATGAAGTAACATCAGAAACCTGGCCAAAGCTATGTACATATATCTTGAGCAGCATCTTTCAGAGAGTAAATTCGGGTAAGAAGGATGTAACAATTATTTATATTGGTCAATGGAGGGAATTAGTTGGATTTGCAATAAAAATTTATACAAAGCAGCTAGGTATAGCCCATTCTTTCTTGTGTCTTGACTTAAAAATGTTGCCATATGTAGCCAAACAAATTGCTTCGATACGATCCCAAAGGTGTACATTTCTTAACATCATTTCGTTAGAAAAATGAATGATCACCTGCTTGCACATATATGGTCCCGCAGCTACGTGAATAATTACCCTTTCTGTCCTTAATGTTAGGGTCTGTCTAGTACGTAGAAACCCTAATGTAAAAAGGTCATGATTGGAGAGAAGCCCTAGGTTGAAAGCCTCCTCCTCTACCTTTTCATCATCCAATGCCTACATACATCAATTCTCCCCACATGATTTAGTTACAAGGAATGAGAATTTCCCTGGTAGATCAATGAATCGTGCTTTTACTAAACCCTAAAAATAGTACACTCCTTCTTCTAGGATCACAGATATATAATATATATATATATATATATATAGTACCGACGTTAATCCAAATGAATGACAGTACATTCTATAGATACTGCTATACCACACAACACCAAATCAATAAATAAATGCAACAACAAACAAACATTGTTTTGTTGAATTGGTAGTGGATGTTTTGTGGAGTAGATAATATATATGACTTGAATTTGGCAATGAGAAAGAGGTAGATTCCTGCAATGCACAGTTGATGAATTTTGATGTATAATAAAGAGATATGCATATGCTGAACACGTTAGAAGCAAGCAAGGGCAACATGAATTAATATTTATCTAGGGTACATTATTATATTATTATTATTATATTGGATAAAGTGAACGAGGTCTATCTCTACATGGAGGAGGACACTCGCAGTGGATGATAATATTCCTGCACGGTTACCAAGAGGAATGTTTGTAGGACCCTCCACTGGAAAAGGAGAGACCAGAGTCAAGCTCCAGCTTCTTTGGCTTTCAATATAAGAAAGGGAAAAGAAGCCCATGTGAGAGATGTATAAATAAAATAATAATGCTCACAAATTGGACCAGAGTGACTCAGCGAAGCTTCATCGACAACAGAAGGGGACTGTTACTGAAAAACATGGGACCAACTATGGTTCTTAAAAACATCTAGGTTGCATTCGGTTTAAGACATGGAAGAAACTATGTTGCAAGGTTTTGTAAAAGGTGAAGAAGGTTAAAGTGCAGTTTCATGATGTATGCTTGTTATTATTATATATTATTAAAAAAGGTGGTTAGCTGAGTAGAATTAATACATGGATCGTACCAATGTATTATTACTGTCATGTTATAGATCTTATTTGGTTGCTGGGTGAAAGCTGAAGGGATGGAAGAATCTGAAATACCAAGCGGTACTGTTAAGATCTGACACTTCTGATCGGTTGGCAAGCAAAAAGAAAGGAAAAGAGAGAGGAAAAGAGAGAGTTAGACCACTTTTGCTGTAAAGGATTTGACAGCCATCATTCCAACTCACTTTATGTTTCAGGACTATATATAAATCATCCAAAATCCCAGTTTAAGATTTACAAATACAAACGCTAAAAACTAGTTATTTTGTGCTAAGTTGTTGCTAAATGCCCTTATTAATGCCCTTATTAACCAAAATCAGTGATGGTTAAATACGAGCATTAAATCTGAAGGTTGAGCATGACCGACCAAACTCTCTTGGTACCTGACAATTGTATTGATGGGAATCCTTTTCCTTGCTGTGGTAGCAGAAAACCGTGCGCGAAGATCCTGGTAAAAACCCCCAAGAATAAGCGTTATTCTCACGGGAAAGCCAAAAATGAAAAATGTGTAATTTGATAATGGATAATGATGTAGGTTATCGACTGAATACTCCTGATGCTTAACCTAAATAAAAATGCAAGGTAGCTTCAAAATACAGCCACATTCTTTGGGACCAAAGCCAACAATACCAAAGTGGGACTACCAGGGAAAGGAAAAGAAGACCAAAAATTGAAATGGATTAAAAAGAAGCGAAACAGCAGTCATGTACCCTATTTTGTTAGTGGTTCTGATCACTCCAAACACAACCACACTCCCTCCATTAAGAAAAGAAAAGAAAAAAAATAAAATAAAAGGCTAAAACAGCAACCCTTGTTCTCTTTTTTTTTTCTTCTTCTTCTTCTCTAAATATCTACCACGATCCTCCACCTAACATGCCATTCCAATACCCAGATGAATCCCCTTGACTTCTATTCTGCTGATCGAACTCATTTGTGGTTGGAACCTGCTGCTTTAAATCCTCCACAGGAAACAAGATCCTTGCACCAGTAGGACCCTCTTGAATTCCCTGAAGACCCCCGTAACCATTTTCAAAGCCCTCCAGACTGAAGTTAAGGCCAGGTGGTGGCTTGAAGTCAGGCAAAGGAAACCCAGTTGAATTATACATTGGCATGAAGGAGTTTAAACCCCTTGAGGAAGCAATCCCAGTCTTGAGAAGCTCCATGGCAGACAACTGAGACGGTGTCGATGAGGAAGTGGCGTTTTGAAGACTGCCCTTGTCTAATTCCGTGGTGTAAGGAACCTCGATGAACTTAGACACAGTGTTATAGTCCTCGGCTGGAGGATATGCTAAGTTAAGGTCTTGGCCTTGGTGGATCTTAGGGTCCTGAGAAGCCGATTGAGGGAAATTTGGTGGTGTGAGATCAGGAAGCTTCTTTGTTGGTGCTGATGCTGGTGACGGAGCTGATGGAGTTGATCTCTTGTTCTTTCTAGAGCCACCACCCACAGGAACGTTTCTGAGAGAACCACCCTCAGTCCAATACCTTCTACATGTCTTGCAAAAGTACCTTGGCTGGGAGAGGCTATAGTTATTGTAGTAGCAGAATTTGGTGTTGGTGGAATTGCACCTTGGGCAGTTCAAAGCTTGATCCTTCTGAGGCCTCGCCCTTCTCTCCAACATAGGAGGAGGCTTTGAACCTTCCATAGGTTTAACCACTCCAATACCCTGAAAAAATATCCAAATTTCAAAACAATAAAATCAAAAGGAGAGCAAAAGCCCATAACTGAATTCAAAACCTTTGAGGAGAAAAAAGGAGAGTCTAGGAAGGAAACAAACAAGACAGGTATACAAAGAAGGTGTTTTTATTACAACACTTTGAGGGATTACAACAGCAGTGGTATGATACAAACAAATATGTTAACTTTATCTTGGGTCCTTTATCCTTTATCAGACGGTGGAAAGGAAAAAAAAAATGGGAAAAAGAAAGGTGCAGTACTTTGAATAGCAGATAAAAATAAATGAGGGAAAGATCTTAAAAAGACAGCAAGAAAAATTGAATTTAGTGGAGGGTTGAGCTGAACATCAGAAAAAGTTGGGGATAAAGTGAAACTTAACTTCCCCCTCAGAACTAACAATATAATCAAAATAATTTCCCAAACCCAAAACTTAATAATCTAAATTATGGTTGAAAATCAAAACCCCAGCAGAGATTTTCATGATTATATGGAAAGAAAACAGAAAAAGTAGTTCTGTGTACCTGTGCCCACTGAGCTGTGTCCATGGATTTAAGAAGAGAATGGGAAAAAGGAAAAGCTAGGAGTCCTCAGAGAAAGAAAAGAACACCACTTTTCTAGAGAGTGTTAAAAGCGTGTAAAGCTTTCAGAATTGGGATGTAGTGGTGGTTCCATCCATGTGTTGGCCAACTAGCTAGCTATATTAGTATTACACATGAAAGGGTAGCATTGTCTTTCGAAACCCTTTCCCTTCACAACTTTTATTTTTTTATCACTTCTTTCTCTGCCATTTCATTTTTCTCTATTTTTTCTTATCTCTTGCTTCCTTTGTTACTACACCACTCACTGTATTTTTTTCTGTGTCCTTCTTTTCTATACCCATTTTAGACTCCACGACGAAGCTTCTGAAAAATATATTTTTTCTTAAATTTAATCACTGTATGTCATAAATGATGACACGTACCAGAAATTTGTGTACATGGCATGTAAGCTTACGGAGAAAGTATGTTACATAAGTCAACAATATTCTTCAGCGATGTCCTTTTGTAAAAGCACACAAGAATTAGTCGGTTGATAACTTCATATATACTTTTATGACCTGATTCTTCAACCTATTCCTTTCTCATCATGCAAAAACCAATCAAATCCACACGTTAAAAAAAATCAATTCCAATCTTTATAATCATATACAAATGTTAGGAGCCCTGCAAAATTTTAAAAATTTAGAATTTAGATATTAGTTATATTTAATATCTTAAATAATACTCCGAATTCATGCGTCTACTGATATTTAATCAAACGAATAAGTTTTATTAAGACTTATGAGTTAGAGAGGATTTTAATAGTGGTTGCTTCTGGCAATGAAGATGACTGCCACAAACAATGTGATATAACAGTTAGTGAGTATAAAAAATGAATAATATTTTTTGAATGCGTATATGACATAGATTGTGGAAAAGTAACTAGTAGTTAACGTGAGCCTGCCCAAAGTATCTCCACAAATGCTATATGAAGTGCCTTATTATATCATTATGGCCAACAAAATTGTTATGTGCCTAATACCACAAAAACAGATTTCAATCGTTAAAATTAAATTTGAGGTACGAGTTGTAAAAGTTGGGTATAAACTCCAACTCCTACTGGTAGCGTAAGTTTTTTTTTTTAAAAAAAAAACACATTTTAATTATTGAAATTGATATAACATTAGGAAAAATAAGTTTTTCTATAATAACTCATTACCACATCATAAAGTATTATTTGATACACCAATAAATTATCTTTATTTTCGAAACACTAATAATATTTCACATACATCTATTTACAAGTCAGAGTAATACTTTAAATAAGACTAAGTATAAATTTTTATTGAATTGTAAATATTTATGAATTGTAAAAATTTATGAGTGTTTGACGTAATAGTAAGTACTCAACTCAACAATAATCACACTAGGATGATTTGTCAATTCATTACATTTTTTTATCATTATATAAATTAAGTAGTTTTTTATGAACAAAGTGTAAATTTGACTCTTGGTTTATAGACTCATTTAACTCATCATTAAATAAGTTTTTTTAGGGAGTCATCAAATAAAGGGGTAAAAGAAAATTTTCCGTCTTCAAAACCCCTTCTCAAAGGGAATTAGGGTTAGGACCAAGGTGCATTTAATCTTACTACAAGACTTTAATTAATTTTAAATACAACAAATTTAGTCTAAGTTAAAAGTTGAAACAAACCATCTCTTACTCAAGGTTAAGACGGGCAAGGTCAGACCAAAGGTCGAAAAGGATCATCTAGGACCATAGGTTAAAGCTTATCCAAAGTTAAAGTTCCACGACTCAATACATTGAACTATTCCCAATTAGAGACATCTTACAAAATACTAAAACATAACTAAAAAACAATATAAGGTATATTAAGGTGAGAGGATCACTTCTCTCAATTGTCCCTACTTCTGAATCGAAGGATTTTAAGAAAAATATAGAAACTTACACCATTTTAAAATATGATCGGTTCAAAATGCTCCTTAACTTTTCAATTCCAACATGGTGCAATTAGATTTTGAAAATGGTGAAAAATGATGAAGAAATATAAGAGACGATGATAGGAGAAGCATGACTCTGAAAAAACATGCTTATAAATAAATGAATATGCATTGCCATTGTCTTATTTTGTTTTCTTATTCTTTACTTATATTATTTAATTATTTTATTTCTATTCTCTTTTTGAAAAACTTGGCAAAGAAGGACAATTATAGAATAAATGTAACGTAGGATAATAGAGGTTTACAAATTTCTTTCAGTCTTCTCTAATTTCATTAGTTTAGAGATCAATATTGTTTGTGATATAATAATTGTCTAAGTAATTGTTAATTATTCAAGTACTTAGATATATCAATCTTAGTTATTAAGAGGAAGTAAAAGAAGTTAGTTATATATGTATTGCTATTTTCCTATAATATCTATGTACACGTGGCGACTTATAGGTAACTCAAAATTAGTTTTCCATGTTGCAAAAATGATTTGTATGTAATTTGTGTATTTTTTTTATAGAATATTAAAAATAATAGTTTTTTAAATAAATAAGAGTTCAAAGAACATTCTTCAATAATATAATTCAAATAATAAAAAATAAAGAATAAAGAAACAAGCCTTTCACATAAAAATATTTAAAAAAGAGACATAAGTTAACATAACTAGTTTGGTTTCTAAAATAAGAGTAACCTAAATTGAAATAGCCAACCTAGGTATTTATATTTAAAATGGATTTCTAAATATGTATTTGGAATAGATAAATGTGACTCTTTTTAGTTGGAAAAGAAAGTAACGCCTAATGTAGAAATCAAATTTGAGTTTAGAAGAGTGTAACCACTTATTAAGTTTACATCTAATAAGTACATCATATCACATCTATAAGAAAACTCTTGGATTCAACTAGAGAAAAAAAAAAACCCTTAATGATAACTAAGAAACATCTTGATAGAGAATTATCTCTTGATCCTATGGAAGAAGAACTTGAGGAAGAACCAGTGTAATTCAAAGCACCTATAATAAGATCAAGGAGCAAACACTTATAAAAACAAATATCCTTAAGGCCTGTGATGGTCCATGAAAATTGGAATTCAAAGGACATGAAGATTATGAGTTGAAGAACAATTATAGAATAGTTTAAGCAATTAAAAGTATTTGTAATTTTTAAACAATTAGTTTCTGCTTTTAAATATTCAAATTAGTTTTGGACTCAATGTCTTTAGGCTTTCTTTTAGGATTTTTTAGGTGGCTTAAACATTTATATAGGGGCACCAAATACATATGTAAGCACATTGGATGATCATTATACAAAAAATAGTTTTTCATTGAGAGAGAGTTATCTTTGCTCTTGGATTATAACTTTGATTTTTATCAAAGATGGATTTCTTTGTGATGAATTTTCCTTAACTTATCAGTCTCTTAGATTGTGACATCTTCAACACTAGTTCTTACCTAAGATGACAATCTTTGTTGTGAATATTCATTGACTTATCAATATGTTAGACTATGTGACGTCTTTATTTTTGTCTTATTTTGTGTTCTTTTTTATTTATTTTTTCTTTGTGCCTCTTGAAGATTCAAATTCAGAACAATCGTACTCTTTCCTAGATAGGATTAAACTTTCTTTGAGGGTTTCTTAGGTTTATTAAAATTTTGAGGGTATATATAGGGAAACCAAATACATACGTAGATACATTAGATAAACATTATATGAAAATTGTGTTTTCATTGAGAGAGGGTTCTCTTGGTTATTAGATTAGAACTTTGATTGTTATCAAAGATGAATTTCTTTAACGTGAATCTTCCTTGACTTGTCAATTTGTTAGATTATGGCACCTCCAACTCTGGTTCTTATCAAAGATGGAAATCTTTGTGGTGAATCTTCCTTGACTTATCAAACTTCTAGATGGTGGCTTAGTCATCTCTGCCTTAGTTTGCGTTCTTCTCTAATTTATTTTTTGTTTGTGCCTTTTGAGGATTCTGATTTAGATCAATCGTACTCTTTCTTGGATAGGATCGTATCATTTGGCACCATAGCGTATCATATGGTATCTGGATTGTTTCACATCTTCTACACATTCACCTAAGTTCCATAATATCACTAATGTAAAAAAACACTTACAAAATCGCCTAATAGGCTTCGGTTTCAAGAAAAATGAAGTCTTTCAAAATGCGGTGGCCTTTTTGAAACTTTTGCACAATTACAAGCTTTGGTTCTTTAAATAGTTGTTGAGACTTCGGCAACTGTACCGAATCATTCAAGTAATAAAACTGGTAAGACCGGATATCGTTTCTCAAGAGACTCGTGTCACCAAACAATCGTATAATTTCTAACTACTTTAGACTAAAGAATGCTTTCATAATTTGGGTTTTAGTGCAATTAAAGTAAACATGAAACATAAATGATAAAAGTGATCTTAAATACTCAAACACTTGGAAATGGAAAGATTAGAAATGATATGGAATGATATTGTTGGGGTTATGATTTCACCTACTTCACTCTTATGTATAAAAATCATTTCCTCTTCATTAATATGCTAATGTCAATCTTCTAAATTACTCAAACTCAATCCCTTGGTAGAGAGAGCCTAGACTTCCTTATAAGGCTTCAATCCCTTGGAAAACCTAATAATTATTTCCGCATTAAGAATTGAGATTTAAGACATCCAAAGGTCCTAGCTCTATCCCTAGATACTATTTCCTTTAGGTGTTTAATCCAAGTCCAAATTTACCCAACATTTCCCAAAATCAAGCAAACCTTAAAATCATGTCATGGGTAGCAACTTCACAACAAGCATTAAGAAAAGGAATTAAACACTAACAATCAATCAAAGAGCCATATATTCATTCAAAGCACAATAGTTTACATAAGAGTTCAGTGGCTACATCAATCCCCAAACAACAATGAAACTAGCCCTCCATGAATGGAAAGCTCAAGCTTACAACAATGGTGGAAATGAAAGAAGGAAGAAGACCCAAGGGTGAAGAAGGATTGTTCCCACAACTCCTAGCTCGCCTCCAAGAGCCCCAAATGAGAGAAATTGTGTTTGGGCATCAAAAGATCCAAATCCCTTCGAGTTTCAGCCCTAAATAGACCAAATTTGTCACATCAGCATCGCCACCGCTCAGCTGCACCCCAATGACAGCATTCTAGAGAGCAGGCGCTCAACTGCACGCTAGCTGCAACATTCTAGAGAGTTTGGCGCTCAGCTGCGCGCCTACTGCACCTCAGCTACAGCAAGCCAGGATGAATGGGACTCAGTTGCACCCCAACCACAACATTTATGTTCAATGTTCTTCTTTTCATACTTCTTCTTGCTTCTATGGTTCTTTGATTTTTTTTTTCGGATTGGCACACAAGCTTCATGTGAATGATAATAAAAAGTGGGAATTAGTGATGAAATTAAATCAATACAACTCAATATGTAACTACTTAGAAACACAACAAATTGAGGCATAAATAAGGTAGAAAGCTAAGAAAGTGTTGATTTTGTTTACTTATTCATATAAGAAATATAGGTAAAATTCAACATTATCAATAGTTGAAGCCTATAGTTTTACAAATAATTTCAAAAATGTCATTAGTGACATTTTTAAAATATTTACACAACAACAGGCTTCCATTCTTTAAATAACTTATACCTATTCATTTGTTATGGTTAAAATTTAAGAAATTTTACTTCCCCACCAAATTTTTTCCATTGCGTCATTGTACACTTACCTATTACGAAACATTCTTTGTAACTTTTATTTACATCGCTCCTCCACTATAAGAGTCACATTCATACACTATCCTCCCTTCCTTTCCCTTCTTGTTCAACAAACATGAATCGTCACTACTCACTTCCCTTCCCTTCCTCCTCGCCAACTGTGTCATCGCGTTGCCACTACGAGTCTCTTTTTCCTTCCATTACAAAAGTGACGAGAGGTTTGTTCTTTCATATTGCGATTTTTTTGTGTTTCGTAATTTTTCCTTCCTGATAGAAGTATTTTTTTTGTTCAAGTTCTTCATAGTAGACACATTTCCTCACTTGGTGCTTTGGACGTTTATAAGACTTACGGTTAGCTATGAACTATTATTAGGTAAGTCATAGTGAATTTGTATAACAGTTTGATAAAATAGTTTATTTGATTGGGTTTTATTTTACTTTATATATGTACATTGCACAACTTTCATTCAAAGTAAATTGACAAAGAATCGTATTCGATTTGTGTTCTATATTTGGTATTACTTATGATTCTTGTTAAGATGGTTAAATTATGGGAAGAAATTGAAACAATAATTAAAAAAGAATAGGTTTTGGTTCAAGAAAGAACTAAAGCATAAAGTAAAGAATACCAAAGCCGAAGCCCTACCATTTTTACGTTGCATGAATTTGTTGCTTCGTGTTTTATTTGACATCGCACAATAGTGTTGAGATGGCACCGAGTGACGACGACACTAAGTGTTCAAAAATGGGTATTTAATCATGTTCTCTGTGAGGGTTTTAGGTCATTCCTCCCTTTACACGAATAGAATCAACTACGGTGTTTGGGAAATACTTTTGGAGGTTGTTTGGGGTGTTGGGAATCTTTCCCTTTCATCCTTGGGTTTCCTTTTCCATCCATGGTTGTTTTCCCTATTGGGGTTGAGCATGAAGATTTGTGGAAAATTGGATATGAAGACATGAATGGGTAGCGCAATTAAAGCGTAGAACAACTGGCAAGAACCTCGAAAGAAGGCTTGCATCTTCTCTTTGTGATTTTTGTGTCTAATTGAGTTGTGAATTGTAAAAGTTGTCGAGTGTTGCAGAAATCCCTTGAGAAATAACAATATTTATCACTTATTACGTCGTCACCGATGCATTTGTCGTTTTGTGCCAATAATACTCAAGTTGCAATTTTTTCTACTTAAGAACGTAACAACCCAAGTACTGACTTGATCATTGTGACTTTTGTCACAAGATAATTGATGAATTTTGCACCAACTTAATTATTATTTGGTCACATTATGGTGATATGAAAATATTTAAAGTTAATTTATCCATAATTTTAAATATATGGTCTAAACTACCCATACTTTTAAATATATAATCTAAACTATCCATAAATTTTAAAATATGGTCTAAAATATTCACATTTTATAAATTATTAACTATCTATATTTTTTAATATGTCGCTTAAAACAAATAGTTAACCTTTTTTTATATACATTATGAGTTAAAAGACAAACAAAATTCAGTATATAACTAATAATAAAAATCATATGGATATATAAAATGATGTAATGACATTTAGTATTATTACATTCAAACTATTATTCATTTTACTTTATATAACTCACAATTATGCATTGCTCTTTTAGCAAAATATTGTATAAACTATTTTGTGATACTAAAGTATTCTAATCTCAAACCATCTTATAGAATAAACCTAAAGATTTATTAGTATTACATTCAAAAATGTATTATGACTTCTAATATTCTTTATTAAATGCTATTATAATAAATATCCACAATCGTTGAGAGGATCTAACAACAATAATATTATTGTTGATTAACACTTTAAACTTCAACAAATAACATTATATATATATATATATATATATATATATATATATATATATATATATATATATATATATATATATATATAAAAGGTACTTAATGTTAAACTAAATTAATTACTCAAAATAGGTCAATCATTAAATACATTTGACAAAAAAGAAATATAAAAACAAGTTCGACATAGACTTATTATTTCCGTGAAAGTAGTCACAAAAGGTTCATTAAAAAACTCAATAAAAAAAATTAGAAAAAGTACACAACTTTTGTATGTTATTAAGAGAACAAATAATATCATATATTATTGCTATTATTAGTAGTAGTAGTAATAAGGATAAGAAAAAAAAATATGAAGAAACCACACATTATTATTTTTTTAATAAAAAGAAATGAAAGAAAAAAATAAAATACAAATACAACTTCTTTTAATTAGCATTTCGAATTTTTCCCTCCGCTTACTTTTTTTCCATTAAACTAAAGAGTGTGTTAGTATATGGAAATTTAATAAGTGTTTTATTTAAAGATAACACGTGCAAGTTTCTTTTTAACAAAAATGATTAACTTGTCTTCACAATCAAAATTAAGTTTAAAAAAACTTTTTATTTGAGATTCAGTTTTATTTGTTTTTGAATGAATTTATTCCAATTATTTTAATTTGACCAAAGTCAAATGAAATTAATTTTTTATAAAGTATAAATATTATATGCAAGAGAAAAAAAAGTATTTATTAGTAATTAAGCACTAAGTTTGTGTTTGGATTGTGATGGCATAATGTTGAAAGATAACTCAAATGAATTTGCAATTCACACGTATTTGTTTCAATAATTTTAAATGAATTTAAGACTATCACCAGTAAAAAAAACCTTCTAACATGTCTATTACGATTCTTACGAAACAAAATCACAAAAAACATCGCGACATTTTTATAATTTTCATGATATAAAAGTATTGGTAAAAAAAATCAAAGACATAACATACCTTTGACATCGATTGTTCTCATACTTGTTGTAAAAAGGTCTTGTTAAACTGACAATTAAAGACTTCTCAATAAACTTTTGTACAAGACTTATGGTCTCGGTTCTTTGCAAAACTGCTGTCATAAGATCATGCGAAACTGACAATTTAATACTTTTTAACTAAAAAGCTTTCTACACAGAACTTTTGGTCTCAATTCTCTACAGAACTGATGTCACAGGGTCCTGAAATTCTCATTGCAGGCTAACTTTTGAACTAACAAGTTTTCTAGAAATGACCTATAACCTCGGTTCTATAGAACCATTGCCATAGAGTTTTAATGTTGCGGGTTGACTTTTCAATTGGCAGCCTTATGGACAACTCTATGTCCTTAGTTGGTTTGAAAACCAGTGCCATAAAATATTTATGATTCGATTATATCGTGAACCGAGGCATAAAGTTTGAAACAAATTTCAAAATTTTCATTGAAAAAATTATTTTTTATTTTTTTCGGAAGGCTTTAGGTAGTGGTTCTTAGTAGAACCGAGACCATAGAGTCCTTGTCACTTCGGTTAATAGAATAACCAAGGTAATATGTGTTCTTCTGGTTATATTTCGCCAAATAACAAAGCTTCCTCTTTCACATTTCTTCCTCACTTTGTCTTCGCTTTTTCTTCTTCTTTACTTAAACCCCTTATATGACGAAGCTTTCAACGACCAACATATGTAATTTTTCTTTCATTTTACACAAATGCTTGTTGATTAACTACTTAAGGGATGCTTTTATTTTGTTTTGACCAATGGATTTTGTGTACAGGATACTCTTTCATTTTGATCAATTACTTTTTTCCCTCACCAATGCAACGATTTATTTTGGCTCTGAACTTTGATGGTTAGTTTCGTTTTAATGAACTTTTGTTTTAATGAACTTTCATTTTCGTTTTTTGAGCTCTTATACACCATAGGATAAAACTGAAAATATATTCAAAAGAACTCCAAATGACCTAAAAATTTGATCAAAGCATCAAAACACCATGAAAAACTCTCACAAAAGAAAATTGCATCAAAATTCAAAGTTGAAGTATATGAAATATTTTTGCAAAGTTTGTAAAAAATAAATAAATTGATGAAAAATAGAAAACAACTATTTTTTTTAAATCTAGAAGGAATAATCGGATGAGCTAGCTGGTACGGTGTTGAAAATTTTTTTCTACCCTAAATCGATATATAATATAATCAAATAAGCCAATCGGAGCAAATGTTACAGTCGTTTACTCTTTGTTCACTTGAATGGATTTGAGAGAGAGTAATTGAGGGGATTTGAGAGGATTTGAAGATAAATTTTTTGTTGTTTATTTGAGTGAATTTGGAGGTAAGTGAGAATGAATTTGGAAGTAAAGTTTGTAAGAATTAGTGTAGGATTTGATTGACGTGACAGATTAAAAAAATTTACTTCCAAATTCACTCTCATTTACCTCCAAATTCACTCAAATAAACAACAAAAAAATTTATCTTCAAATCTCCTCAATTACTCTCTCCCAAATCCATTCAAGTGAACAAGGCCTTAAAGATCTACAACCCAATTTTTTTTTAATTTTTTGGGTTTACTTCTTCGATTCTTTTGAACCAAGGCAAAATCATGACCCTTTTTTGCTTCGGTTGCTAACTGATACCTGAAACCACTCCTTTTTTACCTCGTCTGAATATATCTTGGTTCGAAAATCATTGTCAAATGTCAAAAATAACCATTATCGTAACCCTTCGCTACACTAGTGTGCAAATTTGAGTGAGAGAGATGGAAGAATCCATACATATAGGGGAGATATGAGATTTCTTATTGTTCATTATTACAAAGATGAAAATAATCTCGCCATCAATGTGAAGGTTGGATGCATTTAATATTGGCGTAAAAAGGTTCTGAGTTAGCTGCGTTGATAGGTGAAAAGAGGAGAAGTGTTGGACTATAACATTTGTGAGGTGCAAAACTTGGTGTGACTATGTTGTTTCAATGTTGAAGGTGGTCCTCATTCACAACAACAAGGTCGCTACTAGGGTGATGGTTCTTGGTTTTGGTCGGTGTTGGTTTGTTTTCGTGGAGAAGAAAAGGGTTTGCATTCAAAACTTATTTCAATTTACTATGTATATGAAAATTTTTATTTCTTATGTTAAACTTAATTATAACCCATACATTTCAATTACAACTTTGAATACCCTAAGATTACTAATAATAATACTAATAATTAAATTAAACCCTTCAAGATTCATTGATGAAAGTCGTTGTAGGGCGTCATTGGTTTACAACAGAGTTGTCAACCTTCGTCAAGTTGTTATCCCTCGTCAAGCCCCTCGTCAAGAGGTCTTTGAATGCAAAATGATGAGTGAGTCACATAGATGTGTTGAGATGGTGAGTGATTGTGTTTGTCCTTGATAATTTTTTGTAGGTCAATAGTGTTAAGGCATATGCATGCATAAACTTTGGATTTAATTAAAGGAAAAGGAAATTAAGACATGGTAATGAAGTTGTGCGGAAGTTATAGAAAAAATCGATTCTCTCTCCCTCTTATGTAGCCAAGAGTCGATTCCCTCTCTATAGGGTATTTTGGTCCTTGACATATTCATGAAGAGGATATCCTCCCACATCTCCTTATTCATGCATGGACGCCTCTCCCAAATCCTCACCTCCAAATCTTTACATATTCATTGAAACAAACATATCACACACCCATAAATCCATCCTCACATGTTTGCTCTAATCATACTATTCTCCAAAACAAATGTACAACAAAAAATCACAAATATTAAAATTGATATGTGAACATGTTAATGATTGGTTAATATAAGGACGTCAAAATTAATCTGAAATTATTATATTATTATGTTAATTAAATTTTTCACAAAAATATTTATTTGTTAGTTTCAGTTCTCACTCTTTTTTTATTAATTTAGGAAAACCTATTTATTACTCTCTTTTAATAAAATAAAATCTTAAAGTGAAATTGGAGTATTCTTTGGCCATATGAAGAAAGTCATTTGAGGCTTTCTACCTTTGTCTAAAATGTTTTTGTGCTAGTCATTAATTTGAAATACCTGTGATATCTAGTTGGATGCATAAAGGACTACATGATCTTTTATATCTTTAGCTTGATTAATTATGTAGCTTCCCAAATTACATATAATTAGTACAAGAGTTTACATAATTGATTATGTATGATCCATACGTAAATTAATACGTAGACAATTTTTTGTTAAGAAGCCTACTAAATAGATTATACATTAGTCATAATTAATTATATAACCTTTTCATAAAGCATAGGATTCAATGCATTATAGAACCTTTTCTATTTTGTGTTTTCTTACATTTTTCTTTTCGCATTATTTATATCTAAATAGACAAAAAAAAATAGAAATTTATAAAACTTTAATATGGATATTTTTCTGACGCAAACAAAGGGTGACGTCAGATTGAATATGATTTTTTTTGTGATAAGAAAATAAAAGAGAGCGCGTAGAAGAATGCATTAACAGGAGAGAGACCTGCATAAATGGGACAGCACAAGAGAAGCATCGATGAGGGAGATGAGATGAATAAGGATCGGCGGCGGCGGCGGCGGCGTGAAGTTCGAGGGAAAAGCTTGAGTTGAGCTTCGGGCAGGAGGAAAAAAGAGGACACGTGTGAGTGATTGTGAAACGTGTGGCTGATGTTACAATCTGAATCGCAATATCTCTCTGTCTGGGGTCTCAGTCTCGGTCACTTCATTCACATGTGGTGTTTGCACCACCGTTCATTCCATCGCTTCTACACACACAATCTTCCCTCACCGTCAGATCAATCCACTGGTTGTTCTTACATCTTTCTCAAACGCCATACCCAAGGCCCAACAACAAACAATAACTATCCATGTTCACGCTTCCACTATTCTTCTTATTAACTCTTCAAAATATATTCATATAAATTAAATTTGATATTCTAAAATATATTACTTTTTTTCATATATTAAAATCATTATTTTGAAAACAAAACAATATGAAAATATAAAAAATTAGTATAAAATTTAAACTCATGCTGTTACAATTATTTTTAAATCTATTTTAATTTATAAAAGTAAAATATAATTAATATCTGATATACAAACTTTTGTATTTTTAACACTTAAAAAATAAATTATTAGAATTTAATAATTGTTATAAAATATAAATCTGATAATAGAAAGAAGAAGTAAGAAAAAAAAGATAAAATAACAGAAAACAAACACTAATTTTCCGTATCATATTATCAAGAAGAAAAATCTTATTTAGATATACAAAATGCAACCTAAATGGTACAAGTTACAAAATTTCATAAAAAACAATCAACATATAAGTAATGATACAAAACCAATATACAATCATTAATTAATAACAGTAATATATATATATATATATATATATATATATATATATATATATATATATATATGTGTGTGTGTGTGTGTGTGTGTATATTAATTTTAAATAAAATTATTTAAAAAAAAACTTAAAATATAAATTTAGTTAAAAAAATTAAATTTTAAGTATAATTTAAATCAAATTACTTAATAAGATATTAATACAAATAAATTTAGTCTTTTTTAAAAGTAAGTTTATGAGTTGTGCGAAGATATAAATTTTAAAAAATTAATCTTATACTAAATAATTTCAAATCTTATATATTCTAAATAAAATAATAATAAAAATAGATAAAATCAAATTATAAACTATTTCTCTATGATTAATATCTTTTTCATTACTAATTTTTATCAATCACTAAAATTTAAAATAATTAAATAAAACTTATCAGCAAACAATAAATATCCACAGAAAATATCATAATATTCATACACGTCTTATCAATAATTGGATAATTAAATATCATATCTATTACATGCTTATATTCATTAAAAGTATCAATTTAATATCAGTTTGCTCCAGAATTTCCATTACTACGATTTTTTTTTTCGCAATCTGTATGTCATATAAAAAATGTTATTGGAAAATATAATGCTTTAAAAAAATCGTTAAATTTTAATCATTAATTATAAATAGCTTATTTAACTAAACGTTGTGAATAAATATTTCATCTATACAAATTTTATTAATAAACGTGCTAGTATGAAAAAAAAAAAGTTATGACAAAACTAACAATGAAACTTAAAAAATATTCAAAATTTAAAAACACAATTCAAAAAATGAGATTATTACCACCTGCAAGATTGAACCAACAAGTAAAACCAGTAATGAATTTCAAACAACAATGAAAATCAAGAAATCACTATTCGAAAACTGAAACCCCAAAATTCAAACAAAGGATAATGTTACACTTAAATCGGAAAACCAAATGAAAACAAAGATATGGTAAATCTCCCTCGATTGCGCATAAAACTTCCAGCTGATAAACCTCCAAACACTCGTTTGCGCCATGCCTTCAAGCTTAATTCCACCTTGCAAATAAACCTATCTTGCAAATAAACCTATCTCTAAATGTTATTTCAAATGAAAAAGGTACATATTTTGTCTACTAATTTTTGGGGTTAGATTGAAAAAACATATTTTTAATATCTAGTGTTTATGTAAAGTCTATAATTTTTATTATAGAAAAGCTGATAAGAGATAATAATTAAGGATAAATATTCTTTTTATGTATGTAGATTATTTTTTAAAACACAAATCTATCTAAATCTTTCATTTTTTTCTCTTTTAGTTCAAATCTCAATATTTTCATTTTATCTTATTTAATTTGCATACTTTTACTTCCTACACTCCTCTTACTTAATTTCAACACCAATTAATAAAAGGGTAAAAGATTATTTTGCCCCTAGGATAAAATACAAATAAAACAAAAGTTTCTCTTAACTCTTTCTCTTCCTAGAATTGAACCCATAATCATTCAATCCTAGATCATCCTTCTATCAACAAGTCAACCCATCACATTGATAAGATCAAACACACAAAATTAACAACATATCAAACATGTGTTGCACTTTATCAAAATAAATGAAAATAATTAACATAACAATTATGTTCTAAGAACTACTTAAGCCTCGAACATCAATTATCAAACGATAGTACTCAAGTCTCAAAACCACTTTATTTTCTAATTATTGTATATTTCTTGGGTCTTACAAGGTTGAATCACCAAGTCGATCGGCCAAGCCGATTAGTTGAGATGATCTTTCAATACTGAAAAGTTGATAGAGAAATCGAGGTAGAGAGGTTGAGGTCGACTAGTTGAGCCAACCGACTAGGTCGACTGATTGAGGTGAGTTGTCACGACTAAAAAGTCAATAGAGAAATTAAGGCTGATAGGTGAGGCTGACTTAACAATCCAACTAGTTGAGCTAGGATTTTAAGACTGAAAAATCTACAGGGAAATTGAGACCTAAAGGATGAGGTTGACTAGTAGAGGCTGAGTAGTCGAGGCCGAGCAATGGGGGTTAATTGATCGAGCTAAGATTTCAAGACTAATAAGTTGATGGAGAAATTGAGGTCGATAGGTAAGGCAATTTTGTCGAGCTGATTGATTGTGCTGAGATGTCAAGACTAAAAAGTCGATAGAGAAATTGAGGCCGAGAGGAAGGGGCTGATTGATCGAGGTTGTAAGGTTAATACCGTGAAGTTAAGGTCAAGAAAGTGCGAGATGTCAAGAGTGAAAATTCGACAAAGGAATTAAGGTCGATGATGAGTGCATATATATTTATACCAATATTTATGGTTTAAATTTAAAATTTTGATGAAATTCTTGTGATTAAATAGTTTATTTGAATAGGATTTGTGTGAAGTGAACTTAGGGAATTAAAAGGGCTTAAAAAGTGAATTTTAGTTACATAATTTATTTTTGGATAGGGGACTTCCACTTGGCAGTGCCCCCATTGCACAGTCCTCATTAGGTCAAAAAGCTCAAAGTTGGTCAAACAAGGAGTTAAAATGCAAAGATTAACATCTTTTGGGTCTTTCTACAATTTTTTAGGAATAGGAATGACTAAATTGGAATTTTGGGAAAAGTTTTGTTGTTAAAAATTTATTAGATGTTCTATAAGATAATTAGTCTGAAAATATCAACAGAAAATAATTTCCAAATATTTTTAAAACTGACAAAATTTGTTAAATATTTGAGAGATATTACCTTATCAGATAAGAGATTTTATCAACAGAAAAATCAGAATCCAAGTCCAATCAAGTTCTATATAAAGAGACCAAGGGGAAGCAGAAGAGAAACTCAACACTCTACATTTAGCAACTCCACCACTCCTCTCACTTTTATTTTTATCATGTCTTCCACTCCATTTATGGAGGGCTAAACTTCTAGGGCTATTTCACTGTAATTTCATTATGCATTCTGAGGTTAAGTTGAATTAATGTTTTGATTTCTTTTGATTATTGAATTGGGTTATCTTTCTTCTATGTCGTTTATCTCTCAATCACGTCAAAAGTATTTGTTTTTACATCATAATGTGTTTGAATATACATGCATATTGATCACATAAGTTCAAGGGTTTCTAGGTTTGATTGAGAATGTACTTTGTGATTGAATTTAGGAGCTTTCATATTATTGAATGAGTTTTTGCTACCAATTGAAAATGTACTTTGATTAGTGGTAAGAACTTTAACAACAATTAATTGAGAATTTACTTTGATTAATTAACTTTTAATTTGGTTAAGAGATTAAAAAATAGACATGAATAAATACAATAAGATTTAATTGACAATGTATTTTCTTTGAATTATTGTGAATAATCTAGAATGGTCTTGCTTTTGATTGAGAATCTACTTTGATTAATTGTAAGATCGCCCTCAAATTAATTAGAATGTACTTTAATTAATTTGAAACTCAAACAATAATCAATTGAATAATAATTTGTGGATAATCGATGATGAATCTATCTTGGAAAAGTAGTGGAATTAGCCTATTTTATTATAATTGTTTTAAAGTCTATTATTTGTTCTTTAATTAAACTCACAACATTCTTCAATATTAATTTCATTATGATAGATTTTTACTTTTATTTTAAGCATTGATTGCATTTTATTAACCTTTTAGAGTCTTCATAAGAGTCAAGTATTTGAAAATAAATTTCATATTCATTGGAAAACGTCTTCGGATTACTTTAACCATATCTAGTTTGTTACCACTAACTTGACAATATTGAAGTTTTCTTGTAAAGTAGTATTAATTTGATAGTGTCAATGATAATGTATTAGTCAACAAGATGAGGCTGACATGTTGAGGCAGACCGATGAAGATCAAAAGGTAAGAATGAGAAGTCAAAACTGTGAAGTTGAGGTCGACTGGCTGAGCTGAAATGTCAATACAAAAAATTTGACAAACAAATCGAGGCTGAGAGGTTGTGATGACTTGGGCCCAAGCCCAATTATCTTTGTGTAGTATTTCTTTTACTTTTATTAAAGCATGTGTACAAGGTGTTAGGCATGTGGTAGATAGGAGAGACTTTTTGTCCTATATATAGACATGCCACCACCTTTTGTAAAGAACTTTTGAGCATAATGAATTGTTATTCTGTTGAGTGCACTCCAGAGCCATTCTACCTTGAAAGTCAGGGCTAGAGAATCTCAAAGGATCTCTTATAGCCACCTTCCATCTCACACCATCCATTCTCTCATTTCCCATCTTAAGTTTCTCACTCCTCTGTATAATCACCTTTCCTCCATCCAACGGATGCGCTTGGCACGCGTCAGCTCTCCTCGTAGACACATCCCTTCTCGCTATGTCATCAGCCTTATCAGCCATGTTTCATTCTCGCATCTTAGAGAAACACGTCTTCATTTCGTGTCTTCATCCGCGTTCTCTCTCGAGAGAGTTCTTCAACCACGAACCACATCATCACAAAACCTTCATTGTAAGCCAGTTCCACTGAACCTTGCCTCGGATCCTTTTTATCCTTGCTATTTCACACTTTCGCACCGATTGAACGCCCATACACTCAACCTTAGCTCATTATCTAAGGTTTCTCCCAATTTCCACCGATTAAACCTTCGCTTCCAACCTTTTTCACCGTTTAATCGAACCATTTCACCGATTAAACCACCATACAACACCCGATATTCAACCTCCACCGAACAAACCACAATCCTAGGGTTTCCTAAGATTGTTCGTTGTTTCGGTCTTTGTCATCCTTCAACTCTATTTTCCCTGCGTCTCCAGTTTATTCCGTGATTTGCTCTAGATTCTCTGACTCTTCTCCGATCTGCCATGACCAGGGGGTCATCAGGTTGAGGCCTGCTAGCCAAGCTGACTGGCCGAGTGGTAGAGACCAAAGACCAGTTAAGCCGACTGGCCGAGTGATAGAAGCCAATCATTTGAGGTTGGTCATGCCAAGAGGGAGAGGGCTCAAAGTTTTATCTCTTATTTGTGCTTCCTCTTCATTTCTCGCATCATAGTTGAAACATCCCAAAATATATCATTAAACTATATAATAGTCATCTCATATTTAATATAATAGATCAGTTATGGACATGAATATAAAGTGATATTTACAGTCATCCAAAAAGAACCATAAATTTAAACTTTATATACAATATAGTTGTGTCAAAACTATATACAGTAGTGGTAATATCAACTACCAAAAGAAGACAAATCTAAAACATATAACTACTAATCTATCTATGCATTAGGGGCATCTTCATCAAGAACCTGCTCCACTTTCACCTCACATCACCATTTGCTCACACCCACCAGATGATCATCGTCATGATTTAAGTACGAGCACATACAAACAATACACAAACACAAGGGTAAACTAGATACAAAACAAGTCATATAACATTTAGAATAAGGCGTACAAGTATCATATATAACATAGATCAACCCACACATCCTAATATACAAGGACCTAAATTGACTATTCGGATTTAGAATGAATGTCGAGCTATGGTGGGTTGTGCACTTGTGGTGGCCTCTACTGCTTTGCAAAGCCATTGCCAACGGGTTTCACCCTACCATACTCACAAGGTTAGTTTGTTCCACGCCTTGGATCATACTGGAAGCACCCAAGACTAAGACCTCTTGCTACTCTCACGACATGTGTCAATCTTCTCTACTTGAGAATGAAAGACCATTAGAATGTCAGGATAACCCCCAAGATCCTACAATCATACTAATGATACTTGAAATCAACACCAATAAGTTCCTCCTTGGAACTCAATTCCACACCTTTGAAACAATTCATATCACTTCACATTCACATAGTATGCCAATACATGAGACTAATGACCATACATTAAAGAAATAAAAACACCCTTAAGAGTCATATGAAAAAACACAATAACACAATTTCTTCATGGCATCATGATACTCATATTTAGATAAAGAAAACAACTTTGAAACCCTCACCACTAGCTTCGACAGGATCCCAAACCCCCCAAAACGACCTAAAAAACGCCTAAAATGGACATCCAGAACCCTGAAAACTCTTCAAACTAGTGTAGTGGTGATTTTGGGACAACAATAATCGATTATCATATTTGATAATTGATTATTACCGAGAGTTTTGAAAAAAATATGACCCTCTAACTAGAATAATCGATTATCAAGTGAGATAATCGATTATTCTTATCAGCTTTTTACAACAACTTGATTTTTATGGTTTTGGTGCATCTTAGACATATCCAAATAATCAATTTAGAATCTGTAACACTAATATTGATCCATAAACATGTTTATAGTACTATATTTCTCATTTGGATAGGAATTAGATGTATCAAACGAATTCAATAACTCAAAAGTGTCTAAACTTAATTCTATCATGCTATTATCTACTATTATCTCTTCCACAATAGATTTCACTTATTTAAAGATCTATACAAGTCATAATAGGTCTAATAATACACTCTAAACTTCCCAAAACTGTTCACAACCCTTTCCTAAAAAATCACACTACTCAAAACCCCACTTTTACACTAAAAACACTACAAAACTTCCCCAATGAAGTACCCCTTTTGTTTCATATCAGATTTTAATCAAAGGACACCTCTAAGAAGTCTTAAATGATCATACAACAGTGCTAAACTAGTTACTTCCTTACTCCCAAACTTATCTCTCAAACTCACCCAACAAAACATCTATTTTTGACCTTAAAATCCAAGTAATTGACTCTTCTTTACTCCAAACACTTTGAATTCAGTTTTAAATCATCATACAACTTCTCCACCATGCACAATTATAACAACATAGGCATTAGAAACAGACCATCCCAAATATGCAATAGTCATACCATCATTGATCATCATTTAAACACCATGAATATTAGTATAAGTCTACAATTTCACTCCATCAAAATTATCATACATGCAAGCACTAAATTTACGCAAAAAACATAATAGAAATACAAATACTAGCTTCCCTTACCTAGTACTTTTCTCCTTCATGGCAACACCTAAGATCACGAGACGCTAGACATAAACCCCTTTGCGAAATCGTAACCCTGAAATCACGACAAATTTGAAAGAGGAAAGGAACCCCAAATTCGAATCCTAAACCGA
This sequence comes from Vigna umbellata, assembly GCF_029865625.1. Lineage (NCBI taxonomy): Eukaryota > Viridiplantae > Streptophyta > Magnoliopsida > Fabales > Fabaceae > Vigna > Vigna umbellata. Next base: position 37,341,169 of record NC_142166.1, read on the forward strand.
TCGTGAAGAACGTTGTGTCAGAGTCACCAAAAACTCACCGTGAAGAAGTCGCAACTCCGCTGTCGTGGAAAGAATGTCGTCGCCGCACCCACGAATAGAAATGTCTTTCCACGGGGAGGAATGTGTTTCCTCCTGCTACTCTATTTCTCTCACACTAGGGTTTTGCAAAGAAAAAAAAAGAAGGAAAAGGGGAGAATGGTGAGGGAAAAAGAAGAGAAAGAAGGGAAAGTGAAAGAAGAATAGAAGAGAGGAGAAAAGAAGGATACGAAGAAAAGAGGTAAAGAAGAAGAAAAAGGATTCTTACAATAGTTATGTGCTCCATATGTTGGTTGCTAACTTCTTTCACTATTGTCTTGCTTGTCTTGTTCCTTGTGGTTACCATGTGAGTAAAAGAAATGCTCGCTCAACCTTAAGATGGGAGCCAAAAATTTTTTTGTAAGGTTTAGCGATCTCTCGGTTCTCAAAGGCTCATTGGACTTCTCTTGCTACAACTGGTTCTCAAGTTTTATGTCTTGCCGATTGTCCACACCGCTCGGAGGGTTCTTGCAAAATGTATTCTGACTAGAGCTGTCAAAACGGATAACCCGGCTCGATCCAGCCCGACCCACCACGGGTTCGTCACTTGGTGAGCCAACCCAACCTGACTCACCTATTAGCGAGCTGAAAAAATTTGAACCTGCCTCGACCCACCACGGGTTGGTAGGTTAAACGAGTTGACTCACTAACTCACTTAATTATAAGTTTTTTTTAAAATAAAAAAAAATTATAATTTTTTTAATTCAAATTTAGATAAATTTCACTATAAAATGATGTTAAACTCCAACGACAATTCAAAAATAAAATAAAAATATCATACAATCTAAGCGTAATCAGAAAACAAGCACAAAAGGCAAACAAATAAGTTTTTAATATTGATGATTTTTTTTATCACTTGTCCATTTATAATATTAGAGTCTTGAATAGATAAATCTATAATATTTTTCTCTCTTGAAACATCGTTTTTAATCTCCATCTACAATATAATAAAAAAAAATGCTAACTAATAATATTGAAAAAAATAATAATTAAATTATATTATGTGGGTTTGTGAGCCAGTTCGGCTCACCATGGTTCAACCCGGATGAGCTGGGTTCAAAGTGAGCCGGATTGAGAACTAACTCGTATAAAAAAATTACACTCTTTTCAAACCCAACTCGGCTCAAACCTATGGTGGACCGAGTTGGCTCGCGGGTTACAACCCATTTTAACAACCCTAATTCTGACGTTCAAATCAGATAGGATCTGAGTAAAGGAGTATTAAGTCACTAGTAAATATACAACATTTTAGCTCACACATTATGCTTCGGTTTCAAAAAAACCAAAGCGTACAAAAATGTGGTGGCAATTTCTTAATTATGACGACATTATATGCTTCGGTTTAGTGCGAACCGATGCCTAAGGGGGTATACTGCCTCAATTCTCTAACAAACCGAGGCAAAAAACCCTACTAAATCAGACTTTTCACTAGAAAGCTTTTTTGAAATAGGCCTAGTGCCTCGATTCTCTGACCTTCCGACGCAAAAAACCCTGACAACTTTTTCATAATAGGCTTATTGCCTCGATTATCTGACTAATCGAGGCAAAAAACCTTAATAGCTTTTTTGAAATAGGCTTATTGCCTAAGTTCTCTGACCAATGGAGGCAGTATGTCCTGCCAGAAACTGATTCTAAACATTTCAAATCTATTTTGTCAACCTTTATTGCCTTAGTTTAATTTTAACTGATGCCATAGGCCCTTTATGCCTCAGTTTAAGCGCGAATCGATGCCTATAGTTAGTAGATATTTTAAAATTTTTCATTTACAACTTTATTTTGATTTTTTTCTGGAAGGTTTATGCATCAGTTGTTTTTATAATAGAGGTAATAGTCTCTTTGATAATTAAATTCCAAAGGCGTAAAACAGTAAACACATTTTCACACTTTCTTCTTCTTCTTCCGCTAGAAAATGCAAACTGTTGCTTCCCATCTCGCGCGAATAGTTTGTCGTTCCGTTGTCGTTGCCTCCACCACTAGTCGTCGTTGTTGCCTCCACCATTGGTCGTTGCCGCTGCCTCCACCACTGGTCGTTGCCGCTGCCTCCACCACTGGTCGCCATCTCCTCCGCTTCATCCTCATCGACGTTGGCGCATTCATCCTCCTAATCCTCTTCCTTGTCTTCCTCATATAGGTCATCATCCACCCCACTAAGCCTCGCTTCACCCTCCAAGACACCACCCTCTTCACCTTCAACCTCTCTTCCCCCATCCCTAACACCGTCTCTCTCACCATGCAGGTCACCTTATCCGCCACAACCCCAACTGAATCAGTGTCTACTAACACACACTCCACCTCCATGCCTCCTACTGTAGCTAGCAAATCTCCCTCCCCACCGCTGTCCTCGACACCTACCAAGGCCACCACAACTTTACCGTCTGGTTGCCCTTTTTCTGAATAGGCAAAAGTCTCAATTTCTAGAAAAGAAAAGGCATATATCGCCTCGATTCGAATCCAACCGAGGTAAAAGCCCCGACATACTGTCTCGGTTCTGAATCGAGGCAAAAGAGCTCATTTTTGCCTCGCCTGTATATACCTCGGTTCATGAACCGCTGCATATAGATGAAAATAATCAGTGTCGTTTTCCTTTACTACACTAGTGAATACAATATTGCATGTGTTTGAACAACTATAACTTATACCTTTATTGAATGTATTTGTCATTGTTTTTTTACTTTTCTTTTGCCTAATCAGAGTTTAATCATACCTTAATAAGAATTAGTGAGTTGATTCATAATTATCATTAGTTAAATGTTAATCTAAGTTTTATTTTACAACCGGTTAATCTTATCATTCGATTAAGATGATTGACCTCGAATAATCAGTAAAAATATCAACTAGTGTTAATTGAAAATAATCGATTATGATGATCAATAGATCCACACAAAATTTACTAATCCGTCTACTTGACTCAAAAGATATACACCTTACAATTTCGGAATGAAGAGTCAACTTAGAATCCATCTTGGATTTGTGAGGACATCTTCATCCTTGTAAATGTATACAAGTATTTTGCAATATTTGAAAATGTTGGTTTTGAATGAACTTTCGTCCTCTTTAATTACTTTTTTGTCTTCTGTGATCCAAAAGATTAATGTCACATCATTGATGTCTCGAAATCAATTATTTAAATGCATCTTATAACAAATAATCAGAGTTATATGTTGTTATTATTTTTAGCGAAGATCAAATATAACTTAATAAAAGCTACCAGATTACATATGTGTTTGTAACAATAACTACACAATTCTTCTGCTGCATAGAACAAGTAGATTGGTTCGTTATTACATGTAATCCAACATTTAAAGGAATATTAGTTAGGCAAGTTACGTGAGGAATTGACCCGTGTTACCTAATTATCTTTATTTTGAAGTTAATTAGCTCAAAAGCTTATTTGTATCTAAATATGCGTGGTCTAAAGTTGCATGCTGACATATTGCTTTATCAAATTGTCACATTCAGAAAAGAAAAAAAAATGTATCAATTTGATATTAGAGATTCAAATTTTTCTTGCTTTTACTTACACACTACCACTTTAATATATAATCTTCCGCCTAAAAAAAATTAAGAATAACCCTTATTAAAGCTTAAAACTTCAAACTAAGTTTACAGATGGAAACATGTTGGTTGGCCCAGTTTATATTCCTGTCGGACTGGTATTAGAATCACTATGGCGAGTTTAAATTCAGTTCACCATTTTCTTCCTTTATTATAGTTTATTCATAAAAAAGTTTTGAATTTTTCGTTTTAAGAAATTGCATTGAATGATTCGTTATCATTCTTTCTTTGGGTTTTATTGTTATATTTATTATTATTATCATTTTATCCAATATCAAGTATATGATGATTTCCATGATATGAAGATGTTTTTCTTTAATTTTTCAGCTAAAAGGAGTCATGTTTCAAACCTGTTATTTTTGGTGAAATGTTTCTTAACAAGTAATTTTCCTTTACCAAGGAGAGACAACCTTACGGTAGATGAAAAGAATTTTACAAGTGGGTAAATTGTAGGAAGAAGTAATTTATTTTACGGGTCCTAACAGCCTTCAATTCAGGTCCATTATGTAAAAGGCACTAAGCAGATTAAGATGCTGAATCAACTCAACGAAAAAGAACACTTTTCTTGAAAATCATTGGAACAGAAAAGTTATACAAAATCTACCATGCCTTATCTATTAAACTTTAATTAGTAGGTTCTTTGCTTAGCCACTCCTTCCTCCACATGTATACCACTTTTCCTACCAACCAATCTTCAATCTTCACTCATTTTTTACTCCCACCACCAATTATGTCAAACCTTTGTGCATTAGGGACACCTACACCGACACTTCTATTCCATATTCTATTCACAACACAAACTTCTCACAAAACCCTCTCACAAAAACAACAAAAGAGGGAAAATATACCAAAATTAGGTCTCTATCTCAATCTTTAAGCTAAATCAGAAAAATCAAAATTTAAGGTCGCCTTCTAGCTGCACGAAAACTACCCATCATTCACCAACAGATTCCAAGTCAAACTCGTGATCAACTTCACACACTTTTTTCTTAACAACATCCTTAAACAAAGTTATTTGTGGGGGTTACAATTTCACTATTGATGTGACAACTTTCGTTGAAAAAAATATATAACTATTCTTAGTAATTTTAAGAGTTGATAGAGAATTTATAAAACTGATTACTTTAAAATTGTTAAATATGGCATGATGATAGAAAAAACTTCCCAGAGTTCTTAAATCTCATGTAATGTTACAGGACTCAGAAAACAGCACCCGTAGATACACCATTGAACATGCTCTAACAATAATTATATAATTCCACCATCAATGCCGTTTACCCGGTTCTCTTGTCTCCTTATTCCGTACAAAAAGAATTCCACTGTTCACAATGGGACACACCTCAACATGCAGTGATTGCAGTGTTTAACAAAATGAAAAAGAAAAAAAGAAAAAGTTAGCCAAACCATCTTTATGCGCTTTGGCTATAGTTTATAGTTTTTCCATTTTTGTGGAGAAGTGGTGGAGCCAAACCCATTGTTGCAAGTTTTGAATCGGTGAGAAGCATATTCAATTCAAAAGAAAGCACCACAATTAAAAATAATGCATTGTATTATATATCCTTATAATTTCAGTCACATGAAGCTCACAATATGTGTAAGTGGCGTTTATTCATCTTCTCTTTCAAAGTTTCAAGGAGTCAGCATGTACACACCAATAGTTTATACGACTATTCAAGCCAAGAAAACAGCACTATTGCATTGAAACGAAGCTTAAATTTTGTAAATAACAGAAATATTCAAAAGAGAACAAAGACTTGGGAGAACGCATGCGATCGCAGCAGCATTTTTTAAGATTTCCAGCTTTGGAATACAGCTTTAGTCCACTCAGTAGAATACACAACGAATGTGGGGTCAAAAACTGTGTATGATCATCGCCAACTTAATATATATATTTATATATTTATAGAAAGATAAATTTCATGATTAGATAATTGCATATTTGAAATAAAAGATGTTGAAGCGAAAAGGACGTTTTTGTTGAATGGAGAAGTATGCGATGTCAGCGTCAGTGGAGTGTACATACATTGTGTGAAGTTCAAATTAGTCACTCAACATCGCAGACGTCAATCAACTTCTGTTGTGCATTATGGTTTTGGTATCAGTGTTTGGGCTTTCTGTGTCTATCACAGCCAGAGAACGTGCATGTTACAAGTTGCCCTAGGCGACACCTTTGGTCGAGCATGACTATTTCTACTTAGGAGCATAACAATTCAAACACAAAATTCGATTGTTCTACCAAACCTTCTAACGTTACTAACTTTTGCACTCATATCAAAGCATTAGTCTTCGGATTTGTTAATAGGATAGCACTGTTTTTAAATGTAAGACTGGTAGTTGACACCAATAAACTAACGAATTTAAATCTGCAAAACATTTTTGTCAAAACCTTTTTTTAACGAGGAACATGTTTGTCCATACTTTTTGTGTGGGGGAGGGGTGTGAATGATTTCACATTCTGGTTTTTGTACTGCTAATTAAGAACCACAATCTCACTGGAATTGAAGTTGATCCCCAAAAGTAAGCAAATGGACTTTTATGATGAGTATCTATGAAGGAACTGAATCAGAGAACTGTGTATATCTTCTACCTTCAATCGATCACCTTCACGTGATTCTGTCCCGTTTTTTTCTAAGTGTTTCTACAAAACCCAATTCATAGGATCACTCTTCTATCTATGTCTACTCTCTCCTTCTGTGTGATTCAATTCATTCCTGCATAGAAAAGAACAACTTTTTAGTTCAAAAGTGTAATATATGTCTTATGAATGAGTACACATACATACCTTATGTTCTGGAATTTAATAAATACAAGTAACAACGGATGGGTAATTTTAAAAAATGGATTCCTGGATATGGCTTTTGGCAAGAAGGATTGCTTATTATTTTTCATTACCATCCGTTTCTGAAAGAATTTAGGCATAATAGAGAATGTTGGTCCATTCTAAAATTGTTATATTATTGCGTAACCACATTAATAAAAAAAAGAGATACGCTGGAAATTAGATGATAAATTTAATTTCAAAATAAAAGTTATGATGTACAGTTTTTGTTTTTGTTAGAGAATATACAGAGCAATAATCTACTTCCGTTTCATGCATAAATGAAACTAGAACAATGGATGAACCAATCCAAAAGTGGCCCAAAATTAAGTGTAAAGATGGCCCAATTCAAATTAAATATAAATATTAATATTATATGGAAAAAGTTAACAACAACGGATCCGTGGCGCAATGGTAGCGCGTCTGACTCCAGATCAGAAGGTTGCGTGTTCGATTCACGTCGGGTTCAAACCCCAATCTATAAATTTTTAATTTCAATAGATTTTGCATTCTTGTCTTATACTGTTGATGATGAAATATATCCAAAGATTATTTTCTGAAAGAAAAAGTGAATAATTGTTAGAATAAATACTTATTTTATTATTTTTAATATATGAGTGATTCTCTTGCACAAAATGCTCAAACTTATATGTGATATTGTAAGATTAATAACTCTTTTTAATAGTAAATATTCAGTTTGGTTCCTGTTTGAGATTTCTTATAAAAGAAATCAGACCAAACCGAAGATTAAAAAAATACTATGAAATAATTTAGTAAACTTTTAATTTTTTTTTTCAGAAATAAGAACCTAATTTATATTTGTTTATAATGATAGAAAAAAGTTTAAAAGAAAAACTACCATTGAAAATGTTATGATTTTAATCAGATTATAATTTCTTTCCGCCCTGATTATCTTGTATAGTTGATAAAAACATCTAAAAGTAACATATGTAAGAAAAAAGAAATAGACTGAAGTGATTGTTTCTTAAGAAAAGTACAGTAAAACTGTACAAACGGGCTTACAATGAATAGTGACGATACAATATATTAGGAACTTTTTCTACTTTTCTTAATTACATATTTCATTTAAAGAGAAAGTGTGAAATCATATGCATTTAGGAATGTCAATAAGTATTTTAAAATACTTACGAATATCCGTGAATACTTATATATATTAAAAAATATATATATTATAAATTTTAAAAATAAAATCATAATATGTATATATATGTATATATATATATATATATATATATATATATATATATATGTATGTATATGTATATATAAAATAAATTAATTTTAATTTTAATTTAATTTAATTTAATAAAATATAAATAAATTTTTTATTTTAATTTTTTTGGGTAACGAATATCTATGGATACAGGTAGTATGATACTCGCACTCAACCCGTTTATTCACGATTGTTAAAATACTCGTTACCTATAGGTCATAAATATCTGCGGATATCAATTATTCGTTGTGGATTTTATTTACGGATACTCATAAGTATGAGTATTTTTATCATTCCTATATGTATAAGATGTAACATTCAATTTCACACATAATATTATATAATTAATACTTGAAATAAATTGTTCATGAGTATAAAATTATTATAGTTATTCAAAGTATAATTGTAATAATTATGAAGGTACTACATCTTATTGAAAATTATTGTCAATGGAATACACCATGTCATTCACAAGGTTAGCCCATTTACATGTATGGTCAAAGCAATGTTCATAAACTAGAACATCATGTTTCTATTATCATATACCTCATCCTTCTCTACTTAAGATTGGATGATTATTAGTATATTAGGATAATCTTCAACGTCAGGACAAGCTAATGAATAACCACCACAAAATCTCTCCACGAGATCCCTGGACAAACTCATACAATAAATGCACTCATCATATATTCTCATACCACTTTCTTAGGTATATTGCACAACAACTTAACAACATATGTATGATCTTAAAACTTCAGAACTTTATAAAAAAATTGTAGTTTCAAAAATGTATGATCTTGCATTCAAATTAAATGTAATTGAATGAGTGACACAGTGCAAAAAGAATAGACTCAATTTGATAATTGTAGAAAAAATTATGCACCAAACAAACAACAAAGGTCAAAGTGATCACCAACCTAAACTACTGGAATATTACATGAACAATTGCTCTAACTACAAACCTTTAATTAAAGATTTGATCGGTCAAAGTAAATAATAACATATTTAAAACTCGCAGTAAAAATTTCAACTTGGTCTGATGGTTAATGAAGCAGAAATCTTAATTTTAACGAGATGACTCAAAAATAGAATTAAGGTGGTGTTGAATTCCTTAAAAATGCGAAACTAATTTCTTTAAGCACAAACATCCAACTAATAGTCCTAGTGATCAAAGTGAATACATATATGTTAGAAATGATATATCAAAATTTCAAGTTAATCTAATGGTTAACAAGATGGGAATTGAGGTTTTTACCAAGATGACTCAGAAACAAAACTAAGGTTGTGTTGAGCTCCCTAAAAAGTACAAAACTAATTTCTCTAATCATAACATCCAATTAATAATCCAAGCGGTTAAGTTGAATTAATATATCTTAGGAACCATATCTTAAATTTTTAGATTAGTCTAACGGTTAACAAGGTGGGAGTGGAGATTTTACAAGATGACTTAAAAACCAAACTAAGACGGTTTTAAGCTTCCTAGAAAATACAAAGCTAATTTCTCTAATTACATACATCTACTTAATAACCTAAGCATTCAAATTGAATCAGTATATTTTAGGAATCCTATGTCAAAATTTTAGGTTAATCTAACGATTAATTGGTGTTAGGTTTCTTATATGGACAACTCATACTTCCGAGATGGTTAACCTTCCCAGTCTTTTTGAAGTAAAAAAATTTCAACAAGTGAGGTACAAGCTTTGTATTCCTTGGTTTAACACATTTCTCCTCAATAGGATCATGCAAGTTTTTACACAATAACAAATTTTTCATGTGAGATTTTCATAAACATTAGTCTTGGAAATGGTATCAGGTTTCTTATATGGACAACTCATACCTCTTATATGGGTTAATCTTCCCGATCTATCCAAGTAAAAAAAAAAAAATCAACAAGTGAGTTACAAGTTTTCTATTCCTTATTTTAACACCTTGCTTCTCAATAGGATCATACAAGTCTCTTGCAAAATAACAAAGCTTTCATACGAGATTTTCATATTGAATAATTGGTAAAATCTCATTTAATCATAGTTATAACACCATTACTATCTACCATATATGGAGCATAAACCAAACCTTCTAATTGGAACTTTAATATTAGATGTTGGGAGGATAACAAAAATAGCAATCAAAAGCAAAACTCATATGATTTTTCCCCTATATAAAATATGCAAAATAATGAGATGTAAAAAAATAGAGAAGAGAGAAACCAACATGTGTCAAAACTTTTTATCTCATTAATACCTCAAGAGGAAAAACCTACTAGACCAGAATAGTAAAAACATCCACTAATAAAAATTAATGGATACACCACAAGTTCTCTTAGAGGTTTCAAGGATAAAAAAATTATTTTCTTCACCAACAAGGTAGATAACAACACAATAAAACCCCAATGAGTACTTAGCTACACAATAGAGGAAACCCAATGTATGAGATGCATATCTTCTAATCATTATGTTTTTGTGAAGAATTTTCTTAATAAAAATTTTATTATTCTCTTGTTTTATGTTGATGACATCTGAATTGTTGGTCATGCATAAATGTGCTCAAAGTGAAGGGAATTCAAAGTTTGTTAGTACTTCACTTGTAGATCACTTGAAGTCGAGTTCAAAGTAATGTCCTACAAGTGAAAACGAGAGAAGAGAAGCAAAAGATTTCATAGTTTGATGTATGGTATGATATGTACAAGGCCAGATATTGTTCATGTTGTTAATGTTGTTAGTTGTTTCCTTACTAATCTTGGGAAAGAGCATTGAAAAGTTGTGAAGTAGATACTTTGTCTCAAAGGCACTTCTAGAGTTTGTTTGTGCTTTGGAAGTTGTAGTCTGTGTTGAGTGGTTAGACAAATATGAACATGCCTAGTGATATGAATTTTAGAAAATCCATTTCGAGTTTGTGATTACCTTTCGCAAGGAAAGCATTATTATGACAATTGAAACTACAAAAAGTGTAGTTGCTCTATCTATTATAGAGGCAAAATAAATTATCGTTATAGAAAATGCTAAGGAGGTATTGTGGATGTAGAATTTCCTACAAGAATTGGGATTATCACAAGAAAAAATATTTTGTATTATGATAGTCAAAGTGTAATCCATGTCGATAAGAACTGAATATTTCATTCAAGGTCAAAGCTTATTGAAGTTCGATATCATTGAAAACAAGATGCATTGGATATAAAAAAATTATCATTAGAGAAAAATCATATTGATGACAATGACTCGGATAAGATGACACATGTAGGATAACTTGTTATGGGCAAGGAGAAAGTCAGTTCGGTTGATTATGACTTCAATGAATTGGTGAAAAAAAAAGTATTATTTACTAGGTGAGTCATCAATTTATTGGGTCACACTGACTTAATGAAGGAAAAAAAAAGAGATGTTATTTTCTTTACGTGCTACCAACCTATTATGCAATTTAAAATAATACACAATTTGCATTAAATTTTGAGGATGGAAACAAACAATACCTTTGAGTGCTTTTGATGGGAAAAGAAAAGAGGTCACCAAGAGTGAAACAGAATGCATATCTATGCGCATAAGCTAGCTTAGAGAAGAGATTTTATATCATATCTTATATATTGAGTTTTCTTTGTTGTTTAGTTAAGTATGCATTGAATTTTCTTGTGTTTTTATTTACTTGTTAATAAAGAGAATATTTTCTATCAATTCTTGAATGTTTTAAAAAACTTATGATAAACCAATTAATTACTATTATTGGAAGTTCCATATTAAAAACATTTAGTGTTTCGGATTTCTTTTTCCTTATTTTATGCATTTAATTATTTTATATATATTTGTAAAGAGAATAATTAATGAGCTTTGTTTCTATTTATTGTTGTATTATCTTTGGAAAAGATTTTACTATACTTATCACTAAACATAAAAGTAGTATTGGAATAAACATGAGCTATATTATGTTTTGATATGTAGTCACTAGTACAAAAATATCATATAACATCGTTGTTTTTTGGCCTTTCACGTCGAATTTGAGTTCGACGTCATATCGAGAGACGTTAAATTGACGTCGAATTTAAAAAATTCGACGTTACCAAATTGACATTGAATTTTGTCAATATTCAACATTAATCAATTTTTTTGTTTTTTTTAATTAATTGTGATCCTTTTTTACAACTCTATGAGACATGAAAAGCAGAACAACAACAAATTTCAGTTTTTGGTATTTTATAAAGCATGAACTATGAACGTGTAGTATAGTATCAACAACAAACAACAATAACAAACAACAAACACCAATAACAAACAAGTTCAACCAAACAACAACAACAAACAAATTCAACAAAAAAACAACAAACAAGTTCAACAAATAAGTTCTTCAAAACGAAAACAAAAACAAACCTTCAAAATGTGAGTTCTTCGGAATAAAGTATCGTCACCAGTGAGAGAAAGCAGAATGCACCTATAAAGTACAAGAACACGAAAATAATCGGTCAAAACAAACGAAAATCATACATAAAGTAGTTAATTAACATGCATTTGTATCAAATGAAAGAAATGTTACATGTGATGGTCGTCAAACTTCGTTCGAGAAAAGTTTGAGAAGAGAAGAGAGTCTCGCGCGCTAAGAGAAAGTGAATGAATTTTCAATCTCCCGCTCAAATTTTTATTGAATTCACTACAGAATACGTCAAAATCCTTACAGAATTCGACGTATTATATGTGGTTTAAAAGAAAAAAGAAAAAAGAATTAAAAATGGGGTTACTTTTTGGCTTCTGGCTGACAAATAATACGTCGAAGCCCTACAGAATTTGAGCTATTATTTGTTGTTTAAAAGAAAAAATAAAAAAGAATTAAAAAGGGGTAACTCTTTGGCTTCTGACTGAACAATAATATGTCGAAGCCCCTTCAGAATTTCACGTACTATTGATGGTTTAAAAGAAAAAATAATTAAAAAGGGTGACTCTTTGGCTTCTGGCTGACAAATATTACGTCGAAGCCGCTACAGAATTTGACGTACTATTGATGGTTTAAAAGAAAGAAAAAAAAGAATGGCGCGCTAATTTAAATAATTACCATCATAAAACGTCGAATTGTATAGAACTTCGACGTTTTACAATTCTAAACGACATCTAATAATTGTATTTATTTACAAAAATGTCACTGGTCATTTTTAACGTTGGCTATGCAGTGGTTGGACGTTAAACTTGTGACGTTATACGATATTTTTGCATTAATGAGTGTAAGTAAAGAGAGAAAACAAATAGTAAAAGTCGAGATATTTATGAATTGTATTGGTTACAATTATTGTTGAGGAATTTATGGATTAGAAAAAAAAAATTTGACATCCTCTTTTAAAATTAAATTCATACTACAATTCTTTTAGTGATAAATCATTAAAATAGAACATTTAAATAAAACATAAATCATATTATTTAATAAAAAGAAATTGTGAAATGAGTGTAAAAAATTTGATGGTTGATAATAATTTTTCATGCTTGAATTTTACATTCAAAACTAGCATTGTTGTATTATTATGACAATAAGATGGTATTACATATTACAATTAACCTAGTATTTCACGAAAAACCTGAACACATACAGATTTTTGTCAATTTATGTGGGATAAAATTTAAGATGATTTAATCACAGGTTGCAAACATGTTCTTTCATGTGAATAACTTGGTGACACCAAACCATTTAAAGAAAAAGTTTTTGTTTTTGGAATGAAACATAAGTTAAAATAAGTTTTAATATTCATTCTCCAACTTAAAGAAAAGTATTACGAAATCAACCATATCTCATAATTTTCAAAATAAAAGATTATATCTATCCATATTAGATTAACTTATCTGTAGAGATTGTATTATAAAATATAAGAAAAGTGGAAAGAAAAAGCATGGATTGATGATGCATGGTGTGTGGAAAGAGGTGTACCCCATTGGAAGTAACTTCATTGGTAGGAATGTAACTGTCAAAGTCCCACACGGATGCCCTATGTCACTCCATGCCCCCTTGTTTCCTGGACCTTTGTCTATAATACTCACTCTCACTTTTCACCAACATTTATCCCAAACGCTGCTATTCTTATTTAATTTACCATCAACTTGCCTCAAAACTTCACATGCATTGTTTATTATTTTCTGCTTCCTTCAAACTTCAAAAGATAACCCTCTTCTCATGCATGCACAATATACACTTTCTTCCCTCGTCCACACCCCATGTGTTTGAGGAAATCCCCCAATGCCTAACCCTTCTATCGAAAGAGATATCAATGGATTCGTTGGAGTCAACTCTTTATGACTCACTCTCACATTTTGTTCATTGCACCCATTTATTGTGAAAGGAATTCAAGCAATTATAAAGTTAACCAGTTCATGTTTTCGACAAAAACCATGGTTTTGGTTAATGGAATATATCCATTAATCCTTCTTTCAAACTTTTCTGTCTTCTCACTCTTCCTCCACGGCCTTCCTCAACTGCTCATGCCACATTCATACTTATAAAATATAATAAAAAAAACACCACATGAATTAAAGTAATAATGTAGTGTTCACACTTAGCAAAATGCTAACTATTGGTAAAAACAAAAGGAAATTGGAGCTGGAGTGAGAGATATTTTTCTTAAATGAGGATGTTTCAAATTTAGTTAAATGTTACGTCTTAATTAATTTTGAGAGATTGAACTTAACTTCCGTGATTGAATGAACTTGAATCCTTATTAATACTATTTAAGATGTACGCCAAATGTTATCCATTCATATCACGGGTCTATTCTTCCCCAGTCTCCAACCTAATGTAGATTTGGTGTATGTTTAATTGGATCAACTTCTTTCATTTAAAAATATAAGTATAAAATTCATAATTATACAAACTAAATCAAATTAGATTGTTTAACTATTTTTCTGCTTTAAAGCAGTTTATCTCTTTACAATACCGAGGGAAAAAAAATACAACGGTAGCCAACGGATCGGGGTTTGAACCCGACGTGAATCGAACACGCAACCTTCTGATCTGGAGTCAGACGCGCTACCATTGCGCCACGGATCCATTGATGATATAACTATCATATAAGATATAAAATAGCTACTACAAAATTTTCAAAATATATCTCTTGATGATTATAGAGATTCCAGAAGTTCGTAGTAGTTGATTTTGTATTAATTTTACCGAAATAAATAATATATTAATGTGATCAACTTTATAACTACACTCCAGTTTTACCTTTTGAGATTTGACTTTAATAAAAGTAGGTTTACGCCTATATTATTAATTAGATTCCTTAATTTCAAAAGGGAATTTTTTACTACATCTACTCCTTTTAATTAAAAAATTACAATGCTCTGTATTTTCTTTAATATTTTAGTTGGAGTGAATAGGTATGTTTGAGTTTTTATAAAAAAAAATATCTTTTTTACAGAAATAAGCATATTTTAATTTTACAATATATGTTTGTCTAATCTATTTATTTTTAAAATTTAAAACAAATCACGTAGACTTTATATAAGTTTTTTTTTTATTTCAAAAACACTTTTTCAAGTTTAAATAATTTATTATTGTAAATATAATAGAACATTAAATATGAACATCTCTCTCAAGAGATATTGCAACTTACCTTAAATATTGTGAGCAATTAGCCTATTTTACTTAAAGACATTAAAATCATTCCGATTTTTTCCTCTTCGTAAAGGATCATTTCACTCAAGGACAAAATGTAGTTGAGATTAAGAGATGCCATGTGGCTCTCCATTTTAATTATCTACAGCTAATTATATGCGCATTTATAATTAATAAATTGATTATAGTTTTAGTGGATAATATTCTTTCACCATATTCTCCCGTGGTTTTAATTTGTACAGATACAACAATTTTAATTTGTGAAATAACACTAGATATAATTTTTTTATGTAAATAAAATTTACAGCAAATCATCCACTTTTATTTTCCGTATTTTTTTTATTTGATTATTTTCTCTTGATTTCTCAATTAGCCTTGACCTTGCATCTTGTTTCACGATAATGCATTGCCAGAAACCGTATCGGTAGAAATATACTACCTAAACATATTATTTCACACACTAGTTAGCATTTAGTAAATCTAGAAAAGTAAAATTATTTAATTGGAAATTGTGAAAGGTAAAAAGGTAATGAAAAAAAAAATAGTTTTACAGATAATAAATTTGATTTAGGGGATACTATTCAGCCTGTTGTTAGAAGAATATATAAGGTTTGTTTGTTGTGGTTCCAAACTTGTATTTGGAGCAACGATTCCTACCAAACATTAACTAAACTAAAATTGGACGGTCGTGTCTATATTCAGGGATCAATTAGTTGTCGGCCAGAAGACACGAACAAAAATACTAAAATATTTAAAACCATCCCTTTACACTTCATTACCGACACACTATTCGCATTAATTATTTCCTTAAATTATGTCGGTTTTCAAATTTATTGAGCAGATTATGTAGCTAAACTCATTCCTTCAATGACAATCTTAGATATATGAAAATGACAGAGTATATAAGGATGGTTAACTACTTAACTTGTTATTCAAATACAAAACACAAAATACAAAAATATGCTTAACGTGATTCTTAAAGTTTATGTGACACTCCCACGTATACAATCAAATAACTACTTTCTTCCATTTTATCCACCTAATTAAACTGCTAATATATATCTCTTCACGTCCAAACACGTAACATACAACTATACAAACAAGCTAAATTAGCAAACAAAAATAAATCTATATTTTCTTTTAATTAAATATATTAATACCATACTAAATTATTTTTAATAATGCTAATCTTTTTTTACTACAGATAGTTTAGTAACTATATTCAACTTTCAAAACCTAACCACTCAAAAACATCTCCTACTTCAATACACAACTTCCTCTTGCTTTCTTCTCAAAATGGAAACTAGAAAATTGAAAAAAGGAGCGAAAAAGAAGAAGAATTAACCCAAAATATTGGATAACAAGATTTCCACCCTAAGGAATTAAAATGAAAATGGAAAAAGTAAGATTCATATTTTGTGGAGATAAATTACTTATTTTTCAAATTTGATTTAAACTTTAGAAATGTCGTTTATTAATTTTTTACTTTCTATCTATTTCACAGAAACAACTAAGCACACAAACCATAACCTAAATATATATGTTCTCTTCACTAGTTACATCATATCATAATTAGACTAAGGTTTAAACACAAACTAGATTTAATTCAAAATTTCAAAAATTAATCCATACCTTATATATCATACAAAGACTCAAATCTTTACATACACCAATGTAACAAAAGTATAAAAAAAAAAGTTGAAAACAAAACGCAAATTGTTTCCTACACCAGAAAAAAAAGGTACTGTCTCTAACCCAATTAATCGATAATAATAAATTGAAAATTAGAAAGTTATCTAAAAGTAAGGAGCTATTAATCTAACTAATTGAATAAAATGTATTTATTAAAACATGTAGGTGAATAATTGAATAATAAATACAAAACAAACCAAAAAATTATATATTTAACCAGTTAGTAGTAATCTCATGCAAAGAAATAACAGAATATATATTATTACTAATATATTTAACCTAAATTATAGTAAGACGATAAACCAATAAAATTAACATGCATATAAATAAACGTGGATAACCCACTATTTGAATTATTTCTTTATATGTTATATTAAACTTCACGATATTTTAGAGATGAAAAATAGTACTACGACATATTTTTATATTTATTTAGCATAGAATACGAAGATAAAACGGTCAGTGTAAAGTTTTGTATTTTTTCAAAAAAATAAAAATAAAAAATAAATAAAAATAATATCAAATGAATGTAAAAAATTTAAGTGTATAAATAGTTATTTTTTCTCAGAGATAGACCCACGTTACCGAAATTTATGATCATGGATTGTAATATGGAAAACAAAAGAATCTCAAGTTGACAACTTATGATAACTCTTTCAATTTCGTACCATACAATAATTTAATCTAGATACATAAATATTCAGTTTAATAAAAATATATAGAAACTGTTTAATTATGATTTACAGGTTATTTTTTACTATATTTATACAATAACACTGAAACTTTTATACTCTTAAAAAATATGTTATATTGTTGTAATAATTGTGATAATTTTAATATTACTGTTCTACTCCACTTGGCATGCATGAGTATCTCCTATTGCACCCATGCAGACTCGTGTGTGGTGATGCATCACACAATCAAACTAATAAAATGAGTGAGATGGTGGGTGATGTATATTTGTCGAAAAAATTATAGTTTGACTTTTGTTTATAATATTAAATTAGTTAAGTGGTTCTCTTAAAGAATTTTCCTCCTTTGGTAGTTGGGAAGGTATGGTTTGAAGAACACCATGCAGTCTACAATGACGGTGCTGTCGACGGAATTATCATCAAATTATCTTTGTATACTTCTTATTTTGTCTATTTTAAACAAGTTTTATTAATTAGTGTTTTAAAAATCCCTATCAATAAATCAGTAAGTATGGATTTACTAAATTACAGTCTTGTTTTATTTTTTCAGAAATTACCATAAAATAGCAGTAGGAAGAGAGTATATAGTTTTATTTTAGTTTACGCTTCCTATCAAACATTAAATAGAATAAATTAGAGAATAATAGTAAAAAAAAAGTATTTATTTAATGCTTAAACGAGTTTTAAGTTCTTAGTTTATACGAAATCAATAAAAATGAAATGACATTATTATAATCACTGCATTTTACATCAGCTACATATTCCATATATCTCTTTTTACACTAATTAAAGTTTTATCCAATGTAAAAGTTTCCTTTCAATGTAAATTAAGTTATTTAGTAATAATATATGTATTTGTTAAACTGAAAATGTGTAGAATTACTTGGTAAAGATTTTTTCTGTTTAACAGTCATTGATCTCGTATTATATATTGACTAAAGTATTAATTATTTTTCATATAAAATGTCTGATTTAAAAATATTTTTGTTGAAAATACTTGTGGTAAGAAATTGAAACGTGGATATACCCAATACACAGAAGAAAAGAACTTTACATAGAGATACTCACATGTTTGCCTCCTTAATGGACCAGCATTATAGTTGCAACTGTTCAACACAAACAGATCTTAGACCAAGAATGTTCAACTTGATCACGTTCAGAGCCAAGAAAAGAAAAAAACAACAAGCATGTACACAACACTTGTACATTAGAGAATTTTGGATTATATTATTCGTTTTTTATATTACTGCTTTATGTTAGTTTTCAATAAGAATATTTGAAAACACATTTTCTAAAACGTTTTTAATACATTTCATTATGAATTAAAATTTATTAAATATTATGAAACCATCAATAAAATTGAATAAAGAAGAAAAGTCATACAATTTTAGAGAAGACATTGAGGGCACCAATAAAGAAATTATATAGCTAGACATTTAGACTCATTTAAGCAGCATAAATTTGTCTCGTATAATCTGGTAGTATGCTCAAGTCAAAATGTTGACCAGTTTATCTTGTTTAGTATCCCGCATTATTATTATTATTATTATTATGTAATAAATAATAAATGGTCTTTATTATTGAAATTAAGTAATCACTTTCGTTTGTTATTTCATCTATATCAATATTTACAATCTACATTTTATTTTATAGTCTACTTTAGTGTATGGTTTTTCATGTTAATTTTATATATATATTTATAATAAATAGTAAAGAATTATTGTTTAATTATTTTAATTATTATATTTGTTCTCGAGGAGGCCTCACATGAATAATGTAACTGTTTTTATGATCTCTCATTTAATTCAATTTGGGACGTGTTCAGCATTCTCATAAATTTAACTAAGATGTTTCAAAACAAAATATATATGTAATGACACTCTAACGTTTAAATTAGATAAACAAACAATAAATAACTTTGACCATCAAATTAGGTAAACAAACAATAAATAAATAATAAATATATGAATATTATCTTGTGAACCTTACGATGGTATCACCATAAATGAAAGGACTTAGATTATCTAGAGGTTAAAAAAATTTCTAGATAGTCTTAAAATAACCTTACTTGTTAATTTAATCCTTGATTAATTACTTGTTATATTATTATTTTGTAATTACGTGATTTGTTAATCAATAAATTTTATATGATTTGACTGCTCTCAACATAGCTTTGATAAGATAAAAGAGGAAGGGATTGAATTCCATTGTGACGTTAGAAAAATTGATTATTTGTAATAAAGTTTACATAATGATGAATAACATTAAAAGAGTGCGTGAAAAGATAGAAAAAAATGATAATTGAATTTATTGAGGATGGGTTGGGCGGTGAGCATGATGAAAAAAAGAATGTAACTTTTTTGAGCCAAACTTATCTGAGCATAAAAGCTGTTATAGTTATTGAACACTAGTTGTGTTCATACTTATTAGTTGAGGCCGGAGAAGTGGTCACCGGCCACCTCGCTTTCAAGTTTTATCCCTAACATAATACAACAAACCACTCATTTCAATTCTCTCGTACAACAACTATTCCCACTTTGTTTCTTCTCACCAAAACTCATATATACCCTCTTCTCTCCGATAACACACACCTAAAATTAATTATCATTAACTTAATATTATTTCTAAACCAATTCTTTTTTTTCTAAAATTTAAAAACATATATCACTTTCGTATAAAGAGTTTCTGTATTAATAAAAATACCATTTTAATATGGATTCATAAACATAGATCACATGCAAGACATTCTGTTTACTTTTAACAAATTCATATAGTAAAACTCCCATTAAAATAATATCTTTAAATTAAGGTAAAATTTATCTTAATCCGAACATTTAAAAAAAAAAAAAAAAAACTATGTACCGACTGCTGCACGAATTGGTTGCGGGTATTGAATGCAAATCAAAGAAACATGGTAGACTTAAAAGCGCATGTATGATGTATGATGTATGATGTGATCCGACTGATGCTACGCCTTGAACCATAAACAAATTTTGAAACATATAATCCAACAACACAGTGGTTGGAGTTAGCAATGATGGTGTGTGGTGACTTCTGTTTCATGTGTAGATTTAGTTTAGGTTCTGTATGATCAAAGGTTTTGAACCTGACAATGTTGTCCCAAAGTTACAGTGAAAACTGCCCAAGGAGAGAGGTTTGGTTCAGGGTAAAAGAGTAAATACGTCAAAAGATTTTAAGAAAACTTAAATGCTGAAAACTGAATCAATCGGTTATCAGTTACAAGTGACAATCACAACCTTTGAATATTTAGTTGATATATCGAATGGTTATAAGATACTTCTTCTCTCTAAACCATATGTCTAACTTCCTCCCTCTCGTCAGCACCTTCACAATAATGCCAACAAAGAAAACCAAGTTAATATTGTTTATTAGGGAAATTGAAAAAACTGTAGTAAAGTTTGAAAAATATACACGAAATGATCCTATACAGAAATTACGAAAGTAATTAAGAAAAAATAAATGATTATTTTCTTTTATCGATTTCTAAATAAGTATTCGTGTACAAAAATTAAATGATAATCGAATAGAAACATAAATATAAATTAGACTATTTATTCTTAGTGGAACACTTTTAAGGGATTGTAAAGGTATAACGTGAGGAAATTTACTTTGAACGCTTGCGGATCAACAGGTTTATTGGATAAATCTGTAAATTGAAAGCAAGAGAAAATAGATAATAACTTAACGAGATCATCTTCAAGTTTATTTTTAATTAAATTACAATAAGCTTTTTATATGTTTTGTAGATTCATGAAATGTAATATTGTCGACATATTATCGCAAAAAGTTACAAAAGGAATAGGAATGAAGATATATCCAAGCAAGTATTAGTTATATAAAATATATGTTCGACAAGCCTTCAAACTCGGAGAGATTATCAAACAATTCTTCTCCATCATTGCACACTGTGCAAGATTGATCCATAGGAGATGATGCAAGTTTCGAATCTAAGATGTTATTGTAGAATAGTAGGTTAAGACTATATTTTCTTTGAACAAGGCAATATATCTGTAGATAGACAAACCTCTAATCCTAAGAAATGAAGGAAGAGGACCATTGTCCTTCATTCCAAAACTGTCTTTCTACAACATCATTTTTTTTTCAAGCATCAATTCGTCGTTGGTGTAAGCAAGAATGACAAACAAAGAAGAACTTGCAATTTTTATAGATAAAAATTAACCCCCTTTGAATAAAACAGAAATATATAAGTGGAAGTTACACAACAAGAAATGGTTTAAGTACCGATGGGAATTTACTAACAACATTTGTTCTATCAATATCGACGAATATTTTTGTTAATAATTTTACATAATTTAGTACTAATGGATATATTCATCAATAATATATCGATGAATAAATTTGTTGATAATAGAGGTTATGTAGGTTCATTAGTAGATTCATAGTACATAAATTTTTATCATTGAATTAGAGTGTTATTCAAGTATAGTGAAAGAAATCTGATACCCAAAAATAGACAAGGAAGTGTGGTGACTGGAAAGTACCACAACTGAGCGATGAGCCACTGGAGACCAACGCGACTAGTCACTAAAGAATACATCGTGATTAGCCACTACAAATTACCCTAAAAGTTATCGTGGCGAGCACAATTGTAATGGCCCTCAAAGAGCATTTGATAGACGGGGCCCAAGCCCAATTAGTTTAGTGTAGTATTTCTTTTACTTTTCTTAAAACATGTGTAAAAGGTGTTAGGCATGTGCTAGATAGGAGGGACTTTTAGTTCTATATATAGACATGTCACCACCTCTTGTAAGGCACTTTTGAGAATAATGAATTAAACTTTCTGTAGAGAGAACTCCAGAATTTAATTCCCTTGAAAGTCAAGCTAGAGAATCCCAAAGGATCTCCTCTAGCCACCTTCCCTTCACACCATTCATTCTCTCATTTTCCAAATAGGATTTTTCATTCATCCACCGTATATCACGCTTCCCCAATCCTTGACTCCCGCGTGGCTTGTGTCATCGGTCACGCCTACGTCGCTGCCACGCGTGCCTGTGGCTCCAACGCTACTCATCATTTTTCTCTCAATCATTCGAGAGAATAAACCATCACTCTCGCGTTCGACTTTTTTCCAGTGCATCTCATCCAGCAACCATTTTCCTCACAGATCTACCATCACAAACCCTCACGTAAGTCATCTCCACCGATCCATATCTCAGATTTGCCTTATCCTTGCCTTTTCTCACCTTCGCACCGATTCAACCTTTGTTTGGTGCTCTATCATTGCTTCCACCATCGTTCTTCGCCCACTCACTGAGTCAGATCATGATTTCTTTCCATTTCATTGATTTAATCGTTGAATCCTTCTTCTCCACCGATTAAATCCTTCCTTACCTTCAACCCTAGAGTTTTCACCGATTAATCCCCCAAAACCTAGGTTCTCGAGTAAATCTGCTTCTTTCCGCTGTGCATCGATGTCAAGGAGGCCTCGAGGAGCCCAGATCTCTCAAGTTTCGTTTTCTCCTCGGAGCGTCGCCTATCAAGTGGTAATCAGAGCTTTGGTTCTCCGCGCTTCGAAAGCTAAGTATCTCTCCATTGATTCGCGTCTCTGATCTGAGTTTAAGTTTCTTGCGTTGTTATGAAATTCACGAGTTGTTTCATTCGTGTTGAATCTCTTCAATATTCGTGTTGTTCATTATGATTCCTTCTCTGTCTTGTGTTGATTCATGTGTTTTTGGTCTTGATCTGTTCATTAGGTTTCTGCTTGAGTCATTTCTTGTATGCTAACCTTGTTTTGGTTGTGTCTTTCATCATCTTAATCGGTCCAAATTTTTGTTGAGTCATTTTCATTGATGAATCATATTCTGTCATGTTTACAGTCATGTTTAATAGCTTAAAATGTCATAAATTTTGTGTTCAAAGCTGTGTTGAGTTTTTTTCTGAGATTCTGGAATATATGATCAGTGGCTATACACCATATGAGCTATGATACATTCATTGTGAGCTCGGGTGCATGCAAAAGTGACCGTAATCTCAGATTTAACGTACTGTTGATGTGTATTTTGATTTGCGTTTATTGTCATGGCCAATACATATTATTTTGGTGATAAAATGCTTGAATGAGTTAGTATCAGGTGCACACCACTTAAGCCATGAATTGCTGAAGCAAATAGCTTGGTGGCATCTTGTGAACACTCCAATAATATCAAAGTTGCAGTTGACCGATCTGCATTGTCTTGTTTGAGTCTAGTTTTTTGTTTTAAAATCTGTTCTAGCATATAGATCTTGCTGGAAATCTTACATTAATTTCCTCGTGTCGTGTTCAAGTTTCAGATTGTTGTTTTAAAGTCATTTTCATCAATAATTTGTCAATTGACTCAATGAAACTTAAAACTGGTGGTGTGGTTGACCTGTTTGATTACATAATTGGCTATTGCAAGTTCAATTTTCGAATTACTATGTTCTGCATCCAATTTTAATGCAAAACAAGTTTGTTTTGATGTTTTAAACATGTTGAGATAGTTAATTCGAGTTATATCAGCCTTTGTGCGTTTTTCACCTTTGAAACCACCATTTTAAGTCAATTTTTTTATGAAGCAAGTATAGTGCAGTACTGAAATTTTGATTTGTGCCTTTATGATTCAGTTGGATTGTAGTAAGAGCTAGGGTCTGTTGAATGAAATCAAAACAGGTGAAAAAGAATATCTATACAAGTTTAAAAAGCATTCAGACCTTGTACAATCCAAATAAGTGAAGCTCCAAAATCAGAAACTGAAAACATTATCAGTTATGAACTAATTTTTTTGGGGCATTTTATCAAACGCTTTTGTAAAATTCAGAACTGGAGTCATTTAACTGTTTATGCCCTAACTTGCTTGTTTTTCTTGCTTTCTTAATCCCTTCTAGAGCAATTCTTAGGTTCATTTTTGAGTACTTTCCTTTTTTGATAGCTTTGTTTCTTGCTTGTCTTTGTTGGTTATCTGGTTTTGTCTGCAATGCATGTGAAATCTATTCTGCCAATCTTTAATTGAAGCTTTTAATTGCTTATTTCATCTGGTCTAGAGTTTCCTAGGTTAGAGTCTGCTCTGCTGTTTGAGTGGTTGTCCTGTTTGTCCATCACTTTGCCTTAACCTAACCATTTTTCCTGATTTGAGAAATCTGATCCCATTCTGGTTTTTGGGATTTGAAAGAAGGTAAGTGTGAATGGTAGCATATTAGGTGGTGGTGATCCACAGGATTCTCTGGCCTAGACTGAAAAGTTCTCTTTTAAACTTTTCATTTGAGTGTTTTAAATTTTTAAAGAGAAACCTCAGTGCTGTGAGCTTTGTAAGGCTAATTTAGCCTAAATTCCTTGGCATTTGCATGAGAGTTCAGTTTCAATTAACCATTTGTTGATTGTGTTCATTGTGCAGGAAAAGAAATTGGAGTAATTAGATTGGATCAGCTGTGATTTGTTTCAACTGCAACTGCAATCACTGTTGTTTTCAATTGATTACTGATTGCCTGGTGATGCTATTTGTGCTTGTGAATGTTAAACTGTCATTGCACTCATTTTAGTTTCAAACATTGCCTGCTGAATTCATTGATATACTCACTTTTTTTGCAAATGAATTGTTGATTTCATGGTTTAATTGGGCATGTTGAATACTGATTTTGATTTTATAAGACCTATGGGAACTTGGTAAATGCATAGGATTTGCAAATAATGTGCTGATTGTTTTATGAGCATTTCTGGAAGTGCAACAATACTGTTTTAAAACTGCCAATTCCTGATTTGCCTCATATTACTCTTTGTCCATTTATTTGATTAGCATGGTCCACTGATTTCTGAATTAGTTTAGGACATTGTTCTTGACTAGTTGGTCCATTGTTTCTGTCCAGTGTAATTCACTGATTTTTCTGAAAAGGTTGTTCTTACCATAATCAGTTGGGCATCAATTTGTTTTTAATTGCCAATGCATCCTCTAGTTTTAGGAAGTGATTAAAGCACCTAAATTTCTAGTTTTAACTTGGTGATTGAATTAATTAGATGGTTAAATTCTGCATTGAATTATATCCAATTTGAAGTTAATTCACTGTCCATTTGCACTTGCTGGATTTTGTTGAGATTTATGTGTGCAGAGCTGATGTGAATGAATCATTAGTTGAGCAGAATATTACTGAAGAAACAGTAGCAGAAAAAAAAACCTCAGTGTGGAGCTTGGAACAGGCTAGAAACAACCATTCAAACAGGGAAGTTGCCTAATTTACCCTTTGTTATGAATTGATATTCTGTTTTAGCTTGTAAGTGATGTAAGTGATAATATTGAATGAATATCCTGCTGATTTTGGTTGAAAATTAACTATGCAGAATATTTGGAACCGTTTGAGAGCAAATAGGAATGATGTTTGAGAGTTTAGTTTGAGCAGATGTTTATTGAGAAAACAGCAACCTAAGCACTTCCTGTGGAAGTTTTGAACTGAAGGGATTTTCTTTTACCTTAAATGGCTTATGCTTTGATTGAACTGTTCTTGTCATGGTTTGTAATTACTTGTACTGTGAGAATTGTTGATGTTGGTCTGAATATCTGTGCAGGTTTTCTCTGTGCAACACATAGTACTGGACAGTCAATAGGAACCTTTCTCTGCATCAAGTGTACAAGCCCAAGAAAAGGGAATACTCATTTAATTGTAAATTCCCTCTTCCAATATATTTAGTTATCAGTTCTCTGATCCAGCTTTGTACATTTGTGATGGTAGAGTTGAACCCAAGAGCTAGGAGACCCCAAAGTTATCCAGAAGCAATAAGTCTAAAGTGCGTATAAAGGCTTTGAAGAAAAACATGCAGCAATGAACTATTTGGACCAGACCATGCAGCTGTTTGAATCTTTTGTAATTGTTTTCTTCATTTTTGATGTGTAATAGGCTGATAGGCTAGCTTTCTTTTAGTTTCAATTTTTTTTTTTTTGTAAAAGGCCTTTTAAAAAAAGTCCAAGTATTTGGAAGAGTCCTTGGTGCTCTTTCAATTCTTGGCAACTTTTCTTGATTGTTTGAACTTTAATTTGTGTTCACGTTTAGAGGTGATTTAGGCTAAAAGGGATTAAAATCTAAGCCTTCTCACATTAGAGTCCGAATAGTTGTCTTTTAGTGTTTAATTGTTGTGATTGTTTGTGAGTTGTGTCCTTTGATTTTAAAAGTGATTTTAGTTTAAAGGGTAACTAGTAGTAACCTAAGACATTTCTGGCAAGACAAGACTTGGTACTTAAGCAGTCTTCATGACTCACCTCTCTTACCTGGGACTTGTCTAAGTGTGAATCTTGTATATCTTTTACACTAGAAAAACTTTTAGAAACAAAGATGTATTGTTATTCATATAGGTCTTCTAGGAATTTTAATTTTGATAAGCAACTTAGTTACAAAGACATCAAAAGAGAACATGATAAAGCTAGAAGGAAGTCTTGTTCATTTTATGAATTTGATAGAATTGAAAATGATTTGTATAAACAAGCTAGTGAAAATATTCCATTCTTTGGTGATGATATGGGTGCATTAACATACCTAGCTTGGGAAAAGGAAATTGATGACATGCATTCATTCATGGTTAGAAAAAGTAAATCTGAATCCTTCTATTCTAGAGATAATGAATCTTATATTCTTAGTCTCTACACTTCTAGTTTTGAAAAGCATGCAAGAGAGTGGTGGGATGATAGGCAATATCATGTTAAGATAGGTAGAAAATATCCCATTCATGATTGGAATGAATTGAAAGCTTGTATGAGAAGAAAGTTTGTGCCTCGAGAAATTGAAAGGAACTTAGAACTTATGAGAGAGCTTATTAGAAAAGGTGAGTCATTCATTCAAAATATAAGTGGGTTCTCTCGTAGGGAAAGTGAGTTTCTAGAAAAACTTAAGAGGCTATGGGAAGAGACAAGCAAACATAGAATTGAGAGATTAAAAAGAGAAAAACAAAAGCAAGAAGTAAGAGAGAAAAGAGAAAAAGAGAGAAGAGAAAAAGAAATAAAAGAAGAGGAAGAACGAAATAGAAGAAAAGAGGAAGAAAGAGAGAGAAGAGAGAGAAGAGAGAGAAGAGAGAGAAGAGAAGAAGAGAAGAAGAGAAAAGAAGAGCGCAAGAGAGAAGAGAAGAAGAAGAAAACAAGAGAAGAAAAGAGAAAGAAAGAGATAGAAGAGACGAGGAAGAAAGAGAAAGAAGAGAAGAAGAGAAAAGAAGAGAGAAAGAGAGAAAAGAAGCACAAAGAAGAGAAAAGGAAGAAGTTGAAAGAATAGAAATGGAAGAAAAGAAAAAGCAACTAAGGACAACATCTCCTCCTACCCTAGAAGCTAGATTCTTAAGGGGAGGTTTTCTATTCTCTCACTTTTCCCCATTTATATTTGAATTTTCCAAATGTCACTTCTCTTTCAAAGAATTTGCCACTCCATCTTTACAAATGTTATCACTTTCAACACATGCAAAGCCACAACTTGGGTTATGGTTACCTTTATGGTTACCAATAACTCAAGATACAAATAAAATTTCAAATGAAGAAAGGTTTCTTTGTTATATTAAAATTAAAATTTTCAAAATTAGGAAACCTTTTTCTACACATAGTCTTTTATATATCTTATTAGGTCAAAGAAAACTAATTAGAGATATGTTTGATGCTTATTGCAGATGGATATTTGACCCAGGAGGAACCCTTGTGAAGCCAAGAAAAATAAGTCTTCAGAAGCACCATCAGATTTGAGGACAAATCCTTTCCAAGGGGGAGGGGATGATAGACGGGGCCTAAGCCCAATTAGTTTAGTGTAGTATTTCTTTTACTTTTCTTAAAACATGTGTAAAAGGTGTTAGGCATGTGCTAGATAGGAGGGACTTTTAGTCCTATATATAGACATGTCACCACCTCTTGTAAGGCACTTTTGAGAATAATGAATTAAACTTTCTGTAGAGAGAACTCCAGAATTTAATTCCCTTGAAAGTCAAGCTAGAGAATCCCAAAGGATCTCCTCTAGCCACCTTCCCTTCACACCATCCATTCTCTCATTTTCCAAATAGGATTTTTCATTCATCCACCGTATATCACGCTTCCCCAATCCTTGACTCCCGCGTGGCTTGTGTCATCGGTCACGCCTACGTCGCTGCCACGCGTGCCTGTGGCTCCAACGCTACTCATCATTTTTCTCTCAATCATTCGAGAGAATAAACCATCACTCTCGCGTTCGTCTTTTTTCCAGTGCATCTCATCCAACAACCATTTTCTTCACAGATCTACCATCACAAACCCTCACGTAAGTCATCTCCACCGATCCATATCTCAGATTTGCCTTATCCTTGCCTTTTCTCACCTTCGCACCGATTCAACCTTTGTTTGGTGCTCTATCATTGCTTCCACCATCGTTCTTCGCCCACTCACTGAGTCAGATCATGATTTCTTTCCATTTCATTGATTTAATCGTTGAATCCTTCTTCTCCACCGATTAAATCCTTCCTTACCTTCAACCCTAGAGTTTTCACCGATTAATCCCCCAAAACCTAGGTTCTCGAGTAAATCTGCTTCTTTCCGCTGCGCATCGATGTCAAGGAGGCCTCGAGGAGCCCAGATCTCTCAAGTTTCGTTTTCTCCTCGGAGCGTCGCCTATCAGCATTGTATGTGGAGAGAGTTATGATCAGAGAGGATTATGATTGGTGAGCACTACCGTTATCCACTGAATATACACTAGTACAAAAACATTGTATAACCTTAGTGTTTTTCGGTCTTTCACGTCGAATTCGAGGTCGACGTCATATCGAGAGACGTTAAATTGACATCGAACATAGAACAATTTGTCATAAAGCAAATTAGCGTCGAATTTTGTCAATATTCGACGTTAATGAATTTTTTTGTTTTTTTAATTAATTGTGATACTTTTTTATAACTCTACGAGACGTGAAAAGCAGAAAAAGAACAAATTCCAGTTTTCTGTATTTTATAAAGCATGAACTATGAATGTGTAGTGTAATATCAACAAGAAACAACAATAACAAACAACAAACAAGTTTAACCAAACAACAACAACAAATAGGTTCAACCAAACAACAACAACAAACAATTTCAACAAAAAAAAACAAACAAGTAATAAGTTCTTCAAAACAAAAACTAACCTTCAAAATATGGGTTCATCTGAATAAAGTGTTGTCACCAGTGAGAGAGAAAACAGAATGTGCCTATGAAGGACAAGAACACGAAAATAATCGATCAAAACAAACGAAAATCATACCTAAAGTAGTTAATTAACATGCATTTGTAACAAATGAAAGAAAAATTACATGTGATGGTTGTCAAACTTCGTTCTGGAAAAGCTTGAGCAGAGAAGAGGGTATCGCGCGCTAAGATAAAGTGAATGAATTTTCAATCTCCCGCTCAATTTTTTTATTGAATTCGCTAATCTTTTAACATCTAACGCTGGGGCATTCGACGTTTTATATCCTTTTGACGTCTTCTAGGGAATTCAACGTTTCACGCCAAACATTTTCGCAAAATTTACCCAATATAACAAATTTGACGTCGAATTACAATTATAAACGACGTCTAATAATTGCATTTATTTACAAAAATGTCATCGGTCATTTTTAACGTTGGTTATTCAATGGTTGGAAGTTGAACGCGAAACGTTATACGTTGTTTTTGCACTAGTGATAGCCACTATTAGGCACCATGCCGCAACAATGAGTAGATAAATTTGGCAAGCTTATGAGTTCCCTTTGTTACTGCTTCATTTCTTCCTAAACTCCATTAATCATTGAAATTAACATACTCCATATGTTAATTTGGCAACCTTAAGTGTCATTTGTGATCATCGTTGGTGCAATTCGTTAGAGTGCTTCTTCGATGTCCTTGATTGGTGGCCCTCCTTTTTTTAGTTTTCTAGGTAAGTTTCTTTGTCTTTAATTATGGATTTTGAGTTTGCGTTTAATTCTTGTTTGCAACCATATTTTTAGTGTTTAAGCAATCATATTTTTAGTGTTTAAGTAATCATATTTCCATTGTTCATTACTTTGTTTAGTTGACCCACAATGAAAAAACCACATATTAGACTAGTGTAAGTGACAACATGAAGAGAAAATCCCTTTAGAATAGAAATTACAAACCTTAGTGACAATGTTACATTTGCATAGACCAGCAATGAGTGTATTGTACATTTTGAAATTAGGCTTAATAAACCTTCTTTCAGTCATTATTAACAATTGAATGACAACAGTAAGGACCACGTTATTTCTCAAGTATTGTCAGACTTGCTAAAAGTTTGGAAATGAAGTTTGCATTACTCCCACTGATAACGACAAATCAATTTGCTAGTTTAGACCAAAAAAGACCATTTTAACCATTTAGTCATGTTCTACGAGCTATATGGAACTCTTGCAACATATTTTGATGATGAGGATGTTGTTTATCTCAAATTCTTTCCTTTTTCACTCACATGCAGGGCTAAAATTTGGTTGCAATCTCATCAAATTAAAGCTTAACAAGTTGGGATGAGGAGGAGAAAAAGTGTTTATCAAGATTCTTCCTACCTTCCAAATACATCAATGCAAAAGATTCTTCCTACCTTCCACATACATCAATGGAAAACCTGTCATTACAACTTTCTTTGTTGCATAATTGGGGATTTTCGCATTAATATGCAAAGAACATAGATTGTTCCCTTGGTTTCATGCTTTATTTATTTTTTTGCTTGAATGTTTAAATGTATTCCTACGTTAGTGATTGGATAAACAACTTACTTCAAATGTATTTATCATACAAATGTGAAGGGAATCATATTTACATGTTATTTGAATAATTGGAAAGAAAATAAGATTTTTTTATATAGCTTGCAAGTCAAATTTACAAGTTAGTTGAAAAACTTATAAAAATAATTTGAAAACACGATGACACATTATTCTTCTCATAGAAAACACAATTCTTTTCTTGAAAAAAAATAAGATGAATCGGAAAACACAATTCTTTTCTTGAAAAAAATAAGATGAATCGGACAGGCTGACTCGTCAGCTTGTTAGCATATCATTGAAGAAAATGAGTTACATTTCTAGGTCTTTATTGTGTTAACAGTCGGTTCGTCTTAATCTATTTTCAACTAGTAAAAAACAAAAAGACCAAAACGGGCTAAATTAATCCATTTTGTCACCCCTTGATTGTAATTATTAAGATTAGGTAAGATGAACTTTGATTAAGAAGATATGAAAGAAAAAAACATGATAAATACTTTAAAAATATTATTGAATAAATAGAAATTTTAATAAAAACTTTATCGACAAATAATGTTGCAAATAATTTATTTTAATATTAACTTTAGTTAAATTTCAATTTTGATTAACTATTATTTAATGCTAATCAACCACTTGGTAAATTAGTACACAAAATCTAAGTATTTACTTATACATTATTTAAAAATTTAGTTTTTAGCATATTATAAATTTATTATGTATGGTATATGTATTTTTACTTCTTTTTTTTCTCTTTTACTGATTTAATGGTATGAACTAATGTGACAAAAACAAGTCATGTCATAGTTTGGCTTGTCTGTTTCTATTCGGTCAAAACTAAGTTAATATAAAACTATGGGTTAAATATGTTTTTAATCCTTAAACTATTGGTCGTTTCTGGTTTTCGTCCTTCTTTCAAACTAAGGTACAATTTGGTCCTCATTCTTTTCGAAACTTTAGTTTTAGCCCTCGAAAACTAACCTCGAAAACTACCAAATTTTTAACGGTGTTAGTTTTCGAGGACTAAAACCAAAGTTTTGAAAAGAATGAGGACCAAATTGTACCTTATTTTGAAAGAGGGACGAAAACCAGAAACGGCCAATAGTTTAGGGACTAAAAACATATTTAACCCTAAAACTATTATAAACTGTTGAAACAATGAAATTCAATAAAAAATATATTTATTGAGTTTAGTCTACGTACATTTTATAATCAGAAACTATCTTAAATTCCACCAGTGTAGAAAATAATTTTAACGTCACCCTTTATACATTTGATTCTTGAATATCCAACGTAAAAAATTATCGGTGACATTTTACGTAAATAAAACAACATTTTACGTAAATAAAACAAAAATTATCAGTGACGTTTTCTCACTTTTGCACCGTTTTAATTTAATTTTACTCCGACCGATTACATCACTCTTTGATGCATTATCTTTCATTTTAACCGATTAAAATGCGTTTTCGTTGGGTTTTGGTGCAGTTATTCTCTTGTCCTTGGGCGGCGTTATTTGGCAGTGATTTCTTGCGTTTTGTACTCCTCCAATTCCCTCCACTACGTTTTTAAAACCATCCAATAAAAAAAATGTACAATACATTCTCTTCAACTAAAATATAAAGTTGTAAACTCGAATCACCATGAGTCAGGAGCACCTCAGAGACGTCTGACCTATACAGGTCCGACGTCTATATAGACGTCTGACCTCCGACATCTATAGAGACGTCTGACCTAAAGCGTCCGACGTCTGACCTAAAGCGTCCGACGTCTCATTAACGTCACCCATATAGATGTCGGACAAAGATCAGACGTTAAAAGCCTAAAATAACAGACGTCTAAAGTCCTTTCTGCATTAGTGTTCGGTTACACTGTGACTTGGTAATATATTGCTTTAACTAAAATAATAAGTGAGTATATGTTAATTAAATAAATATTCGTGGACTTTGTTAACGTATATATGTACCTATTAACTTTTTAGTTGTAATAAGTCAGAAAATATAATTTGGGATTATCTTAATAGATCTATAATCTAGCTCGTTAACTTTATGAGTTTGTTTTAGCTCAATTGAGAATTTTTTTTAAATAAAAAAAAACTAATTTTTAAGTCAATAGGCTTTTGTTGGGTTTTAAAGTATAAGAGATAAAAGAATGAAAGGGAAACTGATATATTTTATTGAGTATAAGCAATCAATATTTATACTACAAAATTTGTAACTGATTTGAGAAATATCTACTAAACCTAATTAATTAAAGAACGCATAAAATCCTCCTAAAAATTAGGATAGGAATATATTTTTATTTAATTTATTTGACTCCTTCAACCAAATGTTGTTTGAGTCACAAAATTCTAACAATCTCCTCCTTGACTCAAAGTCAGCATACACTAAGTTCTTTCGTCCTTGACCGTATCATCTAAAGTTCCTTCACTTTTGGAAGTCCCGATCACAATTTCTTGCTTAGTCTTCATGTCCTTACAATCTTTCGCAATTGACTTTTCCGCATTTTCAGCTTTTGCTTCGGAAAGAGTTGTCCTAGGCGGCTCTTCTTCCTCTAATTTTTCTGGTTCAATTTGACTTTCACCAACTTTAACAGACACTAGCTCTACTTTCTTGCCATTCAGAGATAGGGTTTTTTTAGGTCCTCCGACATCTGTATGTACTAACTGCAGTTTGTTTGTTGCTCTCCAAGATTTGTATTTTGGAAAAGGCAACCTCGTTTGTTTTCCATATTACAAAGCTGCACATACGGGTGATTTTTCCCTTCCAGTTTGGGAAGCCCTTGTACCTGCATATTGTCTTCAACCTTGTGCACAACAAACTGCTCTTTATCAATCAAATTCAAATATTTGAACTCTGAATAATTTTTTACTATGTGAATATTTAATCATGCAGGTTTTATCTTCAAATAGAACTTTATAGCCTTTCTCTAGAAGTTGGCCAACACTCAACAAGTTTTGGTCAATTTCAGGAACGTATAGAACATCAGTAATTAATTTCAAACCTGTGCAACCTTTGATCGCAATGGTTCCTTTGCCTTTCACTGCTATTTTTGCTTCATTTCCAATTCTGACATTTGTATTGTAGGTCACATCAAGATCTTTGAATAATTCTCGATCATAAGTCATGTGGTTCGTGCAACCACTATCAATTAGTCAACTTTCTGTTGATCTTGTAGTAGCAAAGCTAGAAACAACAAAAAATTCTTCTTCTTCACCCTCTTCAACAACAACTTGTACATTCTCTTGTGTTTTTGATGACTTGCAGATTTTTTTTCCACATGCCCTAATTGTCCACAGTTATGGCATTTCACATCTGGCCTCCACCCACACTTTGTATGTGGATGATTGTTTTTCTTACAAAAAGGACATGATGGAAAAACATAAGAGGATTTACTATCATTTTTGTGGTTGAAACTTACTGACTTACCCTTTTTTTCAGAAATTTACCTGGCCCCTTCAATATGACCTTTTTCTCTCCTGAGTCTTCTTTGTTCTAGAGCCTAAAGTGCAGTCAAAAGTTCTGTCAAGGTAATAATAGAAAGATCTTTTGAGTTCTTCAAGGATGTCAATGTGGCTTCATATCTTTCTAGAATTGTTACAAGTATTTTTTGAACAATTCGAGAATCAGGAATCTCAGTACCAAGAAGACGTATTTTGTTTGCAATGCCGAGAAGCTTGTCCACATAATCTTTAATAGTCACCGAATCTTTCATCTTCTGCATCTCAAGTTCTCGAACCAGATTCAAAGCTTGCATTCCTTTGATTCTCTCATTGCCTTCATATTCTTCCTTCAAAAACTTCCAGATTTCATATGTCGTTTTTAACGTCATTATTCTATTGAAAATGACTGGAGATACGATTGTGAACAAAATTGTTTTGTCTTTGGATTTTCAAAGCCTCTTTTCTTTGTGATTTTTCATTTGAGTGACCGTAGGATTATCTGGCAAGGGAGACACTCCGTAGTTTTCTTCTACCGCTTCCCACACATGGTTAGGATCTAGATATGCTTTCATTTTGACAGCCCATATTTGATAGTTTAGTCCATCAAATACAGGCACAAAAACAGTGGTAAATGATGTTTGAGATTCCATCTTATGTGTGGTGGCTATTTTGTGATTGTAGGTGTTTGTGAGTTATATCACAGATTCTGTAAGATTCTTTATGCTCTTGATACCAATGGTTGGATTTTAAAGTATAAGAGACAAAAAAATGAAAAAGAAAATTGAT
Source organism: Vigna umbellata (assembly GCF_029865625.1). Lineage (NCBI taxonomy): Eukaryota > Viridiplantae > Streptophyta > Magnoliopsida > Fabales > Fabaceae > Vigna > Vigna umbellata. The sequence continues at coordinate 37,376,731 of NC_142166.1, forward strand.
ATATTTTATTGAGCATAAGCAATAAATATTTATACTACAGAATTTGTAACTGATTTGATAAATATCTACTAAACCTAATTAATTAAATAATACATAAAATTCTTCTAAAAATTAGGAATATATTTTTATTTAACTTATTTGACTTTTTCACACCAATGTTTGAGTGCAAAATTTCTAACAAATTTTCACAGTAGAAACAATATGTAACAAAATAGCATTAGTTGTTATTTTTAGAAAGTTCAGGAATCAATAATATTAGGTAATTTTTTTTTGGAAGGCTCGGGATCAAAATATTGGTGATTAAATGTCGAATGGGTAGTACCATTTCCTAAAATTTATGTTAGACAAAACACAATAACACTTTTTTAAATTTCAACCAATGATTTAAACAAGAGTAAAAAAATGAGTTTTTTTATTGAGCAACACTGTAGTCGGTAAGCTACAATCGAAACATGATATGAGTTGGTCACGAATTACGATTAATTATAAGAAAATTAGGTTTGAAATAAGGGGTGATTAATTATTACACTGCATGAAAGGTTTGTCGGCATGTCGATTAAGCCTGTGCAACCTAAAACTAGGTAGGAACAAAGGTGGAAACATTGAATCATTAATGTTTTGTGTGAACTACAGTGACCATTAAATAAACATTTTTCTGAGTTATCTCTCTTTTTCTGCACTCTTTGCGAAGCTTTATCATAATTACAGTTGTTCTTAGACTTAATCAGGCATATCCAATAGGACAGATACCAAACACTTTTAATTAAATTCGCGGGTGGGTACTAGATTAAGGATAGTGTAGGGCTAGTAGACAACAACAATAAAAGAGTTAATAAGTAATTGAAAGTAAGTTGTTGGATTAAATGGAAGCAGTGGATGTCATCTTTTTGACTTTCTAGGGTTTGTATTCTTCTCAAGGAGACAACCACACCCCTTAATTTCTACCCTAATCTCACTTCAATTGCCCCCAAGATGTAATCATTTTTTTTATCAGACTATTTTTACAGTTTAAGTATCCTTTAATCTTAATCGTCGGTTTATGTATGACCACGTAATCCCTGTTTATTTGTTTTACTTCCTAAAACAATTATCATCTTTACTTAATCCCAAAGCAAGGTTCATATCAAAAGTTTTAATTGTGACTAATTGAGAACCAGTTCGTTTCCAAGAGTAAAACTTGTGAAGATGCTTCCAATTTCATCAAGAGTGCTAATTATGATGGTAAACAAAAAAAACAAATTAATTATTATCTTGAATGGGAGTTTTTTCATAAATTTTTAAATAATTTAAATTTGACTATTTTTTGGTAAGAGAAAAATTATTATCTTTAAATTATGAGTATTAATGCAAGTTAATGTTGATATGGGATTGACTTCATATATTAAATTAATTTGATTAAGTTTTTAATAAGTAAAATATTTTATAATTTAATTTAATCTACTCGAATGAATGAACTAAATGCATTGACCTATTTAAATTACTTTATATTTTAACTTATATTTGTGTATTTATTCTCTCATAATTAATTTTTTGATTCATTTATTTGCTTTATCTATTTCATTAAATATTAATTAAACCTAAAAATTAATCTTATAAAAATAGTAATTAAAAATCATAATTTTAACTTATATAATTAAAAATAAATTAAATTAAAAATCTAACTTATATATAATTATAAATTTAAAAATATTACTTAAACTTATAAAATTTATTACTTTTATTAATTCAATTAAATAAAAATAAGTTATTAAAATTCTACATTCTAGTATTTTATAATAAAAGTTTATAAAATAAATAATTTTTTAAATTGACTATAAACTAACCTATAAATTCATAAATAAAATGTTATGTAAGATAAGTTACAAAAGTTAGACTAGTGAAAATTTTTTTAATGTAGTTGCTTTTAACTTTGAACATCGACATTAATCGGAAGACATTAAATTGATGTTAGAAGCTAAAAAAAGGCGATGTTGATTGACCTTGGAATCTTTTTTTTCATTTTCCAATGTTAATCAACTCTATTTTTTTGTTTTAATAAATAATGATTCAATTTTACAACTTTATGAGATTTAAAAATCAGAAAACCAACCAATGTAATCCAGTTTTGACATTTTATATATCTAGAACTGAAGTATGAAATATAAATTATAAACAAAAACTATCACAAGTAAATGGTGTTATAGTGAATGTAGTGGTATTAACTTATGATTTTTGGTTTTGATAAGTTATGGTTATTATTTTTGGTTTAGGAATTTTTTTTACAACTCCTTAGGACTCATATTCAAAGAAAAAAACCAGGAGCCGTTACTTTGGATCTCTGTGAAGTATAAAATTTATTTGGAAAGTCAATTGTGACAGATCTTTAAACAAACTTAATATTTGCTTCGGTTGGCCGATTTGACAATATTATATATCGATTTTTGATAGAAAAATGTCGTTTTCTCTTTTTCGTCATTTTTTTTGTTTTTTCCAATTTTGCAAAAATATTTCACATACTTAGACTTTGAATTTTCATCTAAATTTTATTGTGGAAGCTTCTCATGATATTTTGGTACTTTAAACAAATTTCAAGTCATTTGGAGTTGTTTTGAATATATACTATCAATTTTACCCTAAGTTTGGATGTATAATGTGTATGAACCAAGTTCAACAATATCAATGTCAACAATACAACAAACAAGTTCACCAGTATCAATAATAACAAGTTCAACCTTCTTCAAAACGAAAACAAAAACTAACCTTCTTGAAGGTGGGTTTGTCTGAATAAAGTGTTGCCACCAATGAGGAAGAAAGGAGAACATGTATATGCTCCAAAGAGTACCTATGCACAAAACCAATTGATCAAAACGAACAAAAATCATACATAAAATAGTTAGTCAACTTGGATTTGTATAAAATGAAAGAAAGATTACATATGTTGATCATCGAAAACTTCGTCCGAGAAAGGTTTAAGCAGAGAAGAAGTTTTCGAGCGAAGATAAAGTGAATGAATTTTCAACCTTCCACTCAAATATTTAATGAATTAACTAACATATAATGTTTGAAAAATGATATTTCGACGTCTTATAACCTTTTGATATCTAAAACTAGAACATTTGACATCATTCATAAGTATATAACCAAAGATTTTCACAAAATTTATCCAACATTAAAAACTAAAAATTTCAACATTCAATAACCAATTGAGGTTAAAAAAGTTTAAATTCCAACATTTTAATTAAACTTTTATTTATAAAAAATGTCATGATCATTATAACGATGTTTTTTTTTTTATTTTCTGATGTCGAACACAAGATATTAAAACCTTATTTTCCACTAGTATTAACACGTATTTATATGCAAGTCGAGCCAATCAACTATTTTTTATAAATTAAAGAACGGACCAAAATGGGACGTGTTCTCATTACTAATATATATTTTAATTTATGATGATAAATAATCATATATATGATGGAGATGAAGTGAATTACATTATCCTAATCCATGTAATAATTGCTTCACATAAAGATGACGATGGCAATTGCATTCAAGAAGATGGAGAGTATGATCTCCCATATCCTGTTCCCTTTTAATTCTCAGAAAAAAAAAAAGAATATTTCAAGAAAACGACCAAAATTATAATCAGCCAATAAAAAAAATGAAAAAATATAGATGGATATTGAGGACGAAGTACGATCCTTATCCCAAAATATATATGCTGGTGGATTTTTGTCGCTGTCCCCTTTTACACGAAGTAAAAATAAAAATCTTGACTTCCCATTACATCTCTTAATTGTAGTGACACGGTGAACATTATTAGTTTAACCTAATGATAACATCTCTTAATCCTTGATGTTTTTTGTTTTCTTTTGTTCGTGTAACAATCGGATCCAACACCTCTACCTTCTATTTTATATTCATTATCTCACTCCACAACACGTCCAAGGGAATACAAACACACTATTTCTCGGGAGTAGCCAACACAAAACAACAACCCTAATCATATTATTATATATCAAAGCATAAATTAGTTAAAAATTTAAAAAGTTAAGGTCCCATCGTGGGGTTGTACATAGCATGATTGAGATATACATCTCAACAACCGTTAAAATGACGCTCACACACTGAGACTCTACAAAGGAAACATAGATGCATGTAATAGTATTATTGTACAAATGTTGAATAATGAGTATACTATTTTCATGGAGATTCTGTGATTTTTATATTTTTTTACGTGAAGAAAAAAAGTACTTTTGGGTATAAAAGGACGTTTGTAAGGGTAAATTTGGCATGACATAATTTGCCCATGCCCTGCTAAATACAAGGTTAGATGAGCTGGGAAAAAATGGTGACAAGGAAACCATGTTTGCTTCAACAGTGTTTCTCAATTATAAACAGAATAAAAACAATTTATGGGTCGTTTCTGACCGTTGACTAATTCCTCTTCCATGCTCCTTCATTCTTTCCATAAATAATAATCAATAATACACTTTTTACCGATCAGTTCAACCCTAAAAAATTCACACACAAAAAGGACAAAAGAAAAACAACCCTAGAATATGAAGTAGGTGTTACTGAAACATTTCCGGGTCAAAGAATCGTGCTATGTTTGGTGCAAGTTTAGGTCATTTGTTTTGTTATCTTTTATATGATCAAACTCTGTTTAAGATTATGTCAAAATTTGACTGAGTATACCATTATGTGAGCACTATAGTGCACTATAATTAATCGAATATTTTGGTCAGAAAACAAATCATGCTTTCTTGAAAAAAACATCAAATTTAATTTTAAACTGATTAGGACTCAGCTGACCATGACCAAAACAAGTCATTCATTGATGTAAGGGAATGTACCTATCGCAGTATAAATCAATTACATTTTTTTATTATTAAAAACAATGCACTTTATTTAGTCTGTACACATATTACTTGATTTTACACTCATTTCTTTTTATTCTGAGTAGGTTAACCAGTTTTCCACCTAAAAGCTTTATATTTTCCATTCATTACAACATGTTTTTTAGATATACTTTATCAGTGTTTAGTCTATTAGATTTAAGTAATTTTTTTTATTATTTTAAATAGTCTCAAAGTCACGTATTTAATAGCACATGATATTTGTATTGTGAGAAATTAAAAAAAAGAACTTACTATATATGAAAGGAAAAACTTTTTGGTTGAATAAAAATAATGAAATATATTCCTATATCTATTAATTTGATATTGTATATCAAGATTTAAAATCCAAACTCAGGTTTACATTTCAGTAACTGAATTTAAGTAATAATATTTGTTAATATGAATAAAAAATATAAAACGACAAATGATTTAGAGAATAATTTTTCCTAGTTTGTTTAGAAAACAAGGTATAAGATCTAATAGTTTGTAGTGTCAACTTTTAGTTGTATGAATACAATATATTTATCTGTATAAACAATATATCTTAAAATTGTTGTCTTTTTAAGACAAGCATGTAAATTAAATATAAAAGTCAGAAGGAGATCTAGCTCCGTATCACTGAAAATTAAACTTATATCAAATGTATTTTTTTTTTATTACGCATCCCTTACATCCATCTGTTAGAATAATTAAATTTAATTTATAATAATTGATTTAACAATACAAAATATACCACACAAAAAAAAATGGTCGGTGCTTGTTGTATTAATTTTCATCAATGGTGCGTGCAAAGCTTAATACTCCGTCAATAGTATAATGAATAGTAATTTGTTAAAAGTATTTTGATCTTAATAACACCGCCAACATACTTTTTAAGAGTCTATAAAAGAACAAAGTGTATTCATCATATTTTTAGTAAAACTTATATATGAATATATTTAATGATAAGTAAGTGAAGAGATATAGAAAAACAATATTTATTAAATATATATTTAAAAAAGATTATATTTGGTTTCAATATCAAAATAAACAAATCTTACACCGATTTGGTTATCATAAACCATTTGCTATGTTTGGTAGATACGTTGGCTAAGTTTAGATGAACGTTAAAGGTAGAAGATATAGAGATAATATTATCTTGATTTTTTGGAAAATATGCAAAAAAAAAAAGTGAGTTTTTGGACTAAAGCATTGCTATCTTCTCACGTTCAACACATACACTAATAGCGAATGTGTTTGTTACCAAATGTGAAACCTTGATAAAGTTCTTCGTTTTTAACCTACAAAAAATACGCATTTTATGCTTTTCATTATTTTCTCCTATGTTTTTTATGTTTCTCACTCATGCATTTTCAATCAAGTATACCTTAGTGATATTTAGGAATGTTTAGTTTAGTTTCTTAACATAGTGACACTAACACCAATAGATTTCACTAATCCAAATCTATTATCTTATTATAAATTTTTTTATTACAAATATAGTAAGTGTATTAATGATGATAGGTTGACATGTTTATAATTGTACAATAATAACACGACACTTACTTTTGAATGAGGAGGACATTACTTTTGTTAAATTCAAAACTTGGACAAAAGCAAGAATTAACTACATCTGAAATAATTTATTTATTACTACTGATTAGCAAAAGCAGAATTATTTACTATTGGGTCAGAGAGATGCAAAAGCTTCATGAATTGTCTTTTTGTGTTTTTTTTTTTATTTTGAAGTTTTAATTTTTCGAAATTCATTAACACGAGAATGAGACAGAGCGAAGAGTATCACAACACAGAGAGAGAAAGAAAGAAAGAGAGAGAGAGAGAGGATGTTGCGTTCCGCGCTCACAACACAAGTCTGAACAGTGTTTCTTCCAATCTCGTTTCTTGAGCCATAACCATCACCAAAACCGATGAACCTATCGTATTTTCCTGTTTTACCCTTTTCAACCCTCGTATTTTTTTACACTCAAAACGGGTTTTCTCCCTCCGACTTGTTCGCTTTTTGCACTTTAACATATTATTCACGCATATATATATTCCACTTCGTATTTTCGGCTCTGCTCGCACATTCTGCTGCTCCATCGTCTCATCGCAACACAAAGCAGTACTTGGGTGCTACCATTTCTCTGTCTAAACCCTCTCAACTTCCCAACATACAATCTTATTCTCATCATCAACACACCCCATGTAAGCATATATTTCGTTATTACTTCCTCCTTCTGTTTCTCCTTGAAAAGTTGTCTCCTTCTAACTATTCTTCTGCCAATTTCTCTTCTCTTTTGATTCACTTGTGTTCGTCGGGTTTTAAATTCTAAGGGTTTTGCAATTTCCACATACCCTTTTTTTGTGGGTTCATTTTTATTTCTGTGTTTTCTTTTTCATAAAAAAAGTTCTCATTTTTTGATTTCTCGAAAGCGGTTTGCGCTTTACATTCCCAGTTGTCGAATGTAATAAGACCAGGTTAAATGGGTGTGGATTGGGATCTATGTTGGATCTCTCGGTATCTGTTGTTTTATTAAATTATTATCATCTTTGTTGTGTGGTTTAGTGAAATGTTTATTATGGCTAATATTGGTTTCTGTGCTGCTTTTTTTTTAATGCGTAGTTCATGATCTGGGTGGCTTCGTCTGGAGAGAGAAAAATGTTGGATTTTGACAAATTCCTTGGGTATAAAATGTTGCTTCTTTGAGGGGGGTCTCATGGGTTGAATTCAGAGAATCATGGGTAGCTTCAGCGAAGACGATGAATGTCGGTTTTTCGATGCTCAAGAGGATGTTTTGTCTATAGCGGATGATGAAGGGGTATCCAATGCTTTCGATTATGGATTGTGGATTCGGAGTCCAAGGAGTGTTAGAGAGCGTAAGGGCAGGTTTATGAAGAGTATGGGACTGAGTAGCATGGATTTGACTGCCCTAGGAACTGAAAATTCAGTAGATGTGGGTAGTGTTCTGTGTGAAGAGGGAAATGATAGAGTTGAATTTACTAGTGGGTCTGTGACCCGAAATTGTGTTGTGGAAGAAGAATTCTGTTCAAGCCGGACATCAATGTCTTGTTTGCATAGGGAGGATTCTTCAGAGGAGCTTGGTTTAGTGGATAACTCGCCGTGTGGAAATGAGAATTTGGAGGGTAATGTGGATCAAGAGGGGCTGGAGAGTAGGGAGATGAGTGATGGAAGAGATCTGGATTCAGATCGATTGGTGGTTATGGCAGAGCCTAAGGATTCAGGGAATGGCTTTAGGGAAACGGATGCCAATGCTTCTGTTCGGAGGACAAAGGGTTGGTTCAGGAAATTGCGGTCAATATCATGCATGGTTAATAGTCATGGGGAAGGTGATTTTGGAAGAGGAGAAGGCCTCGATGAAATGCCAGGGTGTAGGCTTCCGAAAGTTAAGGTCCGTCAGTCAAAGAAGCCAATGAAGGAACTTTCAGCTCTTTACATGAGGCAAGATATCAAAGCTCATGAAGGTTCAATTTTGACCATGAAGTTCAGTCCTGATGGGCAGTATCTTGCTAGTGGTGGTGAAGATGGGGTTGTGCGCTTGTGGCAAGTGGTTGAGGAGGATAGATGTAATGAAGTTGATATTCCAGAAATTGATCCATCTTGCATTTATTTCACTGTGAATAATCTCTCTGAATTGACACCACTATTTATTGATAAAGAAAAGATTAGCAAACTGAAGAACCTGAAAAAAACATCAGATTCTGCTTGTGTAGTTTTTCCTCCTAAGATCTTCCGGTTGTTGGAGAAACCATTGCGTGAATTTCATGGGCATAGAGGTGAAGTTTTGGATCTCTCTTGGTCAAACAATAATGTGAGTGAATGACATTTATTCTGTTTTTTTTTTAATAAACTAAGCACCATACACTTGGGTGAGATAAAAGTTTGGAGAATTGATTCGGTTTTTCATCTTCTTGAATGCAGTATCTTCTGTCATCTTCAGTTGACAAAACTGTCCGACTATGGCAAGTGAATAATGACCGTTGCTTGAAGGTTTTCTCACACAGTAATTATGGTGCGCCTTTGCTGCATTCTAATTTTTTTTCAGGCTTCTTGAGCCGTCATCCTAACTTTTTTCATCTTCATAAATTATCTCACACTTTGTTTGTGTTTGATACATTGTAGTGACGTGCATACAATTCAATCCTGTGGATGATAACTATTTCATTAGTGGATCTATAGATGGAAAAGTGCGCATCTGGGCAATTTCTGATTGTCACGTTGTTGATTGGATTAGTATCAAAGATATAGTGACTGCAGTATGCTATCGGCCTGATGGGCAGGTAACATTTACTTCAAAACAATTTCAATTTTGTAGAAACATAGACAAAATTTGAAATGATCTTAAGATGAAGATATTCTTTATACAGGGAGGGATCATTGGCTCCTTGGCTGGCAATTGTCGATTTTACAATGTATCAGGTATCTTCTTTTTCACATATATCTTAATATTTTATTTTCCCTGGTTAAACCAGTTAGGTGTCATTTGGTAGATTCCCTTATGATTGTAAAGAAGATTATGTTGAAATTGTGCTAAACTTGATACTATAAATGCTTCCTGTCTATTTATTTCTTAATGTTTGATTTATTGTTACTGCTGTGTCAAGATTCTGTATGCCTTGAAATGCCAATCAAGTTATGGTTGGCATGTTACGAATTTCATTGCTTATATTACAATTACAACCATATGGACTGGAATTTGGCCTTTAACTCTTCTGATTTTCATTTTTGCTTGGTCCAGAGAATCGCTTGCAGTTAGATTCCCAACTATGCTTAATTGGTAAAAAGAAGCTTGTTGGCAGAGGGATTACTGGGTTTCGGGTATTTTCCTTTCCGTCTTTTGTTTATTGTACTGGGTCATATTTTACTTTTTCTCATGAATGTTTGGTTTTCTATAAAAGCTTACTTTTTGTGTTGTAAACTGATTATCTATTATTTATTTCAGTTTCTTCCACAAGACTCTAACAAAGTTATGGTCTCCTGTGCTGATTCACAAGTCAGAATCCTTGACGGCCTTAATGTGATTGGCAAGTACAAAAGTATGGCCTTTTGTCTCAACTCCTATATTTATTGACAATTTTTTCAATCTGTAGCAGATTTGTGCAACTGTCTTTCTTTTAGTTCCTAAAAACTTAATTCGTATTAATTTGAATTTTATTTCATTTTATATTCTGTTACTAAGATTCTTTTGTATTTTTGTTCCAGGCCTTAGCACAGGGAGCCCAATATGTGCATCGTTTACTTCTGATGGGAAACATATTCTATCAGCATGTGAGGACTCTAACGTATACCTATGGAATGTTAGTGAGGAAGAGTCTTCTAATCCTGTGAAAGCTAAGAAGATTACATCTTGTGAGCGGTTTTGCTCAAATGCATCTGTAGCAGTACCTTGGCATGGTTTGAAATCTAAAAATATTGAAAATAAACATCAGTTGAACTTGTTGGATAAAGGATCATCTCAAGTTATTCAACTTAATCCACCTGCTTCCTTCTCTCTGAGCCAAGAGTTTGTTTTGGAGTCTTTTTCAAAGGGGTCTGCAACTTGGCCCGAGGAGAAGCTTCCTGTTTCAAGCTCAAAGGTGAAAACATCACTGATTCACCAATCCGAATACAATTTCTTGAGGTCTTCTTGCAAGAGTACCTCATCTGCTCATGCGTGGGGTATGGTCATTGTCACTGCTGGCTGGGATGGCAGGATAAAAGCATTCCACAATTATGGGCTACCTATACCCGTTTGAAATGAAGTGACTTTTCCTATGTTGGAAAGTAGAATCAAGATTCATTCATATTCCTATCCTTGGACATATTGTCCTTGGAAAAATCCATGCAGCTCGGAGATTTTATGAACGATGTTAAATTTGGCAGTATCGAGGTTGAGGTAAAAACCTTTAGCAGTAATTGCAGTTCCAATGAGTTGTGAACATGGGCTTGTGGAGGGTCCCCTATAAGATTTCAGAGGATTCATATTGCTCATTGGTTCATGACAAGCTGTGGCACTATTGTGGTTGTAATGGTCAAGTTTTAGCTTGTCCTGGCACCCAGGGTAAATTGCGTTTTGCGACCAAGAATCTGCTGACCCCTAAAAGAGATGCAAAGTCATGTGTTGGAAGTTGGGAGGGGGCCTATGAGATATTATTTTGATATATTGTGGGGCTATTATTTTGCCAAGATGAGAGGAGGAGATTGAAGAGGTAGTGGCTCAAGCTCTCACTATGATAAAAATGCTGCTGGGTTGTTGATGATTTTACTATTGGTAAGACTAACTAAATGAATCTCTTTGTCTGCCAATTTTGCCGTCCATCTCATGGTAGGGCCTCATGTGCCTGAGGATGATACTTTCAAGTGTGGTGAGAATGTGTGTGGCGGTCATTTCTGTTCGAATAGCTGCTTTTGGCTGCCTGTTGCTGCAATCACACAAACAGTACGAACAACCAATCCAGTTGCTTTCTGTTTTGTGGCTTCAGCTCTACTTGACTGTCAGAGTCTTTGGCAACTGATGCACTTCTCATAATTATTATTATTATTATTATTAACAGACATTCTGAATATGGTCTCAATTTCAGACTGACATCATTTTTTTTTTGAGTTACAACTATCTTATCCTTTTTAATTTGACACCACAATACTATCTCCATTCTACTGTAGGCAGATTTGTACATTTGTAACCAATGTAAGTAAAATTTTGTGGGCTTGGTGGAAATACAATTAAACACGAGTTCTTTCTATGATGCTTCTTTTTACTTCCCCTTCTGTGGTGTTTTTAGATTTTTGGAAGTGCGTTTATACTTCAAATTTTGCAACGATGTAACGATGACACAGAAATCACCGTTGTTGGTACACATGTTTTGTTATACGTCTAGGATATGAATCTTAGAAGGTAATGGTTATAATTTTCACATCTTTGATGTCTCAATTCACAACTAGTTTTCAAACACTTGTATTGATGTTTCAAACATCACAATCGACTTTACACGGACGCACTTCCAATGTAAAATCTGTGGTTAAAATAAATTCTGATGATCAGTTACATAAAAATCTGAATAAATGGACACCTTAGAGATGAAGAAAAGATAAACTTTTTTTCTTGAGGAATACTCACTGCTTCATCATCAAACCGAAAGGCCAGAATCATGATTGTTAGACTCTAGCATTGCCACGATGAAAGTTTAATTAATCATATCTACTTTAGTGAAGGGACTTGAGGGGAATAAGTCACAAAAGTTGTAGCCAATAGATTTTGAAGTGACTGATGGTTACTTTGTCCCTTGTCAAAGAACAGTTGCACTAACGCGTTGCTTTGTCCTGCGCTCAAATTATAACCCTCTTTTGGTTTTGATTGCTCATTCACATGAGGTCTATGCTTAATTCAGTTCTGTACTGCTGTTCTCTTATGTGGCTCAAGAGTTAGAGCAAGTCTTTTTAATCAAATGTGGCTTTCCACTTCCTATTTTGATGTATGAGTGATCATCCTTAGTTTAATTAGTATTGAAACACGTAATGACAACGTTGTGACTACAAAAAAAGTACACTATTTTCACATTCAACTGTTCAAGGACATCGATTCGTGAACATGTCCACACATTGCTGATGCAATATTGTCTTCCTGCATATCATAATGCCATTTGATATTTCAAAAGTAAAATACTTTGTTATTGGGAAAACAGAATGTGTGATGGTCACATGGAGGGTACTTATCATTACTTTAATCTTTCTTACGAATGATTAGTAGGCTTTATTCGCTACTGCTTAAAGCTGGTGTTTGGTTTGTCTTCTGTTTCTATTTTCAGGGTATTTTTTTTATCAATATAACAACACAAAATGTTATGTCACAAAATTAGGTTGTTTTTTATGTATGTACAATGATGAATGATTATTATACCTCTTCTTTACCTTTTTGTTGCACAAAATAGATAGATACACACCACATATTTGGAATCCTTATGCAAAAAACCAGCAATGTCCTGGTGAAGAACATCATGATAGAAAAGGGCAACTTGCAAAAGGGAAAATCAATGAGATAGAATCATATATGGAACAAGATTAAAAATTAGTAAAAAATAGGAGCATTATTTGAAAGAATATTTATGTTGTCTTGAAAAAAACATATTGAATTGTGAATTAAAAGAAAAATGGGTTTTGTAATGTTGGAACACTCTGTATGGTCTATAATTGTGGTAAATAATATTTAAAAAGGGAACAGAGGCACCTAAAACATGATATGGTGATTGAAGAAAAAGCGTCTTAATACATTTAAAGACCAAAACCTTTGCAGAGAGAAACAAAAGATGATGAATTAATGAAGGTCATTGGAGAAACAGAAAAGCAAAAACAGGCAAGCCTAATCAAATGCACATGGTTCTGAACATTATGATGAACAGATAATAGACCCAAGAAAGGAATCGAATCAGTGACACAACCATTGGGGAAAAATGAATGATTAATTTAGAGGCAGTGTTTGGGTTTGCTGCAATCTTAATCAAAGCTGTTTGTATTTTGAAATTTATGAGTTGGGTAATTGGAAAGGCTGTGTGATGTGTATTTGCTTATTCTTTTGAATTTTTTAATGTGTGACAGTTTAACCTTTTGAGATTAAGCCAACCATGGTAGTAGACAGTGTTACCCACCAAAGAGCATTGGTGCAGAGAATCAAATGCTAAAAGCTGTGTTAATCAATGAGGAAAAGACAAAAAGCATAACTTTGGTTTAACTTAGCAGAGAGATATGTTGGATAAAATTATACATACACCCGACAAAGAAACATGTAACGATGGTTTTTCCTCTCCAAGCTCTGCATCATCATTATAGTTAGTTAATTGTTCATTGCTTTAATAAAACCTTTGGATTTAATGTGTAGTTATGTATTTTTGAGAAATATTCAGAAAAAGTTAACTACATGTAAAAAGAGAAGAGATTTATAACCTTATGATATCAATTTTTTTATATAAGTTCAGCTTATGTTTTATTAACGTTGTGTATTGCTAATCAATTTTTTCAAAACATTAACCATGCTGTAAATATTTGTTAACAACATCCATGCTTAATATTATGTTGATTATTGTTGTTAGTGTGGGTGGTTTAAACTGATAAAAATAGTTAATGTCTTTTCACATGTTTTGTGCTCGTGATTGAATGATATAAACACGGATGACAACGTATTAGATTAGTTACAAATAATGTTTATTTACGAATTGTAAAATGTGTCAATAGGTCCCTATTTTTGTTCAGAATTTGAAATAGGTCCCTTTATTTTTTTGCGTCTCAATTGGGTCCTTATTTTTGTTAATTTGATGCAAATAAATCCTTTCCGTCAATTTCATCAAACGGCGTTAATGAATGTGTGACATGGCCTGATGACAGTATTGACACGTGTAAGGCCACGTCACACATTCATTAACGCCGTTTGATGAAATTGACGAAAAGGATTTATTTGCATCAAATTAACAAAAATAAGGGCCCAATTGAGACGCCAAAAAATAAAGGGACCTATTTCAAATTCTGAACAAAAATAGGACCTATTGAGACATTAAACCTAAAAAATTCATTCCTTTTCCATCTCATTATCTTTTAATATATGTTTAAAAAAAATACCTACAAATGTTTAAAATCTACGGCTACCGAAATACTATAAATATTTAAAAAATATATATTTTATAAATTTTTAAAATAAAATATAAATAAAATTATTAAAAAAATATAAAATATAATATAAATTAAATTAAAATTTAACTTTAATTAAATTTAATCTAATAAAATATAAATTAATTTTGATTTTAACTAAATTTAATTTAATAAAATATAAATTAAGTTTTATTTTTTTTAATAATAAACATGAGTAATATGATACTTATATCCAATCTATTTATAAATTAACATTAAAATACACATCATTTACTATTCACTGCTAATAAATATCCACAGTAATTTTTATTTGTGAATACTGATAGACTCGGTAGTTTTATCTGCAAATATTTGTTTACTACTAATATTTGGGTTGGATAGATTGGTCCTTACACTATTGATGCGTTCTTTGTTTTTGCCTATTCAAACTCCATGCGAAAATTATTTTTGATTTTTCATATTGTTCAATTTTTATTTATTTTTTATGTTATGTAAGAAATAATTAAGACACTGAAATTATGTTTAGAAATTTACAAAATTATGTCAGTATAATCATTAATTTTTATGCATGACAACTATATTTTAAAAATTAAATACTAAAATGTAAAAGCAATACATAAATCATAATAAAAGTTATTTAATAAAATTTTTAGAAAAGGTAATGTAAGGTTGCTTAAGAAATAATGAGCTGTTACTACGTATAATATAAATTTAATTAAGTTAAATAATCGTTTATTTTATATATATATATATATATATATATATATATATATATATATATATATATATATAACCACACTTTAGTGTTATATATTTTCACATATATTATATTCTATTTATGTATAACACACTATTATTGCATATGAATACCATAATCATAATATAAGTCTATAAGTTTTTGGCTCATGTTCACGTTATAATACATTTATAATGCCAATAAATTAGACATTTGAATCTATTTATGAAATATTAGTGTATTTAGTTGAAGTTCAATACTTATCATATAATTTCTCACTTCGCAAAGTCATCAACTCTTACCATCTAATATTTTTCTCTATGTGAGTCAAATTACCTTATAATTCAATATAAATCCTAAGACCATTCTATATATTATTTCCTTCTAAGATCATTCTATATATTATTTCCTTTTGGAAAATAATTAATTAATACTAAACATATACATATCAATATAATTTCAAATTAGACTTTTTGTTAAACACCTATGCTCTACCTAAACATACTCACAATAAATTTTTGGCATCAACACCCAAACTCTACTTAACCACACATCTATTGTTTTATTTCAAAATATCAAAACATGTATATGTAAAACCTTTTCTCGCTCATTTACCTTATTCCCTCACCTAGCGAGTCACTCCTCGAAGGAACTCGCCTAGTGAAGGAATGACTCATCAATAACCAACCCCTTCCTAAGCACTCTGGATATTTAATAAAAGATGTTCATCCAATGAAAGGAGTGATACGTCCAACGAGTACTAAAAGAAAAGATATATAAATTTGTCCGGCGAGAACAAAATTTACCCAATAACTCAAGCAATCTAAGTTCATTGGATTCTCTAAAAAAAATTTTGTCCAGAGTGTTTTACTCATCTAGCGAGCAAGACCTCTAGGAGCTTTTCTCAAAATCTCACCCATAAAGTCTTAGCTTACCTAGCTAGTAAGATCAACCGAAGTCTTTGAAATCTAAAAATATTATTTTTGCCTAGCAATTGACTGATTCATCTAACAATTTTACATAATTTTTATATCATATCATCATTTTACCAAACATTATTATAAAGATACAAGTTAAAAATTAAAGTGTCAACCTACATAACTGTACAAAAAAAAATATCCAAACTATTCAGACATTATTGAACAACTTTGTAGTATTTAAAAAGATCAAAATTTCAACCTACATAATTAGAAATAATAAATAATTATAATATAAAATTAAAAAAGTGATAAAAGAAACTAATAAAGAGTTATTGTTGATGGGTTGTAGGTAAACTCCCCTTCAATCGGCTCGAACCCGTTTAACCCACGGGTTAAGTGTGTCAGATTCAATTTATCCACATTTGATAAAACTAATTTTTTTTCAATCCAAATTGGCTTGAGTTATGGTAAGATAGGTTGGCTCGTGGGTTGAAACTCATTTTAACATCTCTACAGTCGACTCTCCTTGACCTTGGCCTAGCCAAACTCACCTCGACCTAGGTATAGGCTAACTCAGCTTGACTTGTGTCTAGGCTTACTCGTTTGACTAGGGTCTAGGTTGACATTACTAGACTAGGGCCTAGGTTGACTCGGATAAACTAAGGTCAATGCTTACTTGGCTGAACCTAGAATTACCCTAACTCATCTTGACATAAGACAAGGCTTACTTGGCTCGACTAGGGACTAAGTGGACTTGATTCAACCTAGGATAGGACCGACTCTACTCGACCAAGGATCGGGCCAACTCAACTCAACTTAGGCTCAAGCCAAGTAGTCTTGACTTGGGTCCGGACTGAGTCGCCTTGACCTCAAGCTCCAAGCTTGACCTGAACCTAGGACGACTTATCTTGATTGAGGTAGGGGTTAACTCACCTAAACTTGGGCTTTCTCCAACTCACCTTGAGATGTGCCTAAGCCAACTCGTCACAACTTAAGCTCAAGCTAACTCAACTAAACTTAGGTCTGAGCTTACTGCCTTGGGCCCTAACCAAATTGACTCGGCTCGACTGGAGTTCAGGTCGACTTGACTCGACCTAGGCCTTAGCTAACTCAACTCGACCTTAGTGGATTGAATCAACTCGATATGCCTTGGCCAATTCAGCTAAAAATGGGCCTAAGCCAACCCTACTCAACATTGGATCGGGCTGACTCATTTTAGTTGGGTATAATCTTAATAAGGCAGGACTAAACTTGGTCTTAATGGGGTGAATCCCAACTTCGTCCTAATAGGGTAGGGCTTGAGCTAAGTTTAGCCTAACTCGAATAACCAATGGTTGACCTTGAATCAAATGAATTTAGACATGCCCTAACTTAACTAAACCTGGGTTTACACCAATTTAACTTGCCTTGGACCTAGGTTGAGAAGGATTTACCTAAGCCTAGATCGATTTAGCTCTACCTAAGCTAGGACCAACTCAATATGATTTGGACCCAAGTTGCGTTGGCTTGACTTTGACCCAGACTTACTTAACCTGACTAGAGATGACAAAAAAAATCTGTGGATACGAGTATCCGCGGAGGGGGTAGTTATTACCTGCGGATATTTATTACTCGTGGGTAACGGGTAGCGGGTATTTTAATACCCGCTTCTAAACGGGTCGGGTACGGGTATTAAACTATCCGTCTCGCGGGTATCCGCTACCTACAAAAATAATAAAAAAATATTAATTTTTATTTTTTAAATTAAATTTAATTAAAAATAAAATTAATTTATATTTTATTAGGTTAAATTTAATTAAAATTAAATTTTAATTTATATTTAATTTACCTTATATTATATTCTATATTTTTTTATAATTTTATTTAAAAAATGTATAAAATATATTTTTTTTGGGTATCCGCAGGTATTAAAATACCCACGGATATTTTCTAAGCGGGTACTCGTGCGGGTAGCAGGCAGGTTGCGAGTCAGATTTTTTTTTGCAGGTCGAGTTGGAGGTAGACACTATCCGTGTCTGACCCGACCTGTTGTCATCCCTAGACTTAACCTTGCATGAAGTCGACCCAATTCTATTTTACTTATATTTAATCCCAAATAGCTTGAAATAAAGTACATACATCTTATATTTTAAATTTTCAAAATTAAAAAAAGTATTCAATCTAAATCCAATTAAAAGAAGTTGTTGCAAACAAATTAAAAAAAAAACTAACTTTCTTGTTCTTGTTAATGTCATTTGTGATTTGCTAGTGTGTATCTCAAGAATATATATAAATTAGACATTTCTTTGATTCATGCACATGTATATAATTGTTTTCCATCTTCTATGCAACACATTTGATATACTATTGTTTTCCATATTCTTCTGTTTTCCATCTTCTAGGCCTGACCTTTAGCTTAGGTTGAATCATCTCGATCTTTAACTAGATTCGATTGATTTCAACCTTTAGTCTAGGTCGACTTGGCTCAACTTTCAACGCGAGCTAATTTGATTCAAACTTGGACACAAACCAACTTGACTTGACCTTCGACTTAAGTAGACTTGACTCAATCTTTGGTCCATTGCAACTTGGCTTGACCTTCGACCTAAGTAGACTTGATTCAACCTTTAGTCCAAAATAGGCCAACTTGACTCAACCTTCGACTTCGGCTTAACCTTCAACCCTGACTGACTCAACATGGCCTTTATTCCGGACCAACTTGATTTAAGCCTTCAACCTGAACTAATTTGATTTCACCTTCGTGTACAGTGTAAGTGGAAGAAAATGGAGTAAAATTTCAAATTTCTTACACTTGAAAATGTATTTGAAATTCTTCTATTTTATTTATTTGAAATACTTTCAAAATTCCTAAATTTGAAATTTTTTTCTAATTACTTAAAAAAAATTTAAATTCTTCGTATAAATAAATTACTCTTTTAAATTGTCCATACAAACACAACATAGATGTAAACAAATTATCCTTGAAAACAGATAAAAAAAGGATAAAATTTGGCAAGAGGAAACACAGGTGTACGAAAAAGATTAAATTCCCAAAATGATAGTTTTGTTTTGCAATGAATGAAATAATGAACAGATACTTTCTAAGAGATGCTTATTAAACTTACCTTAAAGCCTTAGAAGGGTTAAATGTTGAATTATTTTGAGGTGCAATTTCATAATACAAATCATGATAGGGTTGTCAAATTTTACATGAACTTGAGATCGATAGAAGAAAAAGGAGGGAAAAATGGAACGAGATGTTGACGTTGGCGGACACATTGTTGACGTTGACGGATGCACTGTTGACGGACGCGGGGTATGCGAGATGAAAATGATGCAGAGGATGTGAGAGAGAGAGAGAGCGGAGATCAGATATTAGAATGAAAGGTAAATTGTATTATTCAAAAACTAATTGAAAGAAGAAATAGTAAAAGAGTATATAAGCTGTCCAACAAGCGCACAATGTCTAACGCTCGTCAGTTGGGGCGGTTGCTTTTAGTTTACAATAACACACCCCCCTAAACTAAACTACTGAGAGAGTTAACATTTAACATTTCTCTAAGTTTCTCGTATCTAGTTTGCCTAAGGGCCTTTGTAAAGATATCAGCAGTTTGTGCTTCAGTCGAGCAGTGCACTAGTTCAATTTTCCCTTGGTTCACTAAATCTCTCAGAAAGTGGAACTTTGTGCTGATATGTTTGCTCCTTCCGTGGAACACTGGGTTCTTCGACAGACTGATTGTAGACTTGTTGTCCATCGTCAACTGAACCGATTGCCTATAATTAAGCTTTAAGTCCATCAGAAGTTCTTCCAACTATATGCACTGGCATATGTCGTTTCTGCCGCGGCTATGGTCATTGGTTGAGAGATAGATCCTGCTAACCAAAAACTTGGTGAAAATAAATATTCAAAGTAAAAATAAAAAGATCCTGCTAACGAGTATCTAAGAGCACTGGTTAAAAATAATTAATTAAGATTGAATTTTATAAAAAAATCATAGTTAAATGTGACATTAATGAATTATGACCTCAACAATTATTTATGCAGTTTTATTTTACATAAAGAATAAAAATGTCCATAAAAGTTTAGAGCTTAGGAAAAAAACAAATTAAAAATCATTAAATAATAAATTTATTAACATTTTGATCCTCTAAAAAAAAGTAAAATTTTATTAATAGTTATTGAGGTCAAATTCATTTAGTGTCTTATGAACTATTGTAAAATTTTAATGTTTATTAATTGTTTTTAATCGGTGTTGAACACTAATTAGGATTTTCCAAATAAATATATATTTATTGAGGTCAAAATTCATTTAGTGTCGCAATATATATATATATATATATATATATATATATATATATATATATATATATATATATATATATATATATATATATATTACTTAATATTTTAAACAAAAAATCATTTTGTTTAATTGAAATAAAAAAATATTTTAGTTTATCAATTATAATTTTTTTGTTTCAAATTAACTAATATTTTAACCTATGTAAAACATATGATAAATATTAATTTCATTCAATTATAAAAATAAAATTTCTAATAAGTATAGAAAGATGATATGCATTGTTAAATTAAATAACCATATTAGATGAGAAAATTTGCCATGCTATTTTTCAATTTCAATATTTTTAGGATTTGTACATCAACAATAAAATATTTTTAAGAATCTTTTTAAAAGTTTTATTTCTTTTACTTTATTTTATCTTTATTTTAAATGAAATTTTAACAATTTAAAAAATAATAATTATAAATAATATCATGATATAAAATATTTATAATGAACCTAAAACATGCGTCATATGTTAAAATACTTCCTTGTTATAGATGTTAGTTAAAGTATAATATATATTAGATTCATTATTAATTTTATTTTAACTAGTAGTTAATTAATTTAATATTTAGAGACAAGGTCCAACAAATGTAGAGTTCAAAATATATATATTTTAATTTTATCTCAATTATTAACGTGTACACGAACTATCAAACATTTCTCATTAGTTTCAAAATACATATATATAAAAACAATGTTTCAAAAAAAACAAGCAATGATGTAGAGCCACGTGTGATTCCACGTAACATATTTATCCGCGGATAAGCGATGCGGAGAGTGTGTGGAAGTTTCAAAACTGAAGTGAAGAGTGAAGAAGAGACAAGAACAATGGCCAACGTTTCAATTCCACTCCCTCGAAACGGTTTCTGCATACCCAGTTACACAACCAAACGCCCATCTTTCACCCCTCCACTCACAATTTCTTGCTCTGGTCTTACTCTTCCTCTCTTTTTTTTCTTATTTTTTTTATGATTTACACAATGCTTAGCTTATCCATTTTCTCAATGTGTTGTCTAAATTACAGTTTTACCTCTTGATCTCCGCATCAATCTTAGATAACTAATTATTTTGTTGGTAAAATGATTACCCCTGTTTTGTAGGAGTAGCTGACTTAGATGGATCTCATCAGAATAAGGGAGGTTTCTTCAGTTTCAATGGAATGAAGGGCGTGGCCTGTGGTATTCTTGCAGCTTGTGCTGTTACTTCTGCTGCATTTCCCGTTACTGCTGCTACCCAGGTTCAAACTGTGTTTAAATTTCAACACTTATAGAAAATCTTTAATTTAATTCTACACATTGCATATAGGAATCTTATCTAATTTTCCCTACTTATTTTATCAATCCATAAAAAATGGTCACATCATTAATAGATTTCTAGGTTCTACAGGTTGCCTGATTTGGTTGTAGTCATGTAAACTACATATGTAAACAGAAGCTGTTGCAATTGATGTGCTTTGAATTCCTAATTTTAACTTTTAAGCTCCCATTGCTAATGTGCCCAATGAGGAAATTTCATGGATGAGTTTTCCTTTGCTGATAGATTAGCTAACAAAAGTTAAAGGAGGCCCTTGTTTGAAAGGAGAGTGGTAAAACAGGTTTTATGTGCAATATATGTACTGAAATTGTTTAGTGCGTGTATGTTTTCCATGCAGAGACTTCCCCCATTGTCGACTGAGCCCAATCGCTGTGAGCGTGCATTTATTGGCAACACAATTGGTCAGGCAAATGGTGTATACGATAAACCATTAGATCTCCGGCAATGTGATTTCACAAATGAAAAATCCAACCTCAAGGGGAAGTCTCTCTCTGCAGCACTCATGTCGGATGCTAAGTTTGATGGTGCTGATATGACAGAAGTTATAATGTCTAAGGCTTATGCTGCTGGTGCCAGCTTTAAAGGTAACATTTTTCACTTGTGCAAAATCAACCAAACAATGGATTACTGTGTCACTTCGTCAGCCTTTAGGGACCGAATACAAGTTCTTCAGTGTATCTATATTTATCAAATGTATCTCCTCCTTTCGTCGTTGTTGTTGAGATCAGTAATCTACTAAGCTTGAATGGCAGAACATATAAAACTACCTTCATTTATTTATCTTTCACAAAACTAGTTTAACCGGGCGATTAAGAGATGTTCTGATACTTATCATTGTTCGAAGTGTTCTTTTCTGACACAACCAGATGAACATGATGAGTCTATGGAGATTTTATAGAATAGTTCCAAATTATATGTCAACCTGCAAGTTGTGATTCATTCTATTTGGAACATAGACAAAGCAATGATCCAGGGATATTTTACAGGGGTGGACTTCTCAAATGCAGTGTTGGACCGTGTGAACTTCGAGAAAGCTGATCTTGAAGGAGCTGTATTTAAGAACACAGTATTGTCGGGCTCCACCTTTGACGAGGCTAAGCTGGACAAGGCAGTTTTTGAGGACACTATTATTGGTTATATTGATCTCCAGAAACTCTGCACAAACAAGTCCATCAATGATGAAGGGAGAGCTGAACTAGGATGTCGATGAAAAGAACTATAGTATGCTGCTATGCCATGACGTACCACAGCTATTTTGATGAGGGTAGCCAGTGGATTAATGTTACGTCCGAAAGAAAATTTAATTCTTTGCTTTTGTTGCATGATGTTGCATAACTTTGTAGTATTCCTCGTGATTTTAACATATAAATCCAAGTATATGTGATCATTTTACATGTATTTGATTGTACAATATCCAGTTGATTCTAAACAACCTTGTTAACTTTTCAGTTTTCGCCATGACTTAGATAAGGAAATCTATCAACTTTATTTTGTACATTACTTATATCAAATTGAAAAATCAATTTTGAAGCATGGCTTAGAAGCAAGTGAAGAGTGTTGTTTAGAAGAACTAAACCGTAAGAAGTATCTGGTGTAGTGGTATCACAGTACTTTCCAAAGGTAAAACTCGTAATGTCATTCGAATATTGAGGAGTAAGATTGACTAAATCGATGAAAACATCTAACAATGTCTCTGTCTTCCACTCCCGGGCACGTGATGGGTGTTGTTGTGATCTTCCATCATTTCTCCCAACGTCACCAACAATTAGTGGTATATGGATTGACTTAAAGCTAAATTTCATACAAGTTTAAGAGATCATAAAGAGATGGCGTGTCTTTTTAAACTAATTTAAGGCATGACATAAGGGATATTTCTTGAATATTTCTAAAGAATTCAAAACTAGCAAGCAAGTCTAAAAGATTAAATAACGCTGGATAGAAAAATAGAGAGAATAGAGAAAAGAATAAATGAGTGAGAGAGATGTGTGTTTTCGGAAGAGTATAGGTGGATATGGGTCATAGACCCAATCTGCGTATAAAATCTGTGCACAAACTAATATTGTAAAAGAGAAACTTTAACTTGCGACTCAAGCTCAGCAACGCATCTTAACGGTTTTGAAGATGAAGATCGTGGTATATGGCAATATACCTACACTATAACAACCTAATTTTATTTACTAAATTTATAATTAACACAAGTTATATAATTTAAAACAAATAATATTCATTCCTATTTTCTCAATTAAAAAAAATCATTGTTTTACAAATAGACTTTATTGAAAAGTAAAAACATAAGATTGAAAAATTATCCAAAACATCTTTCTATATTGATTTCTCTCCCTAATGTCATGCATCTTTCTCAACATTTGTATTATTATTCGCTCTCGTGATAAATCACGATCTTCACATATGAAAACCGTAACGACCAAAATATAAAGGTGAACTAACATACAAACATTAAAATATCATAACTATCATACACATAAATCACAATATATCAATTTTCCCAAAGCTTACATAGCCTAATGTGTCACATAACCATTCACAAAGCCTATTGTCTCAAACAACAATTTAAACATATCATCAAAACATGTCATCACAACAGTTTATACATTCGTTAATGATCTCAGTGTTAGGAACCGATTTGTAACTCTCACATGCAATTTACCAACAACTGCTCACGATTAGAGCAATTACCCTTCTCTCAAGCTTACAGATGGGACACCCTTCTGCTTCCCTCAAGCCTTAGGGTCCACTTCCCATCACTCTAATCAAGAGCTTCCGTAGGGAAGTATATAAGTATCATTTTTCATTACTCTCCTAGAAAGCTTTCCCGGCAAAGTACATAAATGCCACTTTCCACCATTCCCCTAAAGAGCTCTCTTGACAAAGTATCCAAGTCTCACTTCCCACTACTCTCTTCAAGAGCCCCCATGAAGTTCATCTCTAGTACAACTATGTAAAATCATCATTCACCACCTTCCACCGAGTCACCACATACAAGCATATATTTACCTTTCCAAACACAAACATATTGACATGTTATAACAATCCACTAGTATGAAGAAAACCTTTTATAAAGGGTAAAATTGACATATTATGACAGGTGGATTGACATCATAGTTCTAATAATTATAATAAGTCTACACATTCTATGACGTAGTAAAAAAGTATGTCATAATAAGTTCAGCCTACTATGACGTATTTTCTGTCACATGTCATAATATATAGTCTATTATGACAAATTTTCAATTATCATTCATAATATGTTCAATTTATTATGAAGTAGTTTGATTTACCTGTCATAATATATGAACTTTTATGATATAGTTATTTTCACCTATCATAATATTTCCTATGTATTATGACATATATTTTTTCACCTATCATAATATATACTTTTCAGAATTAACATATTATGACACATTATCATGTACGTCATAAAAACTTATTTTTTTAAAGGTTACGTGTTTCCATTGGATATCCAATCAATTTACAATCAATTTATCAGAAAATCAAAGATTCAATTGAACGAAAAAAATTGAATTCATTTCATACATTAAATTGTCTAATAATATTTAATAAATTATTTGTACATAAAACTATATATCCAATCCAAATATTACGTTAACCTACATATATACTACTAAATTGTAGCCAAGTTTCTACAATTTACTAACACTTAAAATAAAAGAAGTCCACTTGGTTCTAACATCTTCCACGTCTGGACCTTCCATTGGAGATGAATCATTAAAGATCTACAAATAAAATAATGGAGTTAAAACAATATTGTAATGAACAATTAGATATTATTTCGTATGCAAGCATCCTACAAATTGCCATAGTGAATAGAAGAGGGAAGTTCTAACATGAAAGTATTTATAAACCATGCTTAACAAATTTTTGCTAATGGTTAACAATACACGGTCAATCACAATCACATCTACAACTCCACCTTTTGTTAATGTATCAACCATGCTTAACAAATTTTCAACACAATCAGGATGTAATACGAAAATGTTTTTAGCATTTACACCTATCAGTTCCACAAGTTAGAAGTCCAGAGCATTTTCTACATCAAGATATGCACAATATCCTTCCAACAGAATAAATGGAAGGTATCAAATTGACAGGACACAATAAGTTAAAAAGATCGATCCAATAGGGCACAAGTGAAGAGTATGATTGAGCATCTTGCATGCTTCAATTGATAAGAAATAACACAAATTTGAGTCAATATTTCGGTTGAAACAAGTAAAAGAAAATCAGTTCTAGAGACAAATAGCTTAGTGCATTTCATGCATGTTCACACTCCACCATTGTTATCCTGAGCTAATTCAATTAAGTCTAAAAGCTTAGATCATTACCAAGAAACTAATCCACTGCCAAATGAAGTAACGACTTCCAACTGCCCCAATACATGTTTCATATTTTGTAAATTTTTCTTGCATGGTTTACCTCTTAATTATTTGTTTAGTTTGAGGGTGCATGAAATGATATGATGTCAATTATAGAAAAACATAATTGATGACAGTTTACAACGTACGAGTCTATAAGGAAGTTTCTGTATAGTGACAGAGAGCCTTTAACCTCCACATTTTTCCACTTGAAGGAAACATAAATGTGCAAATACTTGATTGAAGAATTTACTGACATTGGAACTTAATGTAGCCTGATAAGAAGTGTGTATATATATATATATATATATATATGCTTTGATGAATATTTGACCTCTAAAGCATCATTATTTTATCCCCTACATTTTTTGAATCTGTTCAGTTAGGAATGTGTATTAAGAAATGCAATCGATACTCTCATTTATATTAATTTCTTTTGATTTCCTATTCTCTCATTTATAACAAGCGTGTATGTATTTAAGAATTGAGTTAGGTAACAAAGCATATTTGCACACTCTGCTTGTTTGTGTGTGTAAGCAATCAAACCTTGATTTTCAGATTTAGAAGTGCAAGTCTGCTGGATGCCAGGACCACACTGAAGGTGCGTGTCTGAAAAATTGAAAGCAATGATTGAAACAAAATTTCATAAGAGCATGAAGAAATAAAATATTCAAATGAATACATAGTTGTAATAAAACTTACTTAAACATTGGAACTGAAAAGAGTTGCATTGGGAGCCTTCCAGTAAGACCATTAGACGAAAGATCCCTGTCAAATGAAAACACAAGTCAGTTATATTATTCAAGATCAAGGTAGAAAGAACTATGTCTAGATTCTCTATTGGGGTTTTTTGGTGTTACACAGATGTTTTGGTATATTTTAATTCTTTTTAATATATTTTAAAACATTTAAATCAATGTCAATCAGTATATTTTGAAGACATAATGGACAAATATTTTAAGAATGAGTATGGAAGCAACTAAACATAACCAAAATAGTCTCTGGTTACGTATTTTTTTATAGTTTTGCTGACCCTTTAGATTTGCAATTGATTGAGGAACAGTTGTTCATTCCCAAAATACTGAATCACATGAGACCATCATTTTCAATTTTGAACTGTTTACCCCACCGAGAAGACCTTGTTTTTAAATCTCTTTTCACACACACAGCTATAAAAGGATAGAAAGACTAGAGAAATGGAAAGTGATGGCTTACAGATACTTTAGATTGGATAGTTCATCCCATTTATCTGGTATAGAACCATTAAAATTATTGTCAGCAAGATTTAGATATTGTAGGTCTTCCAAGTAGGAAATGTAATCGGGAAAGGGTCCTCAAAGATTGTTGTTCTGCAATTCCCTGCATTACAAGACAGATCACTATATAATCTAAGGAAAAAAACACATCACTGATCAATCTGTTTCACTAAACCAAAGACTGGGGTATATTTTACATCGATTTCTTATAATTGTCAACTTATCATGCTGACAATTTACACACTAACCAAATATTTCAACTTGGTAATTGAGGGAGACAGTGTTCCAACCAATCCAACCGAAGCAGGGCCCTGTAGATTGAATAACACTAACAAGTTAAATTCCTGCAAATGTTTGAGAGGTTCATATATGCAATAAAGGTGTTTGAATAAAGGATGATGAGACTTGACTAAAACAACATCTATTGAGTGTTTAATTTGGCTTCAGATCAAATTAAATTTAGATCCATGATCTACATTCAAGTTGAAGGAACTTTGAATAACTTCTATTTTTCACATCAGAAAACTTGGATTCGAGGTTCCAAATGTCTAAGCAAACATGCAACTTAATACTCTCTAGGATGATGAAAATACAGTGATATGACATGTCCGTTTCTACAAGTGACATGAGACCAACTAAAGCACGGGCTAACAATATGGCTGTCCCAGTCCGTTATTTGCTTATTGGAATCATTAAGGAAATCAAAAGGGAACTAGGATGAGGAATATAATTCCCAAGATTCCTTGTCTGAAACCTGAATATATCGATATACACTTAAATATCAATATTCAACAATTTTAGGAGCTAAATTAAATATTGCAAAGAATTCTTTTTAGGCTCTGGTTTTATGTTAATATTGACTAGTAAATTGAGGGCATTTGAGGCCATCTAAATATCAAAGTAAAAGTATATATATGTTCCAGTGCTACTGCTACACAAATTTCACTGGGTTATCACCAGAAAACTATGAGCACATAATACATATAGCATCTTATGGATGTAAAACACATTTTTCTTCCGCCAAACAATTCTCAAAACTTTAAAATACATTAACTTACATTATCATCGTTATTTCTTGGTTGATAAAAACTGAATTCCAAATCTATATTATTTAGAATATTATGCAGGAAAATATTATTGAGTTGATAGCTCTGCAACAATAAGGCAACCCTAGAGTACTAGACTCTTCCAAAAGATCACTCTCCTCCTAACCGACTCACTACTTCCTACTCCGTACCCCTTCACACTCTCCCTTCTCTCTCTCCTATAAAAGAATTCCCCTATCCATGGATTCTTGACACGCCATTTCCCATCCTAACTAACTTCTCACTATTTCTTTTCCTAACCACACTTTCTTTCTTTTGACATAAACATTCCATATTTTGGGTCTAACTGTTCCTTCTATAATTGTTCCTTGCTGAGTAATAGGCCTATGTTCACTTCCCACCTTATGATCCTTATTAGTAGTCCTATCATTACTCCCCCTACAACAACAGCCTTGTCCTCAAGATTGAAAGAAGGAAATTGACTTCACAATAGCACCTCATCTTCCCAAGTTGTCTCCTCCTCTGTTCTCTCCTTCCATTTCACCAGTCATTGTTTGATGATGTTACCACCCTCCAAAATCTCCCTAGCTGCTAACACTGCCTCAGACTCTTCCTTATCTTCCTCCTCAAGACTCAACTTTGTTGGTAAAGTCAGTTCTACTGCATGGTTTCCAATAGCCTTTTTCAGTTGGGAAATATGAAAAACTGGATGTACTTTGGTTGATTCCGGCAACTATACCTTATAAGACACTTCTCCAATTTTTGCCACTACTAAAAAAGGCCTATAATACCAAGGTGCCAACTTCTGATTAATACACCAAGCTATGGTTTGTTATCTATGTGGTCGTAATTTTATAAACACCCACTCTCCTACCTCCAACTACATGAATATATGTTTTTCGTCTGTAAATTTCTTCATTTGTTGTTGAGCTCGCAATAAGTGGTATTTCAATTATCGAATAGCTTCATCTTTATCAACCAAGTCAGTGGCTATAGCTTCCACACGCGTTTCTCCCTGTGTAAAGTGCACTGATGTAGGTAGTGTTCTCCCATAAATGATTTTGAAAGGAGTATTTCCTGTTAATCCATGAAAAGTAGTATTATACCATAATTATGCCCAAGGTACTCAATATGACCAGTTCTTGGATTGTTCCGACACAAAACATTATAAATAAGCTTTTAAACATCGGTTTACCACTTTCGTTTGATCATCGGTCTCAGGATGATAAGAAGAATTCATTTTCAAAGTTGTTCCCTGTAACCGAAATAATTTGTGCCAAAAGAGGCTTGTCGCAACCGGAATCGCGACGGGACGACGATCCAAAAAGAAACGGGTTTTAAAAAGAGATTTGGAGTCGCCACCATAGTTTATTATGGAAAACTATGGAAAAACCTCAAAACGATAAAGCACGGTCCTCGAAAACCAAAGATTGGGTTCGGGAGTCGGTTACGCGTGGGGAAGGTGTTAGCACTCCACAACGCCTGCCCTAAGGCAGTACCTTTAACCACGAATATGATGTGGTTTTCAAAATGTTTAATTATCCCCTAAAATAAAATTCTAAATAAACAAAACATATTTTTTTTGGTTTTTTGGGCCCGACAAGGATTGACCTTGCTCCTACGTATTCTCATTCAAAATGAGAAATCAGGGTTACGTAGTTCTAGCGGAAAGATTGTTTGTTTGTTTGAGAGTGTTGATGTTTTTAGTTTTTGAAAATTTTATATATTTGTTTTTGACATTTTCGAGAAAAAGAAGGTAATGAGTACTAGGCTGACGCGAACGGTCACACGAGTACTCATACCTTTAGAATGGTATTTAAATATTTTTAATTATTTTTTAAAAGAGAAATAACGATATTAAGCACTAGGACGATGCGAACGATCACACGAGCACTCATACCGTTATCTACTTATTTAGGAAGACTTAAGAGTATTGAGTGCTAGGCTGATGCGGACGATCGCACGAGCACTCATACCATTATTTAATTTTTTTAGATTGAAGATATTAAGTACTAGGCTGATGCGGACGATCGCACGAGTACTTATATCATTATTTAATTATTTAGATTGAAGATATTAAGTACTAGGCTGATGCGGACGATCGCACGAGTACTTATATCATTATTTAATTATTTAGATTGAAGATATTAAGTACTAGGCTGATGCGGACGATCGCACGAGTACTTATATCATTATTTAATTATTTAAATAAGAGAAAAAGGTATTGAACATAAGGACGATGCGGATGATCTCACGAGTGTTCGACCTTTAAAACATATTTTTGTAAATTTTATTTAAAAAAGAAGAAAAGGTTTTTTTTTTAGCACAAGGACGACGCGAGCGGTCACACGTGTGCTTAAACCTTTAAAATATTATTTTTGTAATTTTTTATAAGAAAGAAGAAGAGGTTTTTAGCACAAGGACGACGCGAGTGGTCACACGTGTGCTTAAACCTTTAAAATATTATTTTTGTTATTATTTTTTATATCTATTTTCTCCCTCCCTTTTTTTTTAAGAGTGCAAAAAATAAACCCAGCCCAATAAATAAACAAAAATAAAACACCAGATATAGGAGTGGGGGTTATCATACAAGGAGTTACATACAGTAAAAACTAAATAATCTATCAATAATAGGAGTGGAGAGATAAAAACCAGGAGTGCAACTCGAAATTTCTTATCGAGGCCCCAAGATAGGGGTGTAGCAGCAAAGTTGGAGGTGCCAGAAGCAAAATGAGTCCAATGCCCAAACCTCCTTTTTTGTTTGCAAAAGCGGAATGGGCTTAAGCCCAAACAAAAGGAGGTGTGAATGGAGTTGCGCGTGTGGCAGGAAGAGAGGATGCGGCCCAATAGCCCAAAGCCTCTTAACCCAATCAGAAACCTATTAGGGGTTTCCCAGTCTCATCTCATTTGCGTGAGCAGCGTCAAGACCCAGGGTCTTCTCCTCTGAACAAAAGAATCCATGGACACTTACCTCCACCACACGATGGTCACGACGCAACCTCCACACAAACCGGCCGCCGCTAGCCGTGGTTCGCGGCGTCGTCAACGACGACACCCGCCACCGGAGCCATCGCCGGCCACAACACAAGATTCCCCCTCTTCTTCTTCTCTTCGCGCGTGAGAGAAAAGCGCTCCCATTCATCGCCGGCCACCGCTTCCACCGAAACCAGCCACTGCGCTACCCCTTCTTCCAGTCTTATTCTCGCACAGCCCAGATTAGCTGCCAGTGCACGCGACCCACGCCGGCGACCGCCTCAGCTCCACCACCAAACAACCTAGGATGCCACCGCTGCCAGCGCCGATACTCACTGCCGGAGGGATTGCTAACCGCCGTATCGGGTCCTCCTCCCTGCTTCTCTCCTTTACGTGCAAGGAGATGATTCTCTTCTTCCCTTCTCGGCCATGATGTAGTCTACGGAACCGTTTCTGGTCTTCTTTCCAGTTTGAGTTATGGACTTGGTTTTTGGTTGTTCTGGATTGAGATTTTGATGGTGCTTTTTGGCGGAGAGAGTGGAAGCAGACGGTGGTTGAAGTCGAATAGGATAAGAGTAGATACTGCCTTGTACTTTCATTCCTAATTGAGTTGCAAAGAACTGAAAACGCAAGAAACCTTGAATCTGATTCTAAAAAGAGTGTTATGATCATTAGCTTTCATTTTTCTCTATTCTCGTAAGTTTTGTTATGGATGTTGATGCTCTTTGCTTGCAGGTTCAAGAAATATTGGTTTCGAATGGTTGCTTGATGGATGAAACAAAAGGATGGAAATGTGATGAAAATGGAAGAAGATGGTAAGGTGTTTAGGAAGAATTGTGGTTGTTTTGATTGGGTGTGGGGTGGAAAAGGCTGGTGACGAGAAATGTGGTGGAGGCAGTGAATGAGTTGTGAAGAAGAACGGTTTTGAATAAACTGGTGGCTCCTTTTGATGCAGGTGAAAAATGGATGTTGGCTGGGAGGTAAGGATGAAGATTATGAAGTTCAAAATGAAGGAGAAAAGGGGGAGGGAATCCAGGAGATTGGAGTTAGGCCGTGGGGTTGGAGATGAATGAAGAGTTTTATGAAGATGATGGTTGTTGGAGGTGATGGAGAATGGTTAGATGAAGATGGGGATGATGAGTAGAGGGGGGTCAGTGCCATGAAGGGATGAAGATTGATGGGCCGTTTGGAGGTTAGGCCGTGGTATTCATTGTTGGAGATTGGTCAGAGGTGATGGATCTCTTGGAGGTGGGGAATTGGGAGTGAAAGGAAAGGTTGTTGGGTGGTTACGGGTTAGAGGAGCAGAGGAGTGGAGAGCTATGGAGCATGTGCCAGTGTGCGTGAGGGAGGAACCGTTTTTCCCAATCTTTTCTTTCTGAATTCGGTGCAGTGTACGTGGCGGATTCTGCTTTCTTTTTTCTTTTTGCTTTTTTTTTTTTTAAATACTTATATGGAAAATCAAATGAACTAATAAAAAAACAAAATAAAATAATAATAAAATTCATAAAAAAACATAAAATAAAATAAGATGCAATAAAAAAGAAAGACCTACATTATTTATTCATCCGGACGAAATTGGGTGTTGACAGCTGCCCCTCTTTACTTAGATTTTACTAGATAATATGAAAATTTGATATTTTCGTATTATCTGAGTAAAGGCTAAGTAAAGAAAGAAACACTAATTTCGTCTGGATTTCAAAAGAGAAAGAGGAAAAATAAAAACTAATTCAAATATATATGATAACCAAGTTCATGAAAAAAGGTGAGATTGCAACAAAAGAAATCGACCATTGCGTAGCAGAGGGCCAACAACACGAAACGAAAATCTGGATTCGACCATTGTCTGGCAGAAGGCCGATATCGCAGAAACAATAAACTGGATTTGACCATTGCCTCGCAGAGGGCCAAACTCACAGAATAGAAATTTAAATCCGATCATTGCCATGCAGAGGGCCGATAATAGAAAACTAAAACCTGGATTTGACCATTGCCTCGTAGAGGGCCAAAGTCACAGAACAGAAATTTAAATCCGACCATTGTCATGCAGAGGGTCGATAACAGAAAACTAAAACCTGGATTTGACCATTGCCTCGCAGAGGGCCAAAGTCACAGAACAGAAATTTAAATCCGACCATTGCCATGCAGAGGGCCGATAACAGAAAACTAAAACCTGGATTTGACCATTGCCTCGCAGAGGGCCAAACTCACAGAACATAAATTTAACTCCGACCATTGCCATGCAGAGGGCCGATAACAGAAAACTAAAACCTGGATTTGACCATTGCCTCGCAGAGGGCCAAACTCACTGAACAGAAATTTAAATCCGACCATTGCCATGCAGAGGGCCGATAACAGAAAACTAAAACCTGGATTTGACCATTGCCTCGCAGAGGGCCAAACTCACAGAACAAAAATTTAAAATCGACCATTGCCACGCAGAGGGTCGATAACAGAAAACTAAAACCTGGATTTGACCATTGCCTCGCAGAGGGCCAAACTCACAGAACAGGAATTTAAATCCGACCATTGCCATGCAGAGGGTCGATAACAGAAAACTAAAACCTGGATTTGACCATTGCCTCGCAGAGGGCCAAACTCACAGAACAGAAATTTAAAATCTGACCATTGCCATGCAGAGGGTCAATAACAGAAAACTAAAACCTGGATTTGACCATTGCCTCGCAGAGGGCCAAACTCACAGAACAGAAATTTAAATCCGACCATTGCCAAGCAGAGGGCCGTTACAAAAAGAAAAACTTGAGTTTAGGGTGCCATGCAAAACTGGGCTTATGGGGGCTAGTATGAAAACTGGGCTTTGGGGGCTAGTGTAGAAACTGGGCTTGGGGGCCAATGTGAAAACTGGGCTTTGGGGGCCAGTGTGGAAACTGGGCTTGGGGGCCAATGTGAAAATTGGGCTTTTGGGCCAGTGTGGAAACTGGGCTTGGGGGCCAATGTGAAAATTGGGCTTTTGGGCCAGTGTGGAAACTGGGCTTGGGGGCCAGTGTGGAAACTGGGCTTGGGGGCCAATGTGAAAATTGGGCTTTTGGGCCAGTATGGAAACTGGGCTTGTGGGCCAGTGTGAAAACTGGGCTTTTGGGCCATTTTGGAAACTGGGCTTGTGGGCCAGTGTGAAAATTGGGCTTTTGGGCCAGTGTGGAAACTGGGCTTGTGGGCCAGTGTGAAAACTGGGCTTTTGGGCCAGTGTGGAAACTGGGCTTGTGGGCCAGTGTGAAAATTGGGCTTTTGGGCCAGTGTGGAAACTGGGCTTGTGGGCCAGTGTGAAAACTGGGCTTTTGGGCCAGTGTGGAAACTGGGCTTGTGGGCCAGTGTGAAAATTGGGCTTTTGGGCCAGTGTGGAAACTGGGCTTTAGGGTTTGGAAATTCTTGAAACTTATAGTTTTGTGAAATGGTTTTTTTTTTTTTTTCTTTGACAAAATTTTGATTTTTGAAAAGGTATCAGTGACCATTTCCAAAGAGAAGGTCCTAATATGAGGATAAGAGAAACAAAGTATAAAGACCATGGTAGAATGTTGAAACACTAACTTAAAGGCGGTGAATAGAGTGTAAAGATGTGGGTGTCAACCCTAAAATGAGAGAAAAAACAATGATCAACATGAAACAACATGACTTGAAAGAGAAAACCATAATGTTATTCTTTTTGTATTTTTGAAGAAGGATTCGACAACCATTCATATCAATGAAGAGGGTTTCGATCTGAGAGATTTTTTTTTTTTGATGGATGAATGCACACATATGGAAAACATTTGCTTTGTTTCGTGTTTCGCCTGTTTTTTTTTTGCTTGAGTCAGTCATCTTTCTTGCAAACATCATCAAACAAATTTTATTTTCAATGTCTTGTGAAAGTGAGGAATGTCATACATTCAAGGTCTAATGTTTGATATGATTACATTTTGACTTTTCTTTCGTGACATCAATGCACGCATGCTTGAATTTACTGGCAAGTGAGAAAAATGACAGATGTTTAGGATGGTTTGGAGAAGACTGGGACAACCACGTGGGCACATCATTCCCCATACACTCCTCCTCGGAGATGTGATATGTGAATGTCAAAGTGAAACGGGATATCCCGAAAGTTGCCCAGTTTGGTGCTTGGGAAAATGAGCATGGGGTATGGATCTTTGAAAATTCGGGTGAAAAATTCAAATGAGATTCACAAAGCTGCCCCAGTCTTGAAATTATGGGTTGATAAAAAAACTCTTGGGAGACTCACAAAGCTGCCCCAGTTTTTGGCACGAGATTATGTTTGGAAGAAGTAGTGGGCATGAAAAAGATCGGTTAAAAGGATGACCCCAATTGGTTTGATTTTCTTTTGCATGCTGCTGGCTGGTTGGCAGGGAGATCCCCTCTTCTTTAGACATTAGTTGTTTTTTTTCTTCTCTTTTTTTTTTTTTTTTTTTTATGACACATTGAAAGTCATTTCGCCTTATCGCAAAATTAAGTTTTATAAAAATGTGAGCAAACATTATCCAATCTGCGTGGACTTTATTAGGCTTATAACGTGGCTAGGGTCTAAAAGGTATTGGAAGAAAGGGTATAAGGCCCAAATGAATGCTTGTCGGTTATTTTTTGAAACAAGGGTTATCATCTAGGCATCGCGTCAGCTATTTGACTTTTTGAGCACTTTTCTTTTTCTTGAACTTCATTTTTCGTTTTTTCAACATTTTGTGATTCTTTCCGTTTTGTTATTTTTTTGTTTACCCTTTTGAAGGATTCTCTCGTTTGATCATTCAGTGCTCTTCGTCTGCTTCCCGAGTCTACTCATACTGATGATAACCCTTGCTTGGGAATAATTTTGAAAAAGAATTTATTTTTGGCTCAAACGGGGTAACAATGGTTATAGTTTTTGCTTTATGGATAAATAAAGAAGGCCACACATCATTTTGAACTCTGATTGCTTTATTTTCAAAAGATTAATTCTACGATTAGATGACCTCAACATGAGTCATTTTTCTTTTTCCTTCTTTCTAGACCGCCCTTTCGGGTTTTCAATCTAGTGGACTTATTCTCCTTTTGAAAGTTCTTTTGTTTGTCTCAATGGATTCAGGGATCACCCAACTAGCACAAGCGAGAGTAACTTTGGTCAGGCCAATCTGCCCTAGTGTAAAGGTGCTTGTTGATGAGGGTAGTGATAATGTTTGTTGGGGAAAATCCTTTATTTTAGGAAAGTGAAGGGTAGAGACTTTCAAGCAACACGCGCACAAACATCTCGAAAGAAAACATCAAATTATTTTTTATTAAACACTTGACCTCAGAAAAACTTGACATCCCAATTTTCCTTTTGATTATTCATCATTTTTCCTTTTATCTATTTTCGAAAAACAATAATTTGACGATTCACAAGAAAGACAAGTGACTCAAGATTTCCTTCATTTTTTTTCAATTTCGTTTTCCTTTTTTTCCGTAATACCCTTTCAGGACTCGATTTCCAGCACTACTTGGAGAAACCCTGTAGTGAATGTTCGCATTGCAAGTCATGGATGAAGATGTGATACCAATGAGCATACTTCCCAGTAGCAAGACACTCCACAACATCAAATTCACTTGTACAATGACTTATGATTTCTTGTGTGATCTTAAAGCCCACTTCATTTCTTCATGGCATTTGTGGAGGCATTCTCAAGCCTTGCCTCAATGTTGGATTGACTTTCTTCACAATTTAATCATCTTGAATGAATCAAAGTTTGCCTTTGCGCTTGAACCACCAGCATTTTTGGTGGAATGACCGATAGCCACTCCATGGTAATCACCTTTTGTGTATGATGTATCATGAGTCTTGAGGTATTGAGGCTTTAAAGGCTTCATGTAACAAGTAGAGGCCACGCCTTTTTATGCAGAAGACATGGAAGAAATGTTGCATAAGTCATATGGATAGGAGTGAAACTCATAGGCCTTTTCTCTTGATCAAACATTTTTCTACCTGACAGCTTGGTAGGAAGTTGAGTTTGGGTCTAGTCTCCAATCTTCCTCAAAACGGTTTCAAAGGGTAGGCCAACGGTATTTGAGCGGTGGGATATGATTGAGCTCTTTCTTCTCTCCTTATCCCAAGCTTAGACCAGACTTGTTCACATTTACTGCCATGGTAGGACCTTGAGTGATCTCTT
The DNA here is from genome assembly GCF_029865625.1 of Vigna umbellata. Lineage (NCBI taxonomy): Eukaryota > Viridiplantae > Streptophyta > Magnoliopsida > Fabales > Fabaceae > Vigna > Vigna umbellata. The sequence goes on from NC_142166.1 coordinate 37,414,313, forward strand.
CAGTCTTCACACAAATTTTAATTCTTTATTTGATTATCACCAAGTTTGTAAAGCTTATGGAAACACTGCTCACCACGGTCTCACAGAAGGGTGATTACAGAGTATTGAGGAATATGGGAACCATTTCCTTGTCACTCTAATGAAACTTCATTTGAGCAACGGTCTCTTTCCACCTTTGGCATATTCTTTGAACAATTTAGACTCCTTCATTAAGGTCTGCCGTTGTAATCTATCAGGTGCCACATCCCTGATATATTCGTACTACCTCAAGAAACCATCCACCAGATCTCCCCAAGACCGGATGCACGAACATTCAAGGTGAGTGCCCCAGTTTGGTGGCACGCCAGCCAAACTATCTTGGAAAAAATGAATTATGAACTTTTCAGCATGCATGAACAACCATTTTCTTCCCATATGTCATGAGATGGATCTTAAGACAAGTGGTCCCTCTTTGTCATCTACTCTAGGGGGCATCACCACCTCCGAGACTAGGCATAGCCCTGCAGCATTTTCAAACTCAGGGCTTCCTCCATCCTCTATGACTCTCATCCTTTTCCAGCATTTCCAATTTACGTCTGTCAGCCTCAACATCCATTGGCGTAACAACATGAGGAGAAGATTTCAACGCGGGTTGCTTTGTCATTGACTTGCTTGCTACACTGGGCTGAATCATTTCTGTAGGGACCATGAAAGTGGTTGCCCTAAGCTTGTTTCTTCCTTCAACTGCGTTATTTTATGCCTTTTGAGTGTGAAATTGTCTCGAGTCCACTTCCAAAGATGTAGTGTAATTCTAGGGAAGACCATAAGGAGGGAAAGTTTGTGCTCTTGGAACTCTTTGTTGCGCTCATGCGCGCGAATCTACACGGCTTTGCAAGGCATTCAGAAGGTCTAGAATTCAACTCATTTGCTCATTCAATTGTTGGACACCGACTTTCATCCCTTCTTGAACTTTTCCTTGGTTCTCCAAGATTCTGTAACTGGTTCAAGTCCTTTAGGGTATCTTGGATGTTTAGCCGTTTTTTTTAAGTTTTTTTTTTTTTTTTTTTAAACAAATTAAGAAAACGAAAATGAACAGAAAAAGAAGAAATAATGTAGTTCAAATACTCTAGTCGGAAATTATAAAGCTATGAAACACTGCCCCGGTATAGTTTGGAAATTAACATGAACTAGAGTCAATAGGGTGGTTCATACAATGAAACATCCACCACCTCTAGAAGTTCACAAAATGTGAAGCATGGAAAGTCCTTGTCAACCATCTCGGGCCTTAGCCATCCCATTCTTCATTTCTCTAGTCAGCTCCTGCAACAATTGAGGAAAGTTCAATCCCCTTAGGCGGGCTGATGATTAACATTACAGACTCAGCATCAGCTAAGAACTTAGGGACGCCTTCAATGGCTTCATAGGCAAGGGAAGATAGCTGTGAGAGACTTCTTTTCCAATTCTTTGTAACTTGTCCTTGTTCAATGACATACTCTTTCATCTGAATCATTTTTTATGGATGTCTCCTTTTTAGCTTGATGCTAACATTCTTTTCCAGTTTCTCAACTGCTGCTTTCATCCGCTGCTCAGCATTATGAAGTTGCTTTTCACAGTTTGGGTAAGGAGAAATTAACTTGAATGACAATTTGATTGTCTTAACCATCTCTGCGATTCATTGGCTATTTATTAAAAGTCCGTGATCTTGGGTCTCTCTTGAAGCGAACAACATTGCCCCAAGCGTTCTTAACTTGATGAAGCATTTTAGAAAAAGTTCATTCCTCACAACATAAAATGGCCATGAAAGAAGATGAAGAAACCAAGAGGGAAAAAGGAGTGTTCCCACGAGTCCTAGCAGCCTTCCAAGCTCTCCTCTAAGTGAGATGCATCTCCAAAGAACCAAAGACCGTAAGCCCTTCGTATTTCTGGATTAAATAGACACATCAGCAAAAGTTGCGCCCGTGGAAAAATCGAAAGCAGACGAGCGTTCACTGAAATTTGGACGAGCGTCCTATTCTCTGGCTTGGACGAACGTCCTAAATCTTGGACGAGCGCCCTCTTATCCCACTGGACGAGCGTCCTCTTATACTGGCCGATCGTCCATTCTAAGAGTCCTGGACGAACGTCCTCTTCTCACGTCATCTGGACGAGCGTCTTCAAAACGAGCGTCCTCTTCTGCTTCAGGACGAGCGTCGTCTTCAAAACGAGCGTCCTCTTCTGCTCAAGGACGAGCGTCGTCTTCAAAACGAGCGTCCTCTTCTGCTCCAGGACGAGCGTCCATTTCTGCCTGGACGATCGGCCTCTTCTACTGGCCGATCGTCCATTCTAAGAGTCCTGGACGAACGTCCTCTTCTCACGTCATCTGGACGAGCGTCTTCAAAACGAGTGTCCTCTTCTGCTTCAGGACGAGCGTCGTCTTCAAAACGAGCGTCCTCTTCTGTTCCAGGACGAGCGTCCATTTCTGCCTGGACGATCGTCCTGTCTAAGAGTCCTGGACGAACGTCCTCTTCTCACGTCATCTGGACAAGCGTCTTCAAAACGAGCGTCCTCTTCTTCTTCAGGACGAGCGTCGTCTTCAAAACGAGCGTCCTCTTCTGCTCCAGGACGAGCGTCGTCTTCAGAGAGCTGGACGAACGTTCGCTTGGCGTCACTCTTGCGCCGAGCGTTTCTGCATGTGTGACGAGCGTTTCTGCGTGCCTTGTGGTTGATTCATCTCTATAATTTGTTGGAGACTCTTCCAAGCTCGTTTTTAGCTCCTGCAATGATATATAATCTGCGATCTATGCTGCCAAGGGACACGCCATTTAACTTGTTCTTCGTTTAAACTTGCACAAAGTTGTGCCCATTCATTTGCTCCTTTCACATTCGGTTTACTCTGCAATAACTAGTCCGTGGGGTACGGGGAATTTAAGGCGTCTCAGGAAATGAACCACATATACAACACTGGTAGACAACATAACATCTTTCCCCCCTTAAGTTCGTAACAACGATTAAGGGTCCCATAAACTTCATCCAGGATGGCACTGACTGGATTCTCACAGCGCTCTTTATATCCCACAAATGCATTCGTAGCGGCATAATTGACGAGGTTTTTGACATTTAGGAGAAAGCATGACACCATAGAGGAGAAGAGCTAGTACATCCGTAAACATCTCCCAATTTTCCTCTTAAGCCAAACGATGTAGGTATTCCCATAAGTATCTTTGAGGAAGGCCCCTCACTTTGCCCTTGATTGTGAACTTGCTTTCCAACTTCATTGGGTGTACTTTCCTGATCCTCGTTAACTGCAAGATAGGGATATACTGCTCAAGGTAGTTGTAGGGAATTTTTCCTTCAAGAGGTATATCTAAGATTTGCTCGAATTCTTCTACCATAGGCACCAATTGGAAATCCCAGAAAGTGAAACATCTCAATGGTGGTTCATAAGACTGGGCTAAAAGAGTAATGGCCGGTGTTTGAACTTCCACCTCTAACAGGCTCAACAAATTCCCATACTCCTTCCTGAATGCATCCTTTTGGGTTGTCTCCATTTTCTTCAGCAGTTCTCTCAGGCCATCCATATTACCCTTCCTTACTTCAATGGCTATCCTTCCCCTTTAAAATGTCTGAACTTGAACCCCCCTTGACTTCAGATCTCATGTTAATTTCCATTTTATCTCACAGGCTTAATCACAAATTTATAATTTTCTTACTAGAACCAGTGACAAGACCATAAAAATGCATGAGAAAAAGAAAGAAAAAAAAAGGAAAAAAAAGGTGTATAAAAAAGGTATAAAGATATGTACAAGGTGCTTGATTTTATTAAGCAAAAATGAGGGTTATAAGACTGCACACATCTCCCTTTGTGCCCTAGTGAAGGTCGAACACTTAAGATCTAAGGTTAAGTATATGGAATCTCACAAGGATGGTTACCTGAACCTAAAGATCAACGGCCACTAGAGCTATGGCCCCCTTTATAGTATCTCCACAACAGTCGAGTAATCAACTAGGTGTGGAAACACATATGAAGAGAACAGACTCTAGCTGGAGTTCTCACGATAGCCAAACAGGAACTACATCCCAGAGTGACACCGCTACACAACTCCTCTAATTCTAAGTTACGCTCAGACCCGGGTATAGGGCCCCACTCATGATATGCCGAAAGTGCGTGTGTGAAGGGAGAATGCAATGCATACCCAAACCCTCACCTGCAAAACAACCAGAAAAATTCCCAGGCAGATATAAACATGGTTTCTACCCTAGGGTTCAATATTCAACAGTTATTGCAGTTATTCCAAATATCGAGCATAGATAGAGAAAAGGGAAAGAAAAACACAAAGCAAAACCACATCGAATTCGCGCATCTAATTAAATGGCTCGACTCTCTAGCAGTCCCCAGTGAAGTCGCCATCTGTCGCAACCGGAATCGCGACGGGACGACGATCCAAAAAGAAACGGGTTTTAAAAAGAGATTTGGAGTCGCCACCATAGTTTATTATGGAAAACTATGGAAAAACCTCAAAACGATAAAGCACGGTCCTCGAAAACCAAAGATTGGGTTCGGGAGTCGGTTACGCGTGGGGAAGGTGTTAGCACCCCACAACGCCTGCCCTAAGGCAGTACCTTTAACTAAATGCACGAATATGATGTGGTTTTCAAAATGTTTAATTATCCCCTAAAATAAAATTCTAAATAAACAAAACATATTTTTTTTGGTTTTTTGGGCCCGACAAGGATTGACCTTGCTCCTACGTATTCTCATTCAAAATGAGAAATCAGGGTTACGTAGTTCTAGCGGAAAGATTGTTTGTTTGTTTGAGAGTGTTGATGTTTTTAGTTTTTGAAAATTTTATATATTTGTTTTTGACATTTTCGAGAAAAAGAAGGTAATGAGTACTAGGCCGACGCGAACGGTCACACGAGTACTCATACCTTTAGAATGGTATTTAAATATTTTTAATTATTTTTTAAAAGAGAAATAACGATATTAAGCACTAGGACGATGCGAACGATCACACGAGCACTCATACCGTTATCTACTTATTTAGGAAGACTTAAGAGTATTGAGTGTTAGGCTGATGCGGACGATCGCACGAGCACTCATACCATTATTTAATTTTTTTAGATTGAAGATATTAAGTACTAGGCTGATGCGGACGATCGCACGAGTACTTATATCATTATTTAATTATTTAGATTGAAGATATTAAGTACTAGGCTGATGCGGACGATCGCACGAGTACTTATATCATTATTTAATTATTTAGATTGAAGATATTAAGTACTAGGCTGATGCGGACGATCGCACGAGTACTTATATCATTATTTAATTATTTAAATAAGAGAAAAAGGTATTGAACATAAGGACGATGCGGATGATCTCACGAGTGTTCGACCTTTAAAACATATTTTTGTAAATTTTATTTAAAAAAGAAGAAAAGGTTTTTTTTTTAGCACAAGGACGACGCGAGCGGTCACACGTGTGCTTAAACCTTTAAAATATTATTTTTGTAATTTTTTATAAGAAAGAAGAAGAGGTTTTTAGCACAAGGACGACGCGAGTGGTCACACGTGTGCTTAAACCTTTAAAATATTATTTTTGTTATTATTTTTTATATCTATTTTCTCCCTCCCTTTTTTTTTAAGAGTGCAAAAAATAAACCCAGCCCAATAAATAAACAAAAATAAAACACCAGATATAGGAGTGGGGGTTATCATACAAGGAGTTACATACAGTAAAAACTAAATAATCTATCAATAATAGGAGTGGAGAGATAAAAACCAGGAGTGCAACTCGAAATTTCTTATCGAGGCCCCAAGATAGGGGTGTAGCAGCAAAGTTGGAGGTGCCAGAAGCAAAATGAGTCCAATGCCCAAACCTCCTTTTTTGTTTGCAAAAGCGGAATGGGCTTAAGCCCAAACAAAAGGAGGTGTGAATGGAGTTGCGCGTGTGGCAGGAAGAGAGGATGCGGCCCAATAGCCCAAAGCCTCTTAACCCAATCAGAAACCTATTAGGGGTTTCCCAGTCTCATCTCATTTGCGTGAGCAGCGTCAAGACCCAGGGTCTTCTCCTCTGAACAAAAGAATCCATGGACACTTACCTCCACCACACGATGGTCACGACGCAACCTCCACACAAACCGGCCGCCGCTAGCCGTGGTTCGCGGCGTCGTCAACGACGACACCCGCCACCGGAGCCATCGCCGGCCACAACACAAGATTCCCCCTCTTCTTCTTCTCTTCGCGCGTGAGAGAAAAGCGCTTCCATTCATCGCCGACCACCGCTTCCACCGAAACCAGCCACTGCGCTACCCCTTCTTCCAGTCTTATTCTCGCACAGCCCAGATTAGCTGCCAGTGCACGCGACCCACGCCGGCGACCGCCTCAGCTCCACCACCAAACAACCTAGGATGCCACCGCTGCCAGCGCCGATACTCACTGCCGGAGGGATTGCTAACCGCCGTATCGGGTCCTCCTCCCTGCTTCTCCCCTTTACGTGCAAGGAGATGATTCTCTTCTTCCCTTCTCGGCCATGATGTAGTCTACGGAACCGTTTCTGGTCTTCTTTCCAGTTTGAGTTATGGACTTGGTTTTTGGTTGTTCTGGATTGAGATTTTGATGGTGCTTTTTGGCGGAGAGAGTGGAAGCAGACGGTGGTTGAAGTCGAATAGGATAAGAGTAGATACTGCCTTGTACTTTCATTCCTAATTGAGTTGCAAAGAACTGAAAACGCAAGAAACCTTGAATCTGATTCTAAAAAGAGTGTTATGATCATTAGCTTTCATTTTTCTCTATTCTCGTAAGTTTTGTTATGGATGTTGATGCTCTTTGCTTGCAGGTTCAAGAAATATTGGTTTCGAATGGTTGCTTGATGGATGAAACAAAAGGATGGAAATGTGATGAAAATGGAAGAAGATGGTAAGGTGTTTAGGAAGAATTGTGGTTGTTTTGATTGGGTGTGGGGTGGAAAAGGCTGGTGACGAGAAATGTGGTGGAGGCAGTGAATGAGTTGTGAAGAAGAACGGTTTTGAATAAACTGGTGGCTCCTTTTGATGCAGGTGAAAAATGGATGTTGGCTGGGAGGTAAGGATGAAGATTATGAAGTTCAAAATGAAGGAGAAAAGGGGGAGGGAATCCAGGAGATTGGAGTTAGGCCGTGGGGTTGGAGATGAATGAAGAGTTTTATGAAGATGATGGTTGTTGGAGGTGATGGAGAATGGTTAGATGAAGATGGGGATGATGAGTAGAGGGGGGTCAGTGCCATGAAGGGATGAAGATTGATGGGCCGTTTGGAGGTTAGGCCGTGGTATTCATTGTTGGAGATTGGTCAGAGGTGATGGATCTCTTGGAGGTGGGGAATTGGGAGTGAAAGGAAAGGTTGTTGGGTGGTTACGGGTTAGAGGAGCAGAGGAGTGGAGAGCTATGGAGCATGTGCCAGTGTGCGTGAGGGAGGAACCGTTTTTCCCAATCTTTTCTTTCTGAATTCGGTGCAGTGTACGTGGCGGGTTCTGCTTTCTTTTTTCTTTTTGCTTTTTTTTTTTAAATACTTATATGGAAAATCAAATGAACTAATAAAAAAACAAAATAAAATAATAATAAAATTCATAAAGAAACATAAAATAAAATAAGATGCAATAAAAAAGAAAGACCTATATTATTTATTCATCCGGACGAAATTGGGTGTTGACAAGGCTCATAAACAAAGGGTCTCGATCACTAACAATCGACTGTGAAATGGATCTACTTCCACTTCCTTTTGGATGTGTTGTTCCTGAAACCATAGGGGAAAAGAGTGAATCTCCCTCAATTCACTACCTTCGAACATTCGTGACAACAAGTCAACAACTCCATTACCTGGGCTAGGTTTGTAAATCACCTCAAACTGATATCCCAATAGTTTTTCCAGCCAATTTTGTTGAGCCTTTGTGGTGATCCTTTGATGTAAAAGGTGTCACAAACTCTTCTGGTTTGAATACACCTTAAAACTCCTTCCAATCAGGTATGGCCTCCAATGTTGGACCGCCAACACTAATGCCATTAGTTCTTTCTCATAGGCTGACTTATTTAAATTAGTCGATGAAAAAGCTCTACTGAAATAAGTTATTGGTTGAAAATCTTGCATCAATACTACTCTTATCCCTGCTCACAAAGTGTCACACTCAATTTCAAACGGCTTAGAAAAGTTAAGTAAAGCCAATAGGGGGACTTGAGTCATCACCTTTTTTAAGTCCTGAAAAGCCAATAATGTTGAGGGGCCCCAATGGAATCCATCCTTCTTCGTCAATTCAGTAAGGGGCTAGCCATTTTACCATAACCCGCAATAAACTTCTGGTAATACCCCGTCAATCCCAGAAAACCCCTCACACCCTTGACATTATGAGGAACGGGCCAATTTACCACACTTTTAATCTTTTCTAGATCCACTACAACTTCTTGCTCAAAAATTAGATGACCCAAGTATTCTACTTACCTACTCCCCAAAACACACTTTTTTCTATTAATCATTAAAGATTGTTCACACAACAACTCAAACACTATAATTAAGTGCTTCAAATGCTTTTCCCATCCTTTATTGCAAACTAGTATGTCATCAAATAATACTAGTACAAACTTCCACAAGCAAGGCTTCAAAATTTGATTCATAGTAGATTGAAAAGTTGTAAGGGCATTTGTCAAACCAAATGGCATCACTAAAAATTCATAGTGACCCTCATGTGTTCTAAAAGTCGTTTTATGAACATCTTCCTCTACCATGCGTATTTGATAATACCCGAATTTCAAGTCCAGTTTAGAAAAATAAGTTGCACCATGCAACTCATCCAATAACTCCTTTACCACATGAATTGGGTATTTATCGAGAATCGTGACTTTATTCAACTCCCTATAATCCATACACATGCACCAAGAACTGTCTTTTCTTCTTAACAAGAATTACTGGATTGGAAAAAGCACTAGAACTGGATCTAATAATTCCTTCTTCATAACAAGAATCACCGGACTAGAAAAACACTAGAATTGGATCTAATAATTCCTTCTTCTTAACAATAATCACCGGACTGGAAAAAGCACTAGAATTGGATTTAATAATTCCTTATTTCAACATATTTCCAACCTGTTTTTCAATTTTCTCTTTATGATGATATGGGTACCGATATGGTCGCACACTCACTGCTTTCACTTCTAACTACAATGTAATGAAATGCACCACATCTCTGCAATGTGGCAACCCTTGTGGTTCTTGGAATACAGCCGAAAATTCTAATAAAATTTGTTGAATAATTGTGGGGGCCTGCGAGAACTCAAACTCATGGTGGAGGAGCATATTTCCTAAGTATAATTGATGATTTTTCAAGAAGAGTGTGGATCTACATTTTGAAGAATAAGTCTGAAACGTTCCAAAGGTTCAAGGAGTGACATACTTAGACCGAGAATCAATTGGGGTGCAAGTTGAAATGCCTGAGAACTGACAATGGTCTAGAGTTTGTTTCAGAGGAATTTAATGAGTTCTACAAGGTTAAAGGGATCAAGAGGCACAAGAACGTGGTGGGAACACCTCAACATAATGGTTTGGCTGAAAGGATGAATAGAACCATTCTAGAGAGGGTTCGGTGCATGTTACTTGGATCAGGGTTGCCAAAGGCTTTCTGGAGAGAGGCTGCCAATATGGTAGTATATCTGATCAACAGGAGTTCGTCTTCGGCTCTAAATCATAAAACACCAATGGAAGTTTGGAGTGGACAACCAGTAGATTACTCCAACTTAAAGGTGTTTGGTTCTTTGGCTTTTGCACATGTCAAAGGAGATAAGCTAGAGGCTTGGGCGGTGAAGAGTGTATTCCTTGGATATGCTGAAGAAGTTAAGGGATACAAGCTATGGAGGTTGGATGGTAAACCTTCAAAATTGATCATTAGTAGAAATGTCATTTTTTATGAGACAAGAATGGCGATGCATGCTGAAAATCCTGAATGTGAGAAGAAGACTCTCATTGAGGTGGAGCATACTACTACTAATGAAGTCGTTCGATCGTTAACTGAGAAAGACCGAACAGGTGGTGAAGTGCAAAGACAATCTATCACAAATTTTGATGACGACACAGATGGAACGTCTAGTGATGTTAGTCACTCAAGAGGAGCTGGTGTTGAATTCAGAAATTATCAGCTTGTTCGTGATAGAGAAAGAAGGATCTCTAAGCCAACCAAACGGTTTGGAGAAGCTGATCTAATTTGCTACGCCTTAAATGTTGCTGAAGATCTTGAACGCTCAGATGAATCGAGAAGTTTCAAGGAGGCTATTGATAGTAGCGAACAAAAACTTTGGCAAGGTGCTATGGAGAAGGAGCTTGAGGCTTTAAGGAAGAATAACACCTGGAGATTGGTGGATCTGTCAAAGGGTAAAAAGGTCGTAGGTTCAAAATGGATCTTCAAGAAAAAGGAAGTTATACTAGGGGGTGAGAAAGCAAGGTACAAAGCGACGCTTGTAGCCAAAGGCTTCACCCAGGTTGAAGGTATAAATTATCATGAGATTTTTGCGCCTATGGTAAAGCATTGTTCGATCAGAGTCCTTATGGCTATCGTTACTTATCACAATTTTCACCTTGAGCAATTGGATGTGAGAATTGCGTTTCTGCATGGAGATTTGGAAAAAACCATTTATATGAAGCAACCGGAAGAATTTTCTTTGGATGATAGGGTGTGTTTGCTACAAAAGTCTCTATATGGCTTGAAGCAAAGCCCAAGGCAATGGTACAGGAAATTTGATGATTTCCTGATAAAGTTGAACTTCAAGCAATTATGATGACTGTGTGTATACTCTGAATCGTAACAGTGAGGTATTATATCTTTTACTATACGTGGATGATATTCTTATTGCCAACAGTAACAAGTGCATGATCCGTGAGTTGAAAGCAAGTTTTAGTGGTGCTTTCGAGATGGAGTTAGGAGAAGCTAGGCGGATCTTGGAAATTGATAGAAAGAGAGATAAACTGAAGGGAAACTTGCTTTTATCTCAAAAGAATTACTTGCAGAAGGTGGTTTCAACGTATCGAATGTCTTAATCCAAACAAGTTGGCACACCGATCAGTCAATACTTGAAACTCACCAAAGAGCAAAGCCCAAAGACCGATGGTGAGAGGAAGAAGATGGAGTTTGTTTCGTTTTCTAAGGGGATTGGGAGCATCATGTATGGCATGGTCTGCACTAGACCTGACCTGGCGCATGGAATAAGTGTTCTTAGTCTTTTCATGGTTGATCCTGAACAAATCCACTAGGAAGCTTTGAAGTGGATGCTTAGATACATAAAGGGGTCTCTTGATACTAAATTACTCTTTCAAAATAACTTTCAAGGTGGAGATTTTATTGAAGGATTTGTTGATTCTGATTTGCTGGCTGCATGGACACAAGAAAGTCTCGTTCGGGATATGTGTTTACTTTGTTCGGAACTGCTATGAGCTGGAAGTCTACACTACAATCATTCGTTGCTCTTTCAACCACTGAAGCAGAATACTGTGCGTTCGTTTATGGGGTAAAGGAGACACTTTGGTTAAAAGGCTTGATTCAAGAATTGGGGATTGATAAAAAGTTTGTCCGTGTTCATTGTGATAGTCAAAGCGTCATTCATTTAGCTAACCATCAAATTTACCATTCAAGAACAAAGCATATTGATGTTAAGTTGCACTTTATCAGAAACATTGTGGAATCCGGTGCTGTCCAAATCTGCAAAATAACATCTGAAGACAATCCTGCAGATATGTTAACTATGCAACTCGCAAAGGGAAAATCCCTGAAGTTTTTGTCCAGGATTAGTTTTGTATCGTTCGGTGTTTGATTGTTTACCGTTCGGTAGTTTTTTGTTAAAGTCTAGGTGGAGAATTGTTAGTTAGACTCAACAATGTTCAGTTTGTGGACCACTCGGTCTTGTACGTGTAACCGTTTGGTCATGTTCAAATATTGTGTTTGCTTTTCTGTTTGGTCATCTACTGCTTTGTGTCGTTCAGTCTTTTACTGTTGCTTTCAGTTTTATGTTTTATACTATCTGTTATAGTTGCTTTGGTTGGCTATATATTATAGCATGTCTTTGTATTTCTAAAAAGTGAATTAATCGAAGTATTCATTCAGATCTCTCTCTTTTCTCTAGCTCACTACATTTCATTCATTTCATTCTTTATGCTTTTTTTCATTGATTATGAGTTTCTTGTGTCCTTTTCACTCGAACCAACACCACCTTTGGCCAACCAATAAAATCAAAGCTTACCCTTGCCTTCTATGGAGTTGTTTTCAAAAGAATATGTTCTACATGGGAAGATGATTGATATTGATGGAATGGAATGAAAACCTCAACCTCAAAGATTGTTTGGAAGAGATAGGATTCTTGTCATATATGCTACCATATTTTATGTGTGGCACTACAACTTATATGCATGGTTTTGATCAAATGCCCGTGAGGTTGGAGGTAAACCACTGGAACTACAACTAACACCACCAACACTATCTACATAATCAACATTTGAAGTAACATATGTTAGGATGAATATGCGTTATACATTATAAAATTTCATAAAACATTTGATAGGGTGCAGCAAGAAATTTAATAGGGTGCAAGAAGTTCTTGCCTTAAAATATTGAAGAAGAAATCCTCCTTTTTTAACACATATATAGTCAGGTCATCTTTATTTCTCTTTTTGTTGTGGCACTTATATATTTTCCACGCATAGATAAATAAAGGTTATCTTAAGGCTCTTACATGTCTAAGAATGAAGTTGTCTCAAAATTTATTAGACAAAATAATGGTTAAAACTAATTTTTTGAAAATTAATATGTAAACCTACATGTTTTGAGCCATTAGGCAAAATGTCGTTTGAAGGTTTGACATTAGACAATACATTTTCTAAGTTTGGAATAGATGAAAATGAAACATAAATTAGTGTATTTATGATTGAAATTATATTTAAAATCATTTATGAGAAAAATACTTGAAGACAAAAAGTTGGATAAAGAATTATAAAAACGTGTACTGAGAGAAAAAAACTACTTCCTATTACAGGTCAATTTGTTACGACGAATCTAATATTATAACAATTTTATCTATCATTTGAGTAATCTTGTAAAGTCCATTAAAAATAATAATAATAATAATAATAAATTAAAATATATATATATATATATATATATATATATATTTATATATAAAAAAAATAAAAAAAATAATATGATTGCAAAATGACAAAGAACCTTTCAGAAGTGGAATGGTGAGCAAGACACTTTTGGTGGTTAAGTCAAAATATTATTTTTTATAAAATAGTATTTTTAATAAAATATTAAAAAAATAATAAATAAATAAATAAAAAGACAAAACTACTTTCAGAAGTGGAGTTAAGGGATAACAACTTTCTGTAATGGGATTTAAATATTATTTATAATAAAATATTATTTAAAAAAAAAACCTAAATAGTGTCAAATCTTAGCCTATAAATAGCAAGCATGAAGAAGGCTGAAACTTGCACCCAAAATTGAGAAAAATTTTGAGAGAAGAGAGTTGGAGGAAATTCTAGTTGCAAAGGAGAAATTCTGGAAGTTTTTGGGGAACAACTTCTAAGCAGGAGATTAAGTCTGGAATAGAGGTAAGGGGAGCTAACCTTGAGTATTTCGTTTTGTATTATCTTGAGTCTTGAATATGCAATATTTTGCTTTTGTCTGATCTTAAATCTTGAATATGGAGTATTTTGTTTTTGTATGATCTTGAATTTCGAATAAGAACATGCTTTTGTGCCTAGATCCAAGTTTGATAGTTGTAAAACGTGATACTGATTCTGCTAACTAATTGTACGTTATTATTACTCAGAACATTTAGTTGTTTCTTTTGCATTTTTAGAAGGATGAGAAGTTGTCTAACCGGCTCTACCAGATTCAACTTCTTGTATTCCCCATACCTTTTATTGTTTTTCTTATTTATTTATATTGTATTTTTGGAAGGATGAGAAGTTGTCTAACCGACTCTGCCAGATTCAACTTCTTGTTTCCCCAGAACTTTTATTGTTTTATCTAGGTTTAATCCTATACTACATCCCTATTTATGTACGAATGTCTCAATTGGGTCCTCGTTTTTTAAAGTGTATCAAAATGGTCCTTAATTTTGAAAATTGATATCAATTGAGTCCTTTCCGTTAAGTTGGCTGGACGGCGTTAAAAAAATTGATGAGTGGATGCTGAGATGACGAACGAACGCTCGTCCACCAGCGAACGAACGCTCGTCCACCAGCGAACGAACGCTCGTCCACCAGAGAACGAACGCTCGTCGACCTCTTACTGCTGGACGACCGTTCGTTCCACACTGGAATACCGTTCGTTCGGTGGTCGACGAGCGTTCGTTCGCTGATGGACGAGCGTTCGTTCGCTGATGGACGAGCGTTCGTTCGTCATCTCAGCATCCACTCATCAATTTTTTTAACGTCGTCCAGCCAACTTAACGGAAAGGACTCAATTGATATCAATTTTCAAAATTAAGGACCATTTTGATACACTTGAAAAAACGAGGACCCAATTGAGACATTCGTACATAAATAGGGATGTAGTATAGGATTAAACCTTTTATCTATTTTCATTGCATCTTTTTGGAAGGACGAGAAGTTGTCTAACCGGCTCTGCCAGATTCAACTTCTTGTTTTCCCAGAACTTTTACTGTTCTATTTAATTTTTATTGCATCTTCTTGGAAGGATGAGAAGTTGTCTAACCGGCTCTGCCAAATTCAACTTCTTGTTTCCCCAAGAATTTTTATATATTAAGATTATTTTAAAGATTGTCAAACATTTGATTCTTCTTCGGTGACCATTTATAGTAATATTTTATTATTGTTAATTTGTTTGTAATATATTTATCTTGTATGATTTCTATGATGAATGTATTTTATGATGTTGATATGAAATTATGCATCTGAACATGATATGAGTATTATGGGAAGATTTTGTAATGGTATAATATGAGTTGAGGAATATGAGCATGATATGAGTCTCATGGAGAGATTCTGTAATGATATGGTATTAGTGTATATGTTGATGTTGAGGGTCCTGTTGTTGGAGGTTATCCTGATACTTTAATAATCTTCCAATCTCAAGTAGAGAAGGATGAATTATGTGGTGAGAGGGACAGGAGGTCCTGGTCTATGTGCCGGTTTTGGACATAGTGTTGAGGACTAACCTTGTGGATGGTATAAAATATTTTGGAAGTGTATTTGTAAGAATAAGTAGAAGTCATCACAAGTGCATAACCTCCCGTGACTGCTCATCAACGTATCATCCGGATGAGTGTCTATTGGGTGTTGTGGGATGAGTGTCTATTGAATATTGTGGGATAAGTGTCTATTAGGGATTGTTGTATGATGGATGAGTGTCTATGGTGCGATTGTTGTATGATAGTATGTGGGTGTATGACATAATTATTATATGATGTTTGTTAAGTGTATCAATGTAATTATGCATGTTTTACAAATGATTTGTGTAATGTTAGCTCACCCCTACTTGTTTGTGTTTGTGTTTGTGCGATTATCGTATAATTCGTTATACGGGAGCAGATGAAGGAATATCGTTCGATTCAGTGCCAATGAAGGAAGAGATAGAAGAATAAATTAGAAGAGTTCGAGTTGTATTTATGAGTTTTTAGTTGAAATCTGAATTTAAAACATATATATATATATATATATATATATATATATATACACACACAGGTATCTTGTATGAAGTTCTTTATATTCATTATGAGTGGTGATGTAATGCTACAATATATTAACTATGAATTATCAAGTGTGAAGTATATATATATATATATATATATATATATATATATTACCGTGTGACCGAACGTAGAAATGTTACAATATTTATAAAATCTATTAAATGTCGAGTGTGAGATTATGGAATGTTACAAATCTAATATTATACCATCTGAAAAATAAAACTAATTAACTCAATGTAGAAGAATATTTAGCCCAACAAAAATTATGATAACAAATTTAAAAATATGATATAATTATAAATTGAGATACTCGTTTTTAGTTAGTAATTGTTTTGATTCATGGGTCAAGATTAAGTATTTTTTCACATAAAGTCTCCAAGTTTTAAACTTAGGTCAAAGTTATGTTTTTAATCCTTTCTCTATCATTTGATCGGATTGAGTATTGTCTTTGAAAAGAATTTCCATACTAAAATCAAGTCCAAATACTACCGTAATAAATATGTAATCAAAAGTAACAAATTATTTATATATCAAACTTATATTTATAAATTTAAGAATATATTTCTATTAGTGTAAATTTAATTTAATCTTAATACAATATTGATCTAACTTAATATTAAATGATTATTCTTATTATTAATAATTTTGTGAGTGATCAAGCCGATCAATTTGTCGATATTTTGTAATAAATCAAGAAGTATGTTCACCGCTCGATGATACCGAGTGGTCAGTGGCATGATTGATAACTTATTTAATTAGGATGCACTCTCTTGGGTAATTCTTCAGTGTGTGTAATTTATACTTAAAGAGGGGAATGGAAAATAAGCAGCCACTTTCTCCCTTTTTTTATGGAAAATGACACTTGAACAACCATTTTTGACAACATTTAGACACGCGCACACGTGTCAAAATCTGAGTGGTCCAGTTGGAAAAATTAAATGAAAATGGACCACTCAGATTTTGACACGTGTGCGCGTGTCTAAATGTTGTCAAAAATGGTTGTTCAAGTATCATTTTCCTTTTTTTATTTAGTTTGTAACTTTATGGTTGGATCCTCCTTTAGCATGTTTAATTAATTAATTGCAGTATTTTTTTTACGTGCTACAATGATTCCACTTTCCTCCCTTATAGTATTTATGAATATAGGTGCAATTTACGAATCATAGCCACCCAAAAATGTCTTTTCCTAATCAATTTCTTTTGCGTTTGACTTCTCTTAGTCTAAATGGACAAAGACAAAATAAATAATTATTCTCAGTTATTCATAATAAAAGGCAACTAATATTTTAACTGTAACAATTAAAGTGAACAAAGATTTCTTAATATTAATAGATTGTTTAATGAATGATTGATACTATTTTTTTCATTAGTTATATTTTGTATACATTTTCTATATACAAAGAAGAAAATAAGATAACAAAAGTAAATTAAAAATTTGCATAAGCTAAATTAAGCTTCTCATTAAGGTAGAATACTTAAATTAATTTTAAGTTTTGAAAGAGCTGAATATATTTTTATTTTTATTTAGCAATTCAAATTTGAGTTTTTTTTTTCAAATTAAAAATTACTATTTTATTTTCTTTATTTTTAAATAAACATATGTTAGACATTATTATCACGAAGATTTTATTAAAAAAAAAAGAAAAAAAGAAGAAAAAAAAGAAAGAAAATAATTATATCTTAGTTAAAGTAATAATCACTCGGATCACTATTACAAGAAAAGGGATAGTGGGACAAAGAGAAAAAGAAAATCAAATACTATCAAAATCATGTTTCTCAATTTAAAAATTATGTGAACAAATAAACATTGTCAGCTTTAAAAATTATAATGAATTATTTCCGATTAAAAATTTAGAAATCATTTTAAATTAGAATATATATATATATATATATATATATATATATATTACAGGATTAAAATAATTATTTTAAATTTTTGAGATACTTAGATGTCAATTTTACATTTGAAAGATAAAAAAAATGTCACTTTAAATACTAGGATTAAATAAAATTTGGTTCAAACTTTAGGAGTAAAAAAACATTTTAGTAATATTTTAAAAAAAAATCGAGAACTTCGATGTGAATTAAAATTTTACTAAAAGAACAAAGTATTCTAGCTGTAGAGTGAATTTAGGTAAAGCACGCATAACCAAAACATCACTTATTTGGAGTAGGAAAATTCGAAATCAAAAGGAAGAGCATTCAACAACCTGGTCCATCTCGTTGGTAAAGCATAATTATTCCAAAGATTCGTTTCCTTTTCTCCATTCTCTTTAACCCTTTGAATCACGGATCGCCGGTGGCGATCTCACGTAGACTCATTAAAAGTTAACACGTGTCGCTCTTTCAACAACTATACGGTAAAGCACAGATAATTCCAGGAAGCACCTGATAAGTGTCCCCCAGCGCCAACAGCACAGAGAGAGAGAGAGAGAGAGAGAGAGAATCCTCTCCGTTCCCACCGTGCCAGCGCATGCTCCATTGTGAAATTCCTCTGCAATCTTCTCAATTTCTCCGTCATCAATCCCAACATGCTTTATCTCCTACTCTCGCTAGGGTTTTAGCTCACCCTCGCGACTGAAGCGATTTCTTCGTGAACCTATTTTTAGCTTCTAGGGTTTCGTCAACCGCCATGGCCGAGTGGCAGTCTCTCCTCCAATCGATTATTGTCGGCCTCATTTTCTCTTACCTTCTCGCCAAGCTCATCTCCATCGTCGTTTCATTCAAAGATGACAACCTCACCGTCACGCGCGCTGCCATTGCCACCGCCGCCGCCGAGCGCGTGGAATCCGAGGCTGTTAAACGCGAAGACGTCGTTCCAGATTCTGCGGCCTCGCTCAGGTTAGAGGAGCAGTCCGTGGTGGCCGAGCACGGTAGCGTGAGGAATGATAGTGACGGCGACTACGACGATGATGATTGGGAAGGTGTGGAGAGCACCGAATTGGACGAGGCATTCAGCGCAGCGACGGCGTTCGTGGCCGCCGCCGCCGCTGATCGGCTCTCGCAGAAGGTGTCGAGCGACTTGCAGCTCCAGCTCTACGGGTTGTACAAGATTGCCACCGAAGGTCCCTGCAGCACGCCCCAACCTTCGCCCCTCAAAATGACCGCACGTGCTAAATGGTATATTCTTCGCTATTCTCTGTTCTTATATGCGCTTTCTGCAGAAGTGACACTGTAGAGGAAAAGAAAAAGGAGAAGAGATTGAAATAGTATAAATTAGTAATCTTTCGTGCTCTTCTGAGTGTTTATACAGCAGTGTGTGAAATGTAGGATTGGCGATCATTGAGCTTGTTTTGGATGTATTTGTAGTTTGTACTATTAAAGCTGAGACTGATACCACAAATACAAATCCTCTTCGTCTTTTTCTTTATGGTTTTTTCTTTTTATGTAAGTAATGTTTATTTTTTTTAAAACCTAAGTGTTTGCGGAATATCTGACGTACTATTACTGAATATTGTATGTAAATGGGCAACTGATGTTTTTTCCCTTACCTGTCGCATTACCCTCTTTTGTAGGCAAGCGTGGCAGAAATTGGGCGCGATGCCTCCTGAAGATGCAATGCAGAAGTACATTGATATTGTGACTGAACTGTATCCTGCTTGGCTTGATGGTTCATCTTTGGTGAGCCAAAATGCTATTTCTTCTTTAGCTTTAGATGGATGAATCGCTACTTTCTCCAAAAGGAGGAAATATTATATTTAGAATCAAAGTAGTATGTTTAAATACATTCTTGGTGTGTTTATTTTTTCATTGCTTTGCCTAACTCATAAAGCTTCTGTAACAGAGGAGTAGAAGTGGTGATGGTGCTGGCTCTGGTTCAGAGGCTAAGGGACCAATGGGGCCAGTTTTCAGTACTTTTGTTTATGAAGAAGAATATGGCAGCGACTCGTAAGATTCCTAAAGCCAATAATAATTTGTTCTGGGACCCTATGTGTGTGTGGAGCTAAATGTAATTATAATGATATTTCCTTGATGACTTTAATGTATTTAGAATGGCGGGTCTTGAAAGGATAAGTCAGAGGGTTTAGTTTTTTTACTAATCTCTAATCTGCTTTGGTCCTACAAGATTTCTTGTTGCTATATGTGAATTTTTATGTCTTTTTATTATGAATTTCAAAAACTATTATGCATATAAATCATGTTCATTGCTGATCACAACTTACCAATACGTACCTCCCAGCAAAGTCACGTATATAACAGTGAAATTTTTAATTTAATGCTTTTGATGATTTATTTCTTATAACTAATTATTTAACGGAATTACTTTGTGTGTAATTCTCTCTAAGTGGGAATTTTTTTCACCTATTTTTGGAATGGTTTCTATAGTTTACTTGATAATACTACTAATACAAATCCTTCTGAAGTATTTATTTTTAATATGGATGCAGTTCAGGTCTCATTTCCTCTTTTTTGTACACCACCCTGTCTTTACATTAATCATCAACCCTCACCTATCACTAAACTCCTTGATCCTTTGACATTTTGGGGGATTATATGAGCTGATCACAAGATTTTTTAGAAGTTACAAATTGTCAAACTTAATATATACCAAGTATCAAGGATATTTGTTGATGAATAAAAACTTTTGATCAGCCACAAAATTATAAAACTCAGTAGTTAGGTGCTTCATCGTGAAAAGGGCACTGTTTCTGGAATGAACAAAGTATTGATAGGCATATTGATTTTTAATTTTCTTCCTTTACAGGCAAATGGAAGCCATTCATGGATTTGCCAGGGAAGGAGATATGGCTAATCTTCTCAAGTGTATTGAAAATGGTGTTTCAGTTAATTTGAAAGGTGAGTTATTTATAATAGCTATTTGCTTTTCTTTGTGTAAACATTATTCTCTACCGAGCTGTGAGCTGTCAGTAATGTTTTTTTTTTTTGGTTTTTGAATGGATCAAGCTCCTAATAAAAAATTGTGGCTAGCTCTAGAAATTACAGTCAGTGATTTAGTGAAACGTCATCTACCTGAATTTTAGCAGCATTGCTTGATAAGTCTAACATGAGTAAATTTGTTTTCACTGTTTTTAAAACCAAAGGCAGGTGCTATGTTTTTGTTATGACTTATGAATTACAACCCAAAACCCAACCCATAATTGGTACACACGCTAAGTTACTAATTGAAATACTACTTACCCTGGTAAGCCTAAGTTGCTCAAAACATGGTTACCGAGATCCTTTTGCTGAAAGAAATTGTATTTTCAGTTTGACCAAAAATTCTTTAGTGTATACATTTTCAACATCAAAAAGATAATAATCGCCTGTTGGAAGATATGTGTGTGTCCGTATGCAGTCTAGGAATATCAACAAATACGGTATATATTGTTCCATTACATTACAATATTTAATGCAATTCAATATATTCATGACGAGTCTCCTATAGCTGTAGAGTTATACTTGCTAAAAAATCCAAGAGGGAACTATAAATCTAGTGGAGGCCTGTAAAAGAAATAATGTCCTTGGAGGGACCATAACTCCAAATAGCTTGCAGCCCAGTTGCATGATAACATGTATAAAATAAGAATGGTGACTTGTATAAACTAAGTGAGGGCATAACATGTACCATGAGTTAGAAAGGCCATAACAATGCAAGGGTGGTTCTTTTCTATCACAACTCCAGCAGAATATGCTAAGATAACGAAGATAGTTCATGACCACTTCATTAAAATGTAAACTGCAACAACAAAAGCCTTATCCCACTTGGTGAAGCCAACACCTGACACCATTCATCTTTGTTGAAGGCTAAAACTTCAGAGATATTATTTACTATGAGATACCAAAACAACTTCCTTAAATATCCTTCAATAAAATGTTGGAGAGAATAAAAATCAGGAAACTTTTAAGCGAATCATGGTAGAAACAGTAATCTTTGTGTCCTCTAAAGTGAGAATAATTACATGCAGGTAAACATGGAATATAACAATCTGTAAATAGAAAAGGTTTAAAAAATTATATTGTAGGGGTCACAAGAGAACCAAAATATGACGGGGAGCTTTACCTTGTTTAGAACCTTCTCCTAAGGGCAACTCTTCCCTTAGAAGCTGCATGAAATGGAGAGTCTTTTATTCTCATCGGATTGGTTGCATGAAGTGGAGAATCTTTTCTTTTCATCTTTCAAGGTAAGAGTTGGAGTGAGATTGGAAAGAAAAAAATGTAACAAAATGTGAGGAAGGAGAATGGAGAACAAGTTGAAACGTTGAAAACATGTTTCTTGTGCCAAGAGTTCCCATTCATCTGTTTCTCCAAATTACACATTTCTTTTTCTTTTTCCCATTTGTTGATTATGAAAGTTGAGAGTTCCAATATTAATCAGCAAGCCTGTGTAATTGCTTGAAGGTGCATTTGAAGATAGAAAATTGACTGGTGACTGATGTGGCACAAAAGGAATAAATATTCTAGGACATGGGCTTTAGTAATTTCCTTTTTATTGTGAAAATTAGCTGAAGTGGAGAAATCTGTCTTGTTACATGTTCAACCTTCAATTTAATTTCGTTCCCATTTGTTCTCCTGATTCCTACATTTGTGGGCGAAGAGATATACCGGTGATTTTGTGTGTATTTTATTTTCTTTTCATTTAGATATGAAAGCTTGATATAAAGAAGTAGCTATATTCACTCTAGTTGCTCTTCTCTATGACAAGTTTGATACAGTAGGGGAAAGTCTTGATTATTTTAACTGTAGAGGATACAATAACATTGGTCATCAGATGATATTAGGGATGTGGATAAAAGTTTTTCTCCCTTGACTGCCACCTAGTCACTAAAGGTTCCTATGCAATCTCATCATTATTGATATTTGCCATGTCGTGACAGTGGCTTATCAAATTAATATTTGCTTTTGACTCTTGTTATTATTTTTCCTTTTTATATCAACATGCGTTTTTGAAATGAATGCAGACAGTGAGGGCCGGACACCATTACACTGGGCTGTGGATCGTGGCCACCTTAATGTCACAGAGTTGCTTCTGAGCAAGAATGCTGATGTGAATGCCAAGGTATTCCATATGCTTTAGAATCAATAATATATGCATTAACGTCAGGGACTACTCATATTTCATGACATTGCCGTAACTCCCCAGAATGAAAACGGAGCTGAACCTCAATTCTGAACCAGACAAACCTCACTGCAGAAGTTGAATAATATCGTAGTTTAGCTTAGGCTTTTGGAGATGCTTTTTGGCATTTTACAGTTAATGATACTAATGTCTCTTCCACTTTCTGTTGATATTATGTTTTCTTTTTTAAAGGATAATGATGGACAAACTGCCTTGCATTACGCTGTTACGTGTGAGAGAGAAGGCATAGCTGAGTATTTAGTGAAGCATAATGCAGACATAAATTCAAAAGATAATGATGGGAATTCACCGCGAGACATCTGTGAGCCAAGCTGGCCGTGTTTGCAGCACGTGGGGGAAGTAAACTGATTGCTTGTTTGCTTCATGCTGGTTCTGGCCAATGCAACCATTTATCCTAATCCCTTCAGGATGTACGTGTCTATATAACTTTTTTTTGTCCTTACGCATGGTGTATACACCCTTTTCTGTCTATGCACCGCTTAGGTAATTGTTCATCAGGTATATTCTGTTTTAATATTGTTCCTCTGCTCAATTCAAAGATATAGAAGGAAACTAGAGAGAGTAAACAGGGAAAGGGAGAAAATCTGTAACGATATACGTTCCTCGGAAAACCTTCTACCACCCCTTCGATTGAAGGTGATACAGATTTACAGGGTTATTTTAGATCTTAAATTGGTGTTAAGATTATCTGGATTCGCGTGAAATCTTTGATTGATCATGCTGTCGCAAGTACGTGGAATCTGATGTTTTTGGTCTCACTCTTTTCTCCCTTTCCATCTTTTTCAAGAACGACGGAATATGAAGTTAATACGAGTTTGATTATTAACATTAATTAACGTATCAAGTTAGTCAATGTATTAGAAATCCAAAAAAAGGCATAATATTCTTTTTGTTATGCACAGAAAAAAACAGAGCAAGGCATGGGATTACAAATGTTTTGTTTTTTTTAGTAAATAAGTAAAATTAAAGGTAAAAAAACATGATAAAACGTTCTTTTATTTATTTATTTATTTGCTTGCGCCATTATTTAACAAACAGTGATATTTGTCGTAGTTTATGCCTAATGCTTAGAAAAATATTAGAAATTAGAAATTTTATGATCATTTAAAAAAAGTTGTACGCCTTTTAAAAATTTAAAAATGATTTTACACTTTTGTCAGGGCAAGCGGTTCTTTTATCATCATGTTAATTTTATAATTTTTTAAACCGAGCTGAATTTTATAATTTTTTATAATAATTTATATTTAAACTCTCGGGGTCATTTTTAATCCATAGTCTCCTGTGAGACACGAACTAGCTTTGACCTCATTAACAAGGTTTATGAACACCTCCAACTATCATGCTGTGTTGCTCAAAATCAGATTTCTCCAGAATTCCACTCCAACTTAGTATTTCAGCGTTCCTTTGGAGAGGCAGCGAGTGTGCGAACCAGCTAGCAAAGCAAAGAGTCAATGTAATGATAATCTTAAGGACTTTTTATACTTTTCTGTTGTTTTAGCTTATAGTATGAGTTTCATTACCCATATGTCACTAATTTATTTTCTCCTTTCTACATTTTCTTTCAATATAAAAACCATACACTTTCATACTCATTTTTAACCGTGTTATGTCAAGATTTTAACTTCTAAACAAACTATAAACAATATGGATTTTATAGTGGGTATTATTAAACTTAAACGTATGATATGTGGAAGTTTGTGATTTTATAATATTATATAAATGTCTTATACTACGTGGATAAACTATTTATTCTCGAGTTATATTTCAATTTTTATGGATAGATCGTGTAGGAAAATTATACTCTCAATTAATTAAATAGTATAGATACTATTTTTAAAATAATTTAATATATTACGTGATCACTTGTAATTAAACAACAACGCCTTATTTGTAAGTAGATGAGCTATTTTCTATTATATTAGAGTTTACTTTCTCTACACTTTTAGAATACAATTTCTTGATGGTTCTTAGCTCGCATATTTAGATGATAAAGTTTAAGCACTTTATTACTTACTCTTAACAATTCAAACAAGAGAAGAAGTATAACATTTAGAACTCAGATACCCAAATAAGTTGCTTAGCATCCTTTATATGGTAATAGAATCATACGCTCATGTAAATCAATGTAAAATATCAATGTTTTCATCACCTTAATGGATGAAAGCAAATTGGATGAATAGGATAAAAATGATGTAACACATGAAAATATTCAAGGTAGAGATTCGAGTTTTCTAAATAAATAGATGAAAAACCTAATGAGACAAAAAGCTTATTTAAGATCTAAATGTTTAGAGGGTTTAAAGGATTAATCTCTCAATCTTTTGTTTATAATGAAAAATTGATATAAGAATCTAGGTAAGATTAAGAGACTACACTATATACCTAAATATATAATTAGGTACGATTATAGATACAACGAATAGATGTTTCCAATATTATATCTTCTATACTTAGACTTAATGATAATACATAGATATAATTATTCTAACACTCCACCTTATGTTGGAGCATACAATTTGTATGCATCAAGCCTGAAATAAATGAACTCACTTCAAGATTCCCTTTAGGGCTTGGTCAACATATCTGTATTTGATCCAACAAACTCAATAAAAATTTCTTTGGACAACAATTTTTCACGAATATTTCTATGTTTAGTCATCTCATTAAACATTGGATTTGATGCAATGTGGAGGGCAACTTGGTTGACATTGTAGATCTTCATGGTTTGAATTTCACATAAATTAAGCTCTCAAAGAAATTGTTTTATCCATGTAAGTTCACAAGTAAGAGACATCATTATTCGATCTTCAGCTTCAACAATTGACCAGCTACTACATTTTGCTTCTTACTTTTCCATAAGATAATATTTTTTCCAAGGAAGACATAATATCCTGTAGTAGAGCATCTATCTGTAAGGGAGTTTGCCCAATCAACATCTGGAGACTTGAATATTTCCTTTATCTTCATATGGAAAATGTTGTCCTAAAGCTATTTTTGGGACCTTAAAATATAGATGATACCATTCTAACGGCAATACGTGGTGTCTGCATAAACTGACTAAACACTCCAATTGCAAAAGATAGATCAAGTTTCGTAATAGTAAGATAAATTAGCTTCAAAACTAGTCACCTATATCTTTCTAAATCAAATAATGATTTACCTTCTTCCATCATTAGTTTTTTATTTTGGTCCATTGAATTATCTGTACCTAGCATGCATGTTTGTTGTAGAATGTCAAAATTGTACTTCCTTTGAGAGATTACAACCCCATCTTTTGACTGAGTTACCTCAATGTCCAAATAATATTTGAAACTTCCATAATCCTTGGTTTGAAAATCTTTTCACAAGTACTCCTTCAATTGAGAAATTCTAGCAATATCATTTCATGTAATGACTATGTCATCAACATAGATGATTAGGTAAGTGTATTTCCCAAGAAGGGTATTATAGTAGAAAACTAAATTATTTGCTTCACTGAGTTTTAGTCCAAAAGTTTGAACAATTGAGTTCAATTTACCAAACCAATCACGTGGAGATTGCTTAAGGCCATAAAGAGAGTGGCACAACTTATAAACCTTACCAAACTCCCTGTGAGCAACAAACCCAAGAGGTATTGATGGAGTGGTTGTAACAACATGATTTTTTGAGATGTCACGGTGTAAATTTTTTTAAAACTTTTCTATAAAACATTCATTTAAGATAATAAAACTTTATTTGATCAAAATGCGGAAGCAACACATAACTATAAACCTCACCTGTTAAAAATTAAAATCTCAAAATATCACTTTTACATAATAATTTCCAAGTCTGAAAACGTTTTAAATAATGAATAAATAATCAACTCCGAAGTAAAAGATCCCAACTCTCGTTAACTACTTCAATCCAGTCTTATTTGGAACGACATCTACTTTTGTACAAGTACGATCATCGTAGATGAAAACTACAACCACAACATGTAAGGGTGAACAACCAGAAATATCATAACACATAATATACAATAATCATTTTAAACACATAATAATTAATCATAAACATATTTCATCACGGTATCAACATCACAGTCAAATCATTCATGAACCAATGTCATTATCTTAAATGAATGTTTTATAGAAAAATTTTAAAACAAAATTTACACCGTGACATCTCGAAAAATTGGGGTGTTATAGTGAGATAAATGATGCATCCAATGAGTCGACAGGTCCTGCAATGTTAAAGATATCGTATTGGGTGGTAATGTAACGACAGAAGAAACCTATAAAACTACTAATTTAGGTTATTACATAAATAATAAATATTAATATAAAATTGAAAATTTATATATTATGTATTCACAATCTTCTAAAATTTGTAGGTGAATTTTTTAAAAAATAAAAACATTTTTTATTAACTATAATAATTTTATCAAATTATTTTAAAATAATTATTTTTTAATTCATTGATTATTTTTTAATTCAATGATGATGAGAAATATCTTGATTTAGAAGAATATAAAAGATACAAATAATTTTTTTTTCTATATGTATCATACACTTTTTGCTCCTACATGTGAAGATTGTCAAAAGTCTTCTCAAGTTCAAATTTAGAAATCCTCATTAGGTAAATTGTGAACAGTAATGATTGTTAAGTAAATTGATGATTAAGATTAATTCTTTATCTTGATTTTAAGAATTAATTTAGTTTTTAAATGTGTGATTTGAAACGTTAACTCGTTTTTCATTTCATTGCACGAAATTTGTTTTCAACTGCATAAATATATTACTGTTTATAAAACAATGCTACCTTTTTTAACAATGCTATCATTTTATTTAATTTCCACTTTAGATGGGATTAGGTGTTTTAACTATTGCGTTGGCCAACTTACATCCGCATTTGGTACAACAGAATTGATTCCATTAAAAGGGATAAAAGTAAGTATAATTGTAAATCAAATGAAGGAGAAGACTTAGGTTGACATGGTTTACTATTTTTAAGTTATTTCTAATTCTTTTTCACTAAGATTTTGTCCTATCACTCCTGACCTAGAAGTATCTTTTATACCATTTTTAAACACCTAAGCATTTTTTTCCCATTAAGCTACTTCACAAACAATAAATTTTTTGTTTCAAAAAGCTAAATACAAAAATTCAATAATACTCAGTAGAGTGATCAATAGTTTAATATTGAATAAAATTATTCATAATACCATAGATATTGTGTAGTACATAAGTGTTAGCAATTCTTTTGAAGATCAAAAACCACAAAAAAGGAGATTGAAACACAACTAAACCATCATTGCAATCACACTCCTATCTTATTAAAGAAACAACTTCATCTTTCCTTCACTTGCGTTTGCTAAACTACCTTGATTCACATAACATTGATCCTTAACTATATCTTAATCCACCCTTGATGCATCACAATTGTTTTCCTTTTCTCAAAACGAGCAACCCCTCTCGAAGACTAAAACTCCCTTAGAACAAGACTTATAATCAATTCATTCTCTCATAAGGTCAAGCTTCAAATTTACAAAGAAATTACTTCACATAAACCTCCAACTTAAGTACTTTGATCACCTCGTCAAATGCCACCTAACATAGAAATCTTCATGGAACCCCTACTATAACAAACATTGTCAACTTACTCTCAAACTTTCTTCAAAAATTACCTCTTCAACTCGAAACCTCAAGCAAACTTTCTGACCTACTCCAAATCCCACAGTCTCAATGTCTTCTATAACCTAACACCCAACAATTGTTTTCCTCTTGATCAAACTTAGTCGATCACTCAACACCACCACCAAACAATACTTGATAAAAATTTACTTCAACTCAATATGCATCCTCATATCCCTAAACCTCTCAACACACCCAACTATTTGATCATCTCGATAATCACTTCAACAACTTATATTGTAGCCACTCCCATTTTATTTGTTTGAAGACCTTTCTTCTCAATTCCTCACACCTTGTACTCTTAATTCTCTTACCTTACATTTTCCTTAAAAAACTAACGTTCTCATGTACTCCTCCCTTCAACACTTGAAATCTTTCATCTTAACTCACGATCAAACATTTCTTCTATGCGAGCTACTAATCTTGAAACATCATTCTAAACTTGACTCTGATGCATCCAGTTGCTGATAAAACCTAACCATCTCCTTCTAATTTACTTAACTTAAGACCCTTACAATACTTCATTCTTTTTCAAAGACCTCATATTCTCTCAACTTGGAAATTTAACCCTACACAATTGTTCCTCAACCCTGGGTCCACTTTCAAATTCTTAATCCTTTCTTAACTCAAGCTTTAAACCTTCCACCACCTTTCTTCTTCAAATCTCAAACATCCTTGATATACCAAACCATGTTGCCAATCTCACCCAATGTTACTCCGTTGCTCACCAACACTTTCCTTTCTTCTTACCTCTAACGTTACTGATACATAGAACCAAACTGATTTCTCAAACCTTGCTACACCAATGCTTACCCAAAGCTCCTCTTATTCTAGCCTTTGAACTCAACTTTTTTTGTGAAACGTACGATATCTGATCTTTTGACTCTATTCTTGAAAACTTCTTCGCCCAAAAACATTACTTTTAAACTCCAATATCTTCACCCCTCCTTTTAAACCTACATTTTGGTCTTCTAATTCCTTATCTTCGAGGCAAGAATTTGTCTCAAAGGCTTAAATCAATTCTAATAAAGGTATATAGGTCAAGTTGTCCTTGAATATGCATTCCTCTATCACTATAGAGCACAATATACTATTATAAAGGCAAGAACAAGACAAAAATTACTATCGACAACAACACTAGAATCACAACCCTTTCTTTTCCCCAAACCTTTAGAATTAAAAAAGGAAAATCATCTCTAATATAGTCATGAGTGTGCACCCTCATTACTCCTATCAAGACGTTTTCTGTTCTCAAAACTTCCAGTTAAATACACAACTATACTATCTACACTTGGAGGAAATGGTAAACCATACCATTTAGAATCAATTCTTCATAGGGAAGACACGACAAACTCACAATCCATATGTCCTCCTAAGGACGAACTGCTATGATACCATTAATGTAACATCTCATTTTAATAGTATAAAACTACCAAAATGAAACGTTACATAGATGCTACAAGAACAACTAGGTAAAACAAACATCCTTAAAAGAAGAGCTCTACTTCTGTAGATCTACCCAGCAACTCATCTGCTTCTCCCTCACCTCTTGCTTGAACAACTGAAAAGGTGAATCCCTAAGCTCACACAATTAGGTGATCATCGCAAACGAGAAACAACATACAAAGTCAGACACAGAAAATCAAGGGTAAGCTAGATACCAAAGAAATCATATCACAATTATAACGTAGCATACATAAATCATTTAAATCACATATATCAGCCCAAACATCTTAACATGAAAAGACCTCATCAAGACTCATCTGGATTAGGTATGAATGTCGAACTATTAATAGTCTGTGCACTTGTATGGTACAACTGACACTCCCCAACACCATACAATGTTTGTCCATATTCAATGCCTAGGGTTAAATTTAAAGCCTATAAACAAGAACCTCCCGCTACTCTCACCACATGCATCATTCCTCTCGACTTGAGAAGGAATGATCATTAGAGTGTCGGAATAGACTTGCCATTTCAAAGCTCCATACATTCATACAACAACATCAACATCAACCAAGGCACTACCATGAAATCTTACCCTGAGTCATGGAATTACGTCCATTAAAAAAACTTCCAATAATACATACATAACATCAATGATCAAACATTATGTATTTCAATTCATATTACAATTTAATTCATACTCCACAAGTAATAGAAACCAATCATTCAAATATTCATATACATTGTACACACTTTAAGAAAACATATAAAAACTTAGTTGAAAATATGATATTTTCGCTCAGTGCACCAAGTCTGTTCGCTCAGCTAAAGCCTACTTGCTCAGCACAATCCACTCGTTATCCAAATAAAACTGACAGTACTGTTAGACCTCAACCATTTGCTGAGCGCACCCTCTCGCTGAGCGAAAGTCCTTAGACAGAAAACTCATTTCTACAACCACTCGCTCAGCGAGTCTACAGCACCAATTATGTAGAATTACGCAACCTATACAAATTTTTACCTATTCTAACTATTTTTATCAACTTCCAACTCTCCTAGATTGTTTTATATACTCAATTAAACTTAACTAAGTGTGTCTAAACCCTTCTAACATCAATCTAAATAAGTAGCCTCAAGATTTCACCCAAAAACTTACAAAAGCTCAACTTATAGACCCAAATTGAATTATACCCTTTGTGACACAATTTCAAGTAACTTAGGGACTCTAATAAGTCCCATATGACTCACCAAGACCCCCTAAATTGATCATACAAGCACAAAACCTACAACTCAGATTTTCACTAGTCCACTTCCTAAAAATTGAGTTCTCAACCAAGTTGAACTCTACCTAATCACCACCACACACTCACACTTCATATCTCTTCTATTTTAATTGTTAGAAACAGCTCACAAATAAACTTATAACCAACTCCCAATACCCCTAGCCAGTTCAAAACACTTCTCACACAATTTCCTTGCCCAAAACCTCATTTTTAGACCACAATAATATACACTCAATAATAATC
This sequence comes from Vigna umbellata, assembly GCF_029865625.1. Classification (NCBI taxonomy): domain Eukaryota; kingdom Viridiplantae; phylum Streptophyta; class Magnoliopsida; order Fabales; family Fabaceae; genus Vigna; species Vigna umbellata. The sequence continues at coordinate 37,445,692 of NC_142166.1, forward strand.
ATTGCTCCCAATAATTCAATCATCATAATTCACTTCATCAACACCAAATCCAACATAAAAACTCATACAAATAGATTCAACATAATTATACAACATTCATCATCACCCAAAGCATTAAACATAAAATTGATTTCTATACCTACACTCACAGAACATAATTTTACTTCAACCATTCAATATTCATACACTCTTTAACATGCACAATTAGCATGATTTAAAGAAAACTCTAGCTTCCCTTACCTTACATCGATGATACAAAGCTCAAATAATGCCTCGATTACTTCTCGCACAAGGAATTTCTAGAAACACCTACGAATCATCAATTGGCGATTGGAGACAAATCTTAGATCCCAAATTGAACCAATAATCAAGGAAGAAGATCACTTGATACATGCAAAATAGTTCCTCTTTGCATGATCAAGGATCAAGAAAAGGAACAAGAAAAGGGATGAAAACTTACTTACTCTAAACACCAAATTGATCGGATAGAATGGTAGACCTTGACGCCGTGATCATCTAGCACCTCCTGATCATCAAATAGATGACTTGAGATCAAGAACTCTTAGAGAGAAGGTAGAGAACTCTAGAAAAGTAGTTTCTAGAGATGGTACGTTTTAAAATAATGAAACTCATTTACAACAAAACTATTTATAATAAAATCGTTTAATATTAAAATAATCGAGTCTCATTATTTTTAGATTACCACTACTTCTAAAACACCATTTTCTGGAGTTTTACAATATTAAAATATTTAGTCAGAGGACAAGATTTAAAATATTTTAAATTTATGAAAAAAATGCTTTTATTCATTATTTGAAATGAAAGACAATAAAAACATAAAAAGAAGTTATTTTTTAATTTTTTTTTCTCTTATTGTGAACTAAATAAGAAAAAAAGTATTTTCTCCTATTTTTTTATTCTCTTTTGCTTTCCTCCTATTTTTAGTGTAGAGTGTATTTCCTTTAATATGAAAAGAATGAATTTTAGAAAGTTGAGTTGGAACTTTAAAAACTAATCATCGAATTATTAATTAAGATCAAAGAAAGATTTACTTGTTGAGAAATCTCTAACACTCTAATAATTAATGAGAGAATCGAGTAATTCTCTATGAAACAGTCTTTTAAAATTTTAAATATCACCATTCATCTCTAATTACTATATCTCATTATATATATATATAGTTATTTAGATAACAAATACATAATTTTTTAAATATACTCAATTACAAATATATCTCTAAATATATCAATGTTTCATGTGTAAAATTTCTTTTACCATTGAATAAAACAAACACATAAATTATTTAACAAATATTATTATTTACTAATGAAAACTCATGTGCTCATTTTTTTTAAGGTAACAAAAATAATATTGAAATTATAATTATAAAAATAAACATAAATAAGTTTTACAATTATTAAATAGATTTTATTTATTTTGTAAATGAATTTTTATTTATTTAACTTAAAAATGGTAAATTTAAAAAAAATGATTAAATTTAAAAAAAAAAACCCATCATTTGAAGGGTAAATTTGGAAAAACATGTGAACACTAAAAAATAATTCTCCATTTAATATTTGTTTTACTTTGTACTTATTTGAAATGAAACCAATTCACAAACATTTTTATTTTTCCTCTAAAAATGATTATTATTTAAAAAAAAATGGTTCTAATCCATTCTTTTGAATAACTTTGGATGTTTTTATATATTTGATTGAATTTGAACATCCTAAATGGCATATAGTATGTAAGCATTTATTACGTGTTGTTAATCTTAATGGTCGGCAAAGAATTTAGTGATTTTTTTTTCAGAAAAAGTTGTGGTAACTTAGTTAATTTTTATGTGTTGAATAATCAATTTTAATTTTTGAAAAAAAAAATAAACCAATTAAAAATCAAATAAAGTTGACTAAAGTTACTGAGTTTTTATCATATAAAAGTCACTTAATTCGTTATTTAAGTATCAAAACTTCTAACAAATACTCATCCTCACCCATAATACTTAATCACGTTGGAACGTCAGATCACTAAGTAAAAAGAATTTGGAAATTAGTTAATAATTGTTTCGTGTTGTTAACTAGACACATTAATATATTCATTATTATGAAAAAAAGAGTTGTAAAGGAATGAACTAATTAAAACATATAAATAACGACTTAATCAAATTTTATACGAAAAATTACGCACTAAATAATAATAATAATAATATATTCCTCATTATATAGTTATAGATGGATTATTATTGGCCTTAATGAGGTTTAGTTTTCTCAACTCGTATGACTTAAAAAAAAACAGTTTCTTAAAACGACTGTACTTATAAATAAATGGCTTAAATATAAATAATTTATTTTTTATCCTTAATCTTAGAGTTACTAATATATATATATTAAAATAGGAAAAGTAACAACAGAAGAATGAAATGGAGGCCGTTGATAAGAGTCTAAGAAGGTCAACAAATTCATGGAAGTAGAACAATAGACGTTGATATGATTGACTTATTCTCTCTTAAATAATTGAAATGTTATGCAAATGCAAATCAGTTTCCTTCAATTATGGATGACACCAAAAACAAAAAACAATAATTTTATTCAATTCAAACGCGGGCCCGTCGCCCGGGCAAAAGACACCGCCTTTACGCTGTACACAGCACACGCTATCACTAATCCATTAATTATTCTCTAAATCAGATTAACACTAATAACTCGTACTCAACAAATATGAATTACTTCAAAGTCCCAAAATAATAATCCTTATATTTATTGCTAAAGAAATATAATTAGCGCGATTATTGTTAGCGCGTGCTTTTACAATTATATAATTTTTTATATTTTTATTTCTAATATTTCGAATCCTATTGCCCTTGGCTGTTGCAGTTGCTTCTTCATCTTCCTCTTGTTATTCACTCTATTCTCCGACTCTATCACTCACTCTCTCTTCTTCGCTTCGATTCTTCAGATCTCTTTGCCGATTCCAGGTGATTTTATTTATCCGATCTCGTTTTTCTTCTGTCATTTTTTCTTTCTATTTACCTATCCGATTCGCCTTTTTTTTTTTGCGTTTTAGGTTTTCGTTTTCTCTTGTTTCAATCTTGTTTGAGTGCTTTGATTTGATGGTTCTGTTACTTTTTTGAATTGCGATTGATATGAATTATTGTTTGTGTTGACTTGGTTTCGATCTGTGGTTGATTGATTCTGTGGCTTCTCACTCGGATAATTGGATGAGATGAGGCGCGAGCGGTTGCCAAAGTCAACTGTTCTTGTGGCCACAAAAACTGTATTCCATATGCACTTGTTTGCGGATTTAATTGGTTTTTGTTTTCTAGTTATCATTATAGAGACCGGAAAACGCATCTAAATTAGGTGTATCATTTCGATTAGTCGGATAATATATAGGACATGTACTTTTGAGGTATCGAATTTAAATATAGGTTTGTCCAGTTCTTTTTGTGTGCTTTGTTCTAGAGTCACGTGAATTTATAAAAGTTATTTTCTTGCTTGATATCATAGTATTTCTATTTTTGAATTCTTAATGTGCTGGTCATTTAGGTGATTATGGATCTGGGGTTGGGATAGTTTAATTATTAATAGAGATTTGCTTCTTCAATTAAATCCCCCCTCCCATATTTTTCTTCTTTGAATTTTCACTCGTGATTGAACAATCGGGAGCTGATTGTTTTGTGCCATTAGGTAGAGTATGGCAATGGAAGTTACTCAGGTACTTTTGAATGCTCAATCAATTGATGGGAATGTCCGGAAGCATGCCGAGGACACTCTGCGACAATTTCAGGAGCAAAACCTTCCTGGATTCTTGGTCTCTCTGTCTGGAGAATTAGCAAGTGAAGATAAACCGGTTGATAGCCGAAAGTTGGCAGGTCTAATACTGAAAAATGCTTTGGATGCCAAGGATGAAAGCAGAAAGCAGGAATTGGTTCAAAGATGGTTGTCTCTGGACCCTGTGGCGAAAGCTCAAGTTAAGTCATGCTTGCTGCAAACACTCTCTTCTCTTGCCCTTGAAGCTCGATCTACAGCAACTCAAGTAATTGCTAAAGTTGCTGGAATTGAGCTTCCTCAGAAACAGTGGCCTGAGCTGATCGGGTCACTTCTATCAAATATTCATCAAGTACCTACTCATGTAAAGCAGGCAACTTTGGAGACTCTAGGGTATTTGTGTGAGGAAGTATCTCCTCAGGTTGTTGATCAGGAACAAGTAAATAAAATACTTACCGCTGTAGTTCAAGGTATGAATGCATCTGAAGGGAATAATGATGTTAGGCTTGCTGCTACAATTGCGTTATACAATGCTCTTGGATTTGCTCAGGCTAATTTTACCAATGATATGGAGCGTGATTATATAATGAGAGTTGTTTGTGAAACAACTATATCCCCAGAAGTGAAAATACGTCAAGCAGCCTTTGAATGTTTGGTCTCTATTGCTGCCATGTATTATGAGAAACTAGCTCCTTACATCCAGGATATATATAACATCACGGCAAAGGCTGTTAGGGGTGATGAGGAGCCTGTTGCTCTTCAAGCCATAGAGTTTTGGAGTACAATTTGTGATGAGGAGACTGATATCTTGGAAGAATATATAGGTGATTCCAATGGAGACTCTGAAATACCTTGTTTTTATTTTATAAAGCAAGCCCTTCCTGCACTTATCCCTCTGCTGCTGGAAACATTACTCAAACAAGAAGAAGATCAGGATCTGGACGAAGGTGCATGGAATATTGCAATGGCAGGTGGTACATGCCTTGGTTTAGTTGCTCGTACTGTTGGAGATGATATTGTGCCACTGGTAATGCCCTTCATTGAGGAGAATATAACCAAACCAGATTGGAGGCAAAGGGAGGCAGCCTCTTACGCTTTTGGATCTATCTTGGAGGGGCCTTCCCCTGACAAATTAGCACCTCTTGTTAACCATGCGTTACCATTTATGCTCAGTGCTTTAGTGAAGGACCCAAACAACCATGTGAAAGACACCACTGCTTGGACATTGGGACGAATGTTTGAATTTCTTCACAGTTCAATTGTTGGTACGCCAATTATTAATGAGGGAAATTGCCAACAGATTATTACTGTTCTCCTCCAGAGCATGAAGGATGTTCCCAATGTTGCTGAGAAGGCCTGTGGTGCTTTGTATTTTCTTGCCCAGGGTTATGAGGATGTGGGACCAACATCTCCTATAACTCCCTTTTTTCAGGATATTGTTCAATCCCTTCTGACTGTTACTCGTAGAGAGGATGCTACAGAATCGCGGTTGAGAACTTCAGCGTATGAAACCCTGAATGAAGTGGTTAGGTGTTCCACAGATGAAACAGCTCCTTTGGTGTTACAACTAGTTTCTGTCATCATGATGGAGCTGCACAAATGTCTTGAAGCGCAAAATCTTTCTTCTGATGAACGGGAAAAGCGTAGTGAATTGATAGGCCTCCTCTGTGGGTGCATGCAAGTAATTATTCAGAAGCTAGGGTCTTCAGAAGGTACCAAATATGTCTTCTTGCAGTGTTCTGATCAGATAATGGGACTATTTTTCAGGGTCTTTGCTTTTAGAAATGCCACTGCACATGAGGAGGCAATGCTAGCCATTGGAGCCCTTGCCTATGCGATAGGCCCTGATTTTGCGAAATACATGCCAGAATTTTACAAGTTTCTTGACATGGACCTTCAGAACTTTGAGGAGTACCAAGTTTGTGCTGTCACTGTTGGTGTGGTAGGGGACATATGCAGAGCATTGGAGGACAAAATACTGCCTTATTGTGATGGGATTATGACACAACTTCTTAAAAATTTGTCGAGTGATAATTTACACCGTTCTGTGAAGCCCCCCCTGTTTTCATGCATTGGTGATATAGCACTTGCAATAGGAGATAACTTTAATAAATACTTAATGTATGCCATGAACACATTACAACTTGCTGCAGAGATGTATGCCCACACATCAGGTTTTGATGATGAAATGACAGAGTACATTAATTCTTTGAGAAATGGGATATTAGAGGCATATTCTGGGATTTTTCAAGGGTTTAAAAATTCATCAAAATCCCAGCTTTTGATTCCTTATGCGCCTCACATCCTCCAGTTTTTGGATAGCATATACATGGAAAAAGACATGTAAGAAAGCAAAAAAATTCTTTTTTCTTCTTCTTTGTTGTTTGTTCATTACTTTTAGTGACTTCATTGCCTCTTTGAATGCAGGGACGAAGTAGTTATGAAAACAGCAATTGGGGTCCTTGGAGATCTAGCTGATACCCTGGGAAGCAATGCTGGTTCTTTAATACAGCAGTCTTTGTCAAGCAGAGACTTTTTGAATGAATGTTTGACCTCAGAAGATCATTTGATTAAGGAATCTGCTGAGTGGGCCAAGTTGGCTATCACTCGAGCTATATCTGTTTGAGGTTCATCGGGATTAGCATATCCATTGTCATAAACTATCTGCATGCATTTGGGTGTGTCGAGGTGGGTCTTGGGATTGCATGTGTCAATTTGTCTCCATGGTCAGACAACGTGAAGGTTATCAGTCTGAAGGTCTTCTTGTTGTCACTAACTCTTGCATCATCACCAATGCATCACTGACTTTTGCATGAGCACCATTAAGTCCAGGTCTGTCAAGAGGAAGAAGGTAGCGATGAGTTTGCAAATGTGGGTGTAGGTCTTCATGAAACAAGTAATTGATTGAATGGCTACGGGGAGGCAACTGATTCCTGATTCAGAAACTAAGTTACTCTTAGTTGGAATTGGATGATGAGTTTGGAGTTTGATGTTATGAGAAGATAAACCCATTCGAGCTTGAAAACGGTTTTTTCCTCAACTGATCATGCTTTATTGGAATAGTTGAATTCGCTGGGTTGAACTGGTTTTCATCAACACCACCCAAAGTACTTTATTTCAAGTGAATCTCTTCCTTTTTTTTTTTTTTTACTTTTAACCTGCATCTTAGACCATTTGTTTTTCATCATCCTATTGTGTATAATTGTCCCTAGGCTGTTGGCCATCCATATAATTTTTTTTTCTCCACACATTGCTTTTCCAGGCTGGGGATCGATTGTTTGTTGATGACCCAGGATGGGAGAGATTACATCTTTCTAGCATTTTGCATTTTTCATTTTTTTACTTGTCAGTTGGTTTCTTAGGGCAAAAATCATCATGCATTCATGAAATCATCAACCTTTAATTCCTTTGTTTTAAAATGCATATGTACATCATATATTGGCTATTCCTGTGGATACAAAAAAGAAACTCGCCGTATATTGTGATGATACCAAAAGAACTAGTGTGGTGGATTGTTGTTGCACTTGTTGGAAGGAGTCGTCTGGGTGTAGCCTGTATTCGTGTTTTCTTTCTCTTGTCTAAGTAAAAAGTTTGTGAATTTTGGCGACTTTGATAATTTTGCCATGTTCCTGCATATCTCATTATGGTTTTTGGTTATGTGAATCTTTGTTACCAAGATTAAATTGTAAAATGTCTCGCCAAATCGTAGGCAGTTTTCAAACTCCATATTTGGAGATCACCCATTTTTGGGTGGACGACATCATATCCTGAATGATCACTCTTAAACCAATGTATTTTCGTTCTTATCTATTTGTTTGTATAATGCCTTAGTAACTGGGATGTGAAATTTGACAATGAAATAACTATAAACCTTAAATATAGTTCGCAAAAGAGAAACTTTCGAGTAATTTAAATCATCAATAATTGTTAGAGTAGACTATTAGTAATTGCAGTGTAACTAATAATCTCTGCAATTTTAATGTTGTCGTTGATTGGTCGTGTCTGGAAGAACCAGAACGCACCGCAAATTGGTGAGTTCGGATAAGGACAATAATTAAGAATACAAAAATACAACTTCATGTCGTTATTGTTACTGCTAGTTATTTTTCCCTTTCGCTAAAACTTTATGTTCATTTTTCATCTTTTATTTTTATTTATATTAATGTTATATGTTGTCATTTTTTTACTTCCAACTATATACATCTTAAGGTGTCAATTTTCTTTTATAATAAGTATTATCTATCGAGTAAACTTGTGCCTTTTTGGTTTTAAAGAAATCTTTTGTCTTGCTTGATGAGATAGAAGAACGGAGTGAACTAAAGTTCTTAAATGGAAATTAGTACGATTTACGGCTAGGTATTGTATTCAATATACGAATATTAATTTAAAGTTTATCAACTGAGTTGTGCTTGTCAATTATTAGACTGATGATAGTTTTTACATTGTATTCAGGGTTTTTTCATTATATTCATTCTTAATTTTAAAATAAACACTTGTCTTCTTTATCTTGTTAATAAAAAAATATTTGATTTCCTTATTTTACTTATTTTTCACTCTTAATTTAATTGCTGTGTAAAAAATAAAAATAAATTAATAAATCTAACCGTACATTTTAAATTAAAATAACTCTTTCAAGTATATGATTCTTTTATATGTTTATAAAAACAACGTATAATTGGGTGACAATATTTTTTATATATTATTAATATACAATAATAAATTAAATCATTAAGCTTTTTTTATAAAAAAATATTTCTATTTTAATATTTTAAAATAAAAGCAATGCGTGCGTTACATTATTAAAACATAAAAAGTGAGTTATTCTTTTAAGAAGGTGAATATTATTTAACAAAATCTAAAAAGAGATAAATGTAATTTTTCTTTTACTTTAATATAAACTAGTAAAAGAATCATATGTCTTGTAAGGTAAAAAATTATAAAAATGATTATCCATATACAGTTGTCATATATGATTTTTCATGTATTTAAACAAAGTTTAAAAATTAAAACAATCCTATTCCCCCTCCGCCAATAAAAAATTTTATAATTTAGGTTCTTTTTCTTTCAGAATATTTATTAGTTGTGAGAGTGAGTATTTGAAGGTGAAAGATGAAATTCTATCTCATATAAGTTATTTGATGAGATGAAGAGTGTAATCACCAAATGGTTCTTAATTTTTTCTAAAATTTATACTTTTTATTTATCAGTAATAACTAATAATCATAATAACAAAATAAAATAATAATAACAATAATAATCTTAATAACGAAACAAAAAGTAATTAAATATAATATTAATAGAGAAAATAATAAAGCATCTAAATGAAATACTAATAAAAGATATAATTACAAAAGTAATTCATTAATAAAAGTTTTTATCTTTTATAATTTAATATTTAATTTAAATTATTTTTAACCAATCACGTTTTATTCTAAATTAATTATACCTATTTTTTTTATAAAATAATCATCGAAGTTTTATTTTAGATTAATTTTCTCTAATTATATTTCATTTTTTATTTATATTAATCATACAAATATATTATCTGTCCACTATTATAATATATTATTTTTCACTAATTACATCTATCAAATAATCACAAGTTTTCATAAAATTTAACCTTCAAATCTCTATTTCCACTTTCAAATTCCTTGAAAGAAACTCCACCACTTTATTTCTTATTCTCTTTCAAACTCACAAACTCAATCACCTTGAGATCATCTCCCTTCCTTTACCTAATTTCAGTGATTAACTATGTTTCAGCAGGATTTAGAACCCTAATCCAAAACATTCAAAGTTGTCTGTTCCGATGTCCAGTTGTGTTGTCTTCTCTCTTCTTCTTGTCCAAGCCGCGGGGGAGGGTGCCTGCAAAAGACACTCCGACGCTCAAGTCAGTGACTTTTCGTAGTAATCTTGTAATCAAGATTAGTTATCAGAGCTCTAAGTTCAGTTCAAGTTAAAAAGTTCCCTGTATCCTTTGCCAAAAATATATTTATAAATTATAATGAGCTTACCTAATTTCAGTGATTAACTTTCAGCAGGATTTAGAACCCTAATCCAAAACATTCAAAGTTGTCTGTTCCGATGTCCAGTTGTGTTGTCTTCTCTCTTCTTCTTGTCCAAGCCGCGGGGGAGGGTGCCTGCAAAAGACACTCCGACGCTCAAGTCAGTGACTTTGCGTAGTAATCTTGTAATCAAGATTAGTTATCAGAGCTCTAAGTTCAGTTCAAGTTAAAAAGTTCCTTGTCTCCTTTGCCAAAAATATATTTATAAATTATAATGAGCTTACCGTTAGGTCTGACTCATTAACCACCAATGAATGACAATATTAATTGTCAATAAATGACAATTTATTTTCATTAATTCCACGAATGAATGACAATATTAATTGTCAATAAATGACAATTTATTTTCATTAACTCCACGACAGTTATTACTATTGATTACCTTAACGGCTCTTTTTACCGATCGGTTTATTGACCTGAGAGGTATCATCGGTCTGCCAACTCTTCTGCCCCTTTATTGTTCGGTTGGTTGCGAGCCCATTTTACCGAACGGTTAACTGTTTGTCCGCTCAGTTCATTTGCCTAGGAGGTACCATTGGTCGACCATGAGCTCAAAATAACTTAGAGGCTCTCTTGCACCTTTACCGTTTGGTCGGCTATAAGCCCATAGTAACAAACTATATGTGAATGAGTCTACATTTGACATCAATTAAAATTAGTTTATTTATTATAGTTTAGAATAATAAAAATTACTTTTACTTCTTCAAAAATTGTTTACTTATTGTATTGAAGAGAGAACGAAATAAAATAAATGTTCTTCGAGTGTATATCTTGTAAAAACTTTCAAGGATGCTCCAAAGACTTTTAACATTCGGACTACTCATCCTCCTCTTGAGTACTAGTCCTCTTCTTAGTTACTCGATTTTTTTTATAAGGTAGGTAGGAGTTATATGCAGAAGACACTCTGATATTTAAGTTAGCTTAATACATCAACAAGCAATAAATATAGTAATTAATTAACATACCTGGTAAGATGTACTATTTATACTACTATTTTTGAACTTTTACCTAGATGAGCCTGAATCCACTGTACCAAATACCTGTTAGCTTTTGAATTATCATAGTCAATCATGGACCATTATGATTAAGTGTTTTGTGTGATGTTTTGTTGACAAACTAGAGATGGACCAAGTACATATTAACTTAATAGTCATACATATATTAAGAACAAGCCTATATATTAAGAACAAGCCTTATATTGATATAACCGAAGTATTTCATAATACACAATATATTAAAACTAAAAAAACAATCGTTTGACACTAAAAACAACTATTTAACATTCCATTATAGAGATAAAGTAGTTTAAAAAAAAGTAAACTTTAATATTTATAAAAAAAAAGTAAACTTTAATATATATATATATATATATATATATATATGTAAAAAAAAAAAAATGTAGTTAATAATAGTGTTAAATGGGTATAAAAATCTTTTAAGCGTAAAAATATCATTATCCTAAAAATAAAATAAGATGATGATAAGAATTAAAAATAATAAAAATAAAATGTTTGATAATAAGTGAGCATACTGCATTATTTTTTGTCCCTTGTACTTATTTTTCATTTTAGTTTTTTATTATTAAATTAATCGAATTATATAGTTTTAATGTTATTTTCTATTTTTATTTTTAAACAATCAACTCTTTAATTTAATTTAATTTAATTTTTTTCAATTTATTTATCCTCTATTTTATTTTTATTTTCTATTTCTCACATATCGTTTAGTAATTTGAATATATCTAACGGCAAGCTGGCATTGGACAAATTTTTTTACCATTATAAATCCAACTATACGTGGCGTAATTCAGATTTCATATCTTTTTTATTAGGTAAAAATTTCATAAATTAATTAATTTATAAAAATTATATATAAATTTGTTAAATATAATTTTTTAATTAATGTATAGTTTAATTTTAGTTTATACAAAGATCTTTTATTTTCTATTTGATACATTTAAAGATCTCATATTACTTAATAGTTGAGATTAAATAAAGTTTATAAGTTCTTTTCTTTTAAATTATTAAAATATATTATAGAGACAAAAGTGACAAAACATTAAATTTCAAAACTAATAATACTTCTAATAGACTTTTAAAAAAAAAAGAACTGGCTCATTCTAAAAATAGTCTTAATTTGTATAGTAGCAATGAAAGAGAAAAAAATAGTTGAAAGTCATTATTACATCACGTCTATCTTCTTCATGGAGGGAATGAATGATTTGATTGTTTTTCTTAATTTGTAACGCATGCCAACACAAACCACAATATATGTCCATCTATCTCCTATTTAATAATAATAATAATAATAATAATAATAAATTATTATTATTTTAAAAGGTTTACTAACTTATTTAATGTGTATCAAATTTTAGTTGATAAAAATACTCTCTCATATGTTATAGATTATAAGTTTTAAGATTAAGAATATTTGAATAATTTCTTATTTTTTATTATTATTTTAAATTAAAAATAAAAATTGTTAAAATACTTATATTTAAAATATGTCTTTTTTTATGAATAGAGATTTTTTTTTAATTAAAATTTGGTAGAAGTTATATAATTTAACAAACTCCTATTTTAAAAAACTATATATATATATATATATATATATATATATATATATTATTTCTTTACAAGTAAATTAGAATAAATATATTGATAGAGAGTTATGGAAAAACTTATTATTGAACGAAAACATTTTATATTTATAGGTTATCATTTATCATATAAATCCTGAATTTCAAAGAATATATTTATTTTTTACTTAAATATTAATTTGTATTTAAGAGAACCTTAATGAAGATATACTTAAGGTCCAAATAAAATTGATTTTAAACTTTAGGGTGTTGCTCCCTCCACCACTCCAAGTGTTCTGCACCTTCTCACTTTTATTTCAAAAATACTCTACACTTCCCCAGTATCCTCAACAATCTTTCTCTTTCTCTCTCCGCATTGATGGAGCATTCACATGGCAACTCTACAGAACCACAACTGAAGATGAATCCTTTATATCCCTTTTATTTTTCCTTATTTTAAAGAAATGAATTTGCCTTCAGACATAGTTTTTGCATGATTGCTCATTCTTTTACTTGTTACTATATGTCTACTTAGGTCATTACAAAGAGCACTTGATAGAAGACTCTACCTTCTCGTCGACGGTAATGCACATGGGGCTCCTAGTGGAAAGCCTATGTTGCATTTTCATGAGAAAGTTTATGAATATGAGGACACCATGTGCAAGGTGAACGTTGGTATATGGCTTTCCTTTTCTTTTTCTATAACTTTTCCCTGTTAACTTTTTTTAATTTTGTAGTGTGCAGAATCTGCATTGGAGTCAATCATAGGTGAAAACCGTTGAGAACAAGTTTGATTGTGGTTATGTGGAATTGCCATGTGAATGCTCCATCAATGGGGAGAGAAAAAGAGAGAGATTGTTGAGAATAGTGGGGAGGTGTAGAGTATTTTTGGAATAAAAAAAAATAGTGGGGAGGTGTAGGAGCACTTGGGGTGGTAGAGGGAGCAACACCCACTAACAACTATAAAAATTACTAGACAATCAAGAAAAAGATTTTGTATCACTATTTTCATTAGAGATGCTTTAACACTTATATGTCTTCTGTTCACACTAATAAGATGATCATTGCAAAAACAACAATATAACACCAAAGAAAACAACTGGGTAAGCTAATGCGCAAAAGAGTTTTCATGAAGCAAACATAAATATTTTATTATACATCACTCATTCATAAAAATAACCATATCACATTTGAAGACTTGTACTATACTCAATTATCTAGATGTGTGTTCTTGATTCAAACTAGTGAAGTCATGCACTTAGATGGAGAAAAAAGTACTACTCTAGCGAGTTGACACACATAAGGTTAGTCCCTATCATGGCCATAAGAACTCTATGGTTGCCTTTATGACAAGACCTCTTGCCACTTTCACACGGCCTAATCCTCCTCTTCTATATGAGTATAAATGAATAATAGAGTACAAGATAACTACATAAAATGGAATAGTCCTTATATCAAGGCACACCCTAGCGAAACAAACATTCCACGAGATTCCCTTCTTGTAAATCACTGCTTCATCATCACTTTCATACCATGATTTAACAAATTATATTCACAACAATATCATCATTTACTAAAACACCATAGTATTCATAAACATACATAAAGTACATTGCAAATTCTATCTCAAACAGACATGGAATAATAAAAACTCAAACATGTATACTAGCACTAAAAAATGGTGTCAATGCTAGTACTTCTCATATGTTCAGTGACAATCTTGATGCTCAATGCCAAACTTTTACAAAAGGTGATGCTTAGTGGTAGTCCTAACGTTCAACGTCATTCTTCTCATAAAAAGGTCGAGTGGCACCCTTTTACCGCTTAGTGCTTTGGAACAAAATTGTTTCAGACTTGTAGTAAAAAGTGACGCTCAATGGTGTCCTACCACCGCTCAACACCAAAAGATTCACATTTTTTGTTGTTCAGCGGTGTGCTTAGCGATCTAGAACTAAAATGCTCTCAGACCTGCATAATGAACAGGTGCTCAGCATCAAATTGCCACTGCTCAATGCCATGACAAAAACCAACATACTTAAAACTATTATTTGGGAAAGGAGGAACTTATTCAAGTGGTCAAATTGATATTCCCTACTTAATACTTTAGTCAAAAACAATTTTTAATATCAAGGCACATATCAACTCGCTCAATTGATTAGATTTTAAGTTTATCAATTCAACACTAACTCAAACAATGCAAATTACATATAAATATGTAGATTTCAACAACTTAAACACCATAAAAAAATTCAAACATTCTCATATCAACCAAACTAACCAAACATGCAAATTGAAATTTCAAAACATCTACAACTTTAAAACAAGAAAATTAGTTTCCCTTGAAAATCCCTTCAAGATCACATGTTCCTAACTATACCTAAATATAACACAATTGAGTCTTGCTAGTTTTAAATTAATATCACTTCTAAAGTATGGTTTTCTATGTTTTTACAAAAATTATTTATGAGAATATTTACATAAATGTTTTATAATAAAAAAAGTAAAATAACATTTTGTTATAAAAAAAATTTATTTGTTCATCCCATTATTTAAATTTCTCCACTAAAAAATAAATAACTTATCACCTCTCCCATGTAATAGGTGTGTAGTTTTCTTAATTGTACATGAGAATGAAGTAACTGCGAGAGTTAACGCACGTTCAGAGCCCAAACAGTTACACTGCATTCAAAACTCAATTCTTGGTTTCCCAAGATATGGATTTGATACCCAACCTAATCTAAAAACAAGTGTATTTCTGTCTCATGAGACCTTGAAAAGCCATCATAGGAATATGTATTGTCAAAGGAAAAAAATGGTTAAAGTTAGGTTTTTTCCATTCTCTACACATTTTTGAGTTTTAATGGAGAAGGGATCAAATATGGGTACCTTTCTTACTTTTAAATTAGTTCAGACAAAGTGCTTCTAACCTTTTCTGATCTGACTGCCACCAAATGTATCTCTAAAGCAGTGCTTTGGATGTGAATGAGATTCTCTATTCTCACTTTTGTTTCTCCCTTCTATTTTAATTTCTTCTTAATCCATCTTCCATCTCTAATTACTAACTAATAATCATAATTTTGAGTCTTTCAATACTACTATACGTCTTAGTTTATATAAATGCTTCGCATAATAAAAAGAACTGCATCAAAGAAGAATAAAATGCCAATTCTAATGGGATAAAAATAATAGAAAGAACTGTATAAATTTTGTCCCACAGAAAATCACACTATGCTTCCAAAATGAACAGCATCTCCACTTTGAGCATCTCTGTAGTGACTGAATGCATTAATCTCTTACTTGACTCTCGAGTTCCAGATTTAAGAAACAGTGTCATTCACATATGCGATGTCTTTGTGTGGATAAAAATGTTCAACATATGCAATAGTAGACAGAAAAATATGCACCCTTCTCTGTTTACTCCAATTAAGAGCAGTGCATATTTGCCAACACTAGATTTTTGTAATTCTGTGATGGAAGTCAAGAAAACAAAAAACAAAATCAATTTAGAGAGAGAATCCTGATTGTGTGAGCTGCATTATTTATATAATTGCTTTTGGTTTTTGCCAGTTGAAACAAACACTGCATAGTTTATTCTATATTCCAATTGTTGGTATGAGCAATGCTAAACCACACAAATCAGAATGCTCCCCTTTCCCAGTGATTAGTATAAGGAATTCAGCAGATCAAGAATGCAGAATTGCGTCTATGGGCAACGATTATATTAGATATGCAGGCAAAGATAGAAGCAAATAAAGATATCCATGTGCATGGAAAAATCTTCATCATCATATGTGCAAAGAATATTATTGATGGTACTTAGGCCACTGTCAAGTTCTAACTCCAATGGAACCTTTTTGGTTGTATAGTACGTACTTGTAGGAATGAGATGCTACGTATCCACGTGGGAATATCTCTAGTGTTTTGTTACTTATAAGGCCTAATATTATAGTCTTCTGTTGCCCACATTACAAGTTTCATACCATATTTGCTAAAAGCAGAAAAAACCATTTGAAACAATCATTACCAACATAGATTATGGTCTCCTAAAGGATGATTAAGCTAACAATTTCCTTGCTTTAATGTAGGATTAAACCAGTAATGGTAGTTGTTTCCGTCTCCTTTTTGCTAGTGCACCCACTAAGGGGCATTCCACATTAATTCAACTCTCTTCTTGCTCCCTATTTGAATTTTTCTGTTGCCCACTCTCCCTGTCTCTGTCTCCATCCATTGACTATATCAAAAGTGACGAACCCGAAATGTGAGGACTCAAAGCAACATTCCACCAAAGTGGTGATAGGTACCACGGAAATTTTGAAACACGCAACAAGCTTTTAGCAGCTTTCACCACCCAATTCATCTGAATGTGGTGTTCGGCACATCCAGCTAGGTGAAATTAATTCATCCTTACAATATGAACAGCATATTCATCAATAAATAGACAACCCCACACGATTATGTATCAACGGTGCCTCTTATACTCATCGTGATAGGGAAAGAAAAAAACTTTACTTGTAACGAAAGTATAATTTTTGGATCAACCCATGTATCCCTAAGAGTTAATCTCTCGAAAGATTGAAAAATCTATTTAAGGGACATGTTGGGTGGAAACATCACATGAAGATCTAGTTTTGGAGGAGTGTGACGGCTTGACGATGTTCACAGATTTAGCAGATGCCAATTATATAATGGATTTGGCAGAAAAATTAGTCAAGTAAACTCTATAACAACGTGATTAAGAGATAAGATATTATGTAGCATGTTGGCAAAAACTGTAATTAGTTTAGGCATGTAATAAAATAGCATTTGGTGGAAGATATAAGAATGTTGACTTGGGAAAAGGTGGAGAAGCTGATTTTGAGCCATGCAGGGAAATGTTGGCAATGTGCACATGCAAACAATCACTATCTTTTCTTTGACGCAATTATGCATAGTCCCATAGAATAGTACAGTTGACTTAAGTGTTGTGCGTTAAAGAGTACAAGTTATTGCATTTCATCATCACCCTGTTGCTATTGGGTGGGGTACACCATCACAATACCTCTCTCCTCTCCAAATTTAAAAAGGGGTGTTCCTGCTTCCATTTCCCTGCCAAGACACGTAATTTTTCATGTTCTCTCTTCCTATCTAATAACAGGAAGAACCAAACACACCTTCATACCTGTCATGGCCCTTAAGATCACCACTTTCCTTCTACTTCTTCTCTTGCTCCTCCTTCCCTTATCTTCAGGTCACCATCTTCTCTACCTATTTTAATACGATTACAAACATTTACCTCTTTCCACACACATAACACAGGAGTTTTTGTTTGCTTACAGGTTTGGCTGAAGGCTTCAGGGAAAACATGCATCCTACTCATGGCTTACCTTTAAAGGTACACACCCTGTTGTCCTCTTGCTTCTGTTAAATGGTCAAGACATTTAATGTGGGAAACATAGATGTTTGTTTGTTTTGGTTTATAATGTGGTACATAGTTTCCACAATGTTTTTTAAACTGACATGTTACTTTTCTGCGTTTTGGATGAAGGTGAAGTCGAGGAAGCTATTTGGTCATGATTTTGTGTTGGATTACGACGAGGCAGGAGCCAACCCAAGGCACACTAAGAAACCTGGGAAGGGCCCTTGAAGACCTTGAAACCTAATAATGAAATAAATTAACCTTTATATACACTGTCATCTCTCTTCCTACTCAATGTTTTGGTCGTGTATGAGGAGATATGTAATCGAGTTTCTTCATCGGAGCCACTCCTTGTGTGTGTTATGAGCCAATAAATTAGCATCATATTTTATTTTATATATGTACACCAGATGCGTATCAATGGGCTATGACGAAGAATATTATAATAAAGCTTTTGCTTTCCATTTTGTAATCACGTTTGTGATTTCTGCAAGTTCTATTATTCATAACTACAAAATTTAAGTCTCGTTCTTGAACTTAAAAGACGGATTTTGTTATCGTCTCACAGAATCAACCTCGGGAAGAAAAAGGAAGAAGTTGATGCCAAAAATAGTTAAAATACGTGCTTCTTCTTATATGCCACACCTCTTTCCATACATATTTTTGGACAATCTACAAAGCTTCATTTTATATAACCATGTTAAAACATTTTTTCTTTATCTATATGTTATTACATCATATATTTTATAAACTTGTATTTTTTTTCTCTTTAAATGTAAATCAAATGTTGATTAATATTGGATTCATTTGATTATGGAAGGACATATCTTTTAATAAATTCAATGAGTAATATCCAACTAAACATGTTGGTATGCACAAACAAATATATGTTTATAAAACATACATAATATCTACACAAACATCATAGGTACAAAAACAAGTATATGTTCATAAACATAAATAATACGTTAATAATCTATATAGTCATCTTCATAGTCTTGTTCATCGTTTTGTTGCTGCTACTGCTCAGAAGGTGGTTAGACTAGTGTAGATTGGACTGATGTTAGGTGATTTGGGGTGGGCTTTGCTGGAGAAGGTCGTAATTTGACTAGAGGGATGCTGGATTGAGGTTGTTAAGACGAAGACAACAATCTTATGACCAGTTCTTAAAAACTGACAAACTCTTCTCTCAAATTGTTCTATTCTTCATCATGTCTTTCTAGTCACTATGTGAGTTGGACAATGACCTCCTCAAGACTAGTGGAAAAGCAAAGATATGACAGATTTAGAAATTTTAATTACTGACGAATATTATCAACAAATACATTATCAATGGAAAAATTCATCGATAAATCTGTCGATAATGCACATTTCACTTATCAATGAAAAAATTCGTCAATAAATCCTTTGGTAATTACCGTCAAACAAAATCTATCGGTAAACCTTCGATAATTACCGACGGGAAAAATATGTCGATAAAAAGAACGACAAAATTTCGCCCATTTCTTTTTCTCTTTCCACGGACGACAATATATTTTTCTCTCTCAAACCACATTCTTCATTTTCTTTCCTCTCATCTCAAGAGCCATTTTTATCATTCTCTTCAATCATGTATCTTTCTTTAGCACCCATCTTATTCCCACACTTCTCCTATCTTAGCTCAAACCACCACAACTATAAGGCTCTTTGATAAAGGAGAACCACTCGGAGCAGTTTTTCACGTTGTCATATCACCACACTTCTCCTATCTCACCTCCATTGAAATAAAGATGGTTCTTCGAAGAATAAATTGAGATTTTTTCCCAATTTGAGGGTTTCTAAAACAATTAGGGTAATTAGGTTTAGTCTTTGATTTTGTTTTTGAAATGAATTGGGTTTTTGTTTTGGTTTAGGAATGAAAGAAGATTGATAAAAAACTGAAAAAACTGAGAAAATAGAAGACAGGAAAAGAAGAAGATGAACTACATTAAGATATTTACTGATGAATTTATCGACGGTTTTATTCGTTAGTAATTATCGATGGATTTTTTTATGTGTTTATCGATAAATAATTATTGACAAATATAAATTTTTTTCGATAAATATTACTACCAATGGATTTGGGTCCATCAATAATCTGTCAAAAAATCATTACCAACGAATTTTTAAACACTTTTTTACAAATTTTAACCATCAATAATACTTTTGTTTTTCTTTTAACGAACATTTACTGAAACATTATGATTTATAAGTAAATATTATCGGTAAATTTTACAAAGTAAAACTTATCATTAAATTTTAATTGGTTTAAACGTTCTAAAGGTTAAAAATTCAACTCCCGTAGCATTTGTCACTTTTGCTTCTTTGTGCTTTATGTATCCACCGTAATCCTTTGAAATTTATCTTGAACTTTAAAATTGTTTTATCCAAAGGTGTGTTACTAGGTGGAAATGTCTGATTCACATTTATGAATGATAAATCAATTTGTGGAAGTGAAAATTTTAGGTGATGTCATTGTTTTGTTAGCTATTATGCAAACAAGTTGAAGAAAAATTATGCAAATTAAACTCTTGCCAATGATAGGTCATAATTAATGTATTATATATTTTTCAATATATAACTTTCTTAACGTTGGACAAAAAAACGTCTTGTATTAATTTACAAGCTAAAAGTTATTTTTATAATTTTTTGGCAACCTGGTGATGATGAGCGTTAAGTGTTTGCATGAGTAAGGTGTTATATAAAAAAGTATATGTCTAGTCTAGTTGGGTTGTGATATGGGAGACAACCATTAAGGTTTGTTGTGATATGTGTAGCAGAGTTATATTTTAAAAGAAGAACTTTAAAAACAATATCATTTTAAAAAATGAATTGAATAACTAAGATTATACAACAAGATTAACAACAATTAAAAATATCTGCAGATCATTTACTAATAAATTTTAGAGTTAAATATGTTTTTAGTCCCTAAACTATTGACCGTTTCTGGTTTTCGTCTCTCTTTCAAAGTAAGGTACAATTTGGTCCTCATTCTTTTCGAAACGTTCGTTTTAGTCCTCGAAAACTAAACACTGTTTAAAAATTTGGTCCTCATTTAGCAACAAATGAGGACTAAAACCAAAATTCCGAGGACTAAAACGAACGTTTTGAAAAGAATGAGAACCAAATTATATCTTACTTTGAAATAGGAACGAAAACCAGAAACGATCAATAGTTTAGGGACTAAAAACATATTTAACCCTAAATTTTAAGAGTCTCACATTAACAACTGTAAGAAAAAATTCATATTAACAACATATTCAAACTCATCCGTGTGGAATATGAGTCCAATTATTAAAAGTTCTATGTGATTATGCATCTGTTTCTTATATTAAATTATTTAATTTTGATAAATTTCAGTCATTAAAAATTCTTTAAGTCACAACTAGTTAATACAGAATTTTTTACCCAGTTAATTAAAAAAAGAAAACTACTTCTTTCCTTCCAATTCATATCCTTAATTTTGTTATTATATACAAACACACAAGCATGTTATTTCTATCATATTTTACAAGTACATATTAATATACCATAGTTCTAATTAATTGATTAACTTTTGATATTCCGGCTTTTAGCTAATCTCTAATAACTTCTTATCTTTTAATTTATTTTTCAACTTTTGACTATCAGTTTGATTTTCGACAAATCATGTAAGAGATTGTCTGATAAACTATATATACTCTTCCTTTCGGGTTTTTTTTAAAAAAAAAACTCAAACTAAAAATTATAGTTAGTCTTCTTTCATAAGAAACAATTTAGAATATCTCTTGCACTAATTATTTTCTTACAAAAGAAACATCTTCAGTTGAAATTATTTTTGAATTCAATAAGTGATCAGTGAAATGTTATGTATTTGTAAATATTTTGACAATGTTAGAGATAGTTTGTAAGAAATCATAAATTAAAATCTATTCAATACTATTAACTAAATTAACCAACTTTTAAATGAGTTGTAGGAAAAAAAACAGAGGGAGAGAGTGTGAGACCCTTAATAATTAGCTTAAGTTAATCCTGACATCTCACCCTTAATGCTTGCCACCTCATTCCCAGCCATTTAAAACCCACTTCCTAATCTGATCACAATTCTGTCTGACGTGCACGAAGCACCACGCTCATCATTCTCTGAAACATTAAAACGCACTAAACTCTGCATGCACACACGCCACTTGTCACGTTGGAATCTTCTAAATCAGAGTTTGGTGTGCATGTGGCAACCTGTGACACGTTCTTCCAATTGAACGTTGGTTTAACAAAACCAGACTTTTCGAAAACTCTCTCTCACTTGCACGAACTCATCTTCAACCTCTGAACTCACCCTTTCATCTTCTCCAACTTCTCTCTAAAAACCCTAAACTTCTCTCTACTGTAATCCTTACGTTTCTTCTCCAATCACGTTTTCAGCACCGTAGGAACACCCACTGCACTAAGAGCTATCCATTGGACCGAACAGCTTCAAAGACTGACACTGGTAAGTCCCTTTCGTAGTTCGTCCTTAGGTTCTGGAAAAATAGAGTTTTAGTTGCATGCAAACTGGTATTCTAAGTGTTCTGTAATCTGTGGTTAGATTTGGTTCTGGAAGAGTCAAGAATCCTAAGCAAAACGTAGTTGGACGAAGCCATTTTTATACATCTAGAACAAGCTTGAATTTCAATTCGGGTAAGGGAAGCTTATATGTTTAATTTATACTGTATGTTGAATGATCTGAGTTGCATGAATGAAGAATATAAGATTTGAGTTGTATGGATGATCACTGTTATTGTGCATGTATGAATTTCATGAAGTTGAGCTGTTATGAATGGTTACTGAGATCTGATATGAATTCTGGTTTTGATTGATCTGTTATGGATGAACACTGACTTTTATGTATGATATATGTTGTTGATCTTGATTAAAAAGCATGTGGAATTGATTATGTATGAATGGAGTATGTTTATGATATATTTGGAAGGATTTGGATATTGAAACTGTATGATAATGATGTTGAAGGTGAATTAAATCTGGAATGAATGTTATAAAGTTGGAAAAATGAAATCTGGAAAATTCTGTTAAGTTTGAGAAATCTGGAATTTTAATCTTCCCTTTTATGAATGACGCTCGTCACTGTACGGTCATAGACCGTTCGGTTTTTCATTAAAATAACTTAGTTGGAATTCGTTCATTTGGAATGAATTCTGCTCGAGAACGAGCGTCCCCAATTTAGTGAATGAGCGTTCGTTTCAGCTCAGTTTAGATAAATATTTGAAACTTTATAAATACGTGACGTTCGGCCTCATGTCGAGCGTTCGTCCTTAATGTCGTTCGGCCTTATGTCGAACGATCGTTCTATAGAGCGTTCGCCCTTATACTGAACGTTCGTCTGAATTGGCGTTCGGTCTTATACCGAAGCGTTCGTCCTAAATAGCGCTCGGTTTGTATCCAGCGTTCGTTCTGATTTGTGCTCGGTCATTGACCTAGCGTTCGTCCAAAGCAGGGTTCGGTTTCAAACTGAACGCTCGTCCTTATTATTGAATTCTGAGCGAACGTAATTGACGTTCGTCCAAAGTAAATTTCTGAACGTTCGTTCATTTACAGTAAGAGTTGTTTTCTGTACTTTAACTTCTCTGGTTATTTATCTAAGCTATTCTTTATCTAAGTTATTCTGTAAGATATTTATTCTCTTAATTCAACCTAAAGTCTTTGTACTCAATATTTTCTAAGTATTACTCTGATTTTCTAAACTCAATCCCATTTAAACTATTTTAGTATTCTTAACGTCCGTAAGTGGACTATAGTTCGTTTCTTTTGTTCAGAAGCGTGAAGTCAAATGCACTGTAATAAGTTCGTTCTTATTTGATTAAAGGATGCCTGTTGTTAATATATGAGAATGGAACAGAGAATGAGAATGTGAATAAAGGGAACTTGTTATTATGGGAGAATGATACTTTGAAAGAATTATTGGAAATGGATTTTAACGAGCGTTCCAAGGAGGAACGTCTCAGATGTGTGAAATATTGAATGGTAAAGTATGAACCTGGATAAGTTAAGCCTCGCAGTCCATCCTGATATTCCGTGATACGCCTCTTCAAGTAGAAGGGGGTATTCATGCGTGGGAATGGCAGGAGACCCTAGTCCATTGAGTACTTCGGGCAGATAGGGTTAACCTCGAGTGGCAGCTGGGGAATGATCAGTTACTACACCACTCGGGTGCAAGGACGCTTGTAACTACATGGTTCATACGGTCCGGACGGTCTGTCTTATATGTATATTGATATGCTAATTTTATGATAAGTTACATGTTGTATGCTTGAATTGAATTATGACTGTATGTGTTAATTGGATAAATTAAATATTATAAGCTTACCCTTGCATTTCCATTGTGTTGTCTCTTGTATATGTACGTCCGTCTTGTCAAATGCAATGATCATCCGTTGTGGATGTGAGCAGATGGTGGTGCATCCCTTGAAGCAATGCTGGAAGAAGAAAATTTGGACGACTCCAATCTGGTTGAAGTTGAAGTAAAGGTCGAGCCTTAGAGTGCTCGTTTGATTTTAGGCTGTATATGTTAGCATAGTTATAACGTTCGGCCACCTATTTTGTAAGGCCGTTCGTCTTAATCATCTCTGCTTGTATTTTGGTAAACGTTAGTTTATATATTTAAGAGCGTTCACTCTTGGTTTCATTGTATGCGTTTACACGCGTCCTCTATACTGATGCCGTTAGGCTTTTCAATCCAGTTTTAATGTAAAGACTGTTTGTGATTACTGTTAATTGTAATTAATTCTGAATTACAGTGATTACTGTATTTTGGGATGTTACAATAGTGGTATCAGAGCCTAGCCTCTCCCAGTACGGTGTGGTTCGAGGACGAACCAAGCGGAAGCTGGTGGGCATGTGACACCCGGGCACGGAGACGAGGGCGGGGAGTGACGCCGGTGCAAGAAGCATGGTGCAGGGGGCACAAACAAGGAGCGGCTCCTGGCAGCTTCGGGTGGAAGGGGTACATGGATGAATCGAACATACACCGGAATGAGAGGGATTTGGAGACTGTATAGGTATGGGACTATACAGTTGAAGGATAGCTTAAAGGAATTGATTTGACTACTTATATCACCAAAATGCATTTGCTTTTCGGTAGCCTGACTCATAAGAACTCCATGGTTAAGCGTGCTTAGCCTGGAGCAATTCTGGGATGGGTGACCTTCCGGGAAGTTTTCCCAGAAAGTGTGCGAGTGAGGACAAAGCACACTGGAAAGCCTGGTGGTGATCTGTGGGGGCAGTCAACGGTCCCTGCGAGTTGCCGGGACGTTACAGATGGTATCAGAGCAGTTTTGTTCTTCTAAGGACACTGTAGGGTTATGAGTGCACTGTGTTTTGCTGTGTGCTTATTGCATGTTTAATGAGTTATTATTGTTTTAACTCTTGGACATAACTAATGCTCGTTTGTTTTTCTCTGCATCCAGAGAACAAATGGCACCTAGACTTCCTCCTCCTCCTCAACCGAATGAGTCCGAAACGTCCAACAACACTAGATTGTTGGAAACCGTGGTGGAAAGATTGCATCAACAGAATACCACGTTGCTGGAGCAAAACGCCACCCTGATGCAGCAAAACCAAGCTGCTATGCAAGGTTTGGAGGCCTCGCGTGTTAATTCTGAAAACACGCAAAGGCAGTTGATGGAAATCTTGGCTGCAACTAGAGGTGCGCCTGGAGCATCTTCTTCAAACGCTGCTCAACCTGCTGCCGAGTGGAGTTTGGAGAGCTTCCTGCAGCATCACCCAGCTAAGTTCAGTGGGAAGTGCCTCCCTGATGAGGCTGATCAGTGGCTAAGGGATATGGAGAGGATTTTTAACGCCAAAAGGTGTCCGGATGAGAACAGGTTGGCGTATACAGAATACTTATTAACTGGAGAAGCAAGCCATTGGTGGACGAGCACAAGGGCCATACTGGTAGACGCTCACCGCCCTGTTACTTGGGAAGTATTCCGTAATAAGTTTTATGAGGAATATTTCCCTGACAGCGTAAAGTTTGCAAAGGAGGTGGAGTTTTTACAACTGGTTCAAGGTGGAATGTCTGTATCAGAATACACCAATAAGTTTAAACACCTTGTCCGATTCAATACAATGGCCACTAGTGAGGAGTGGCAGTGCAGAAAATTTGAGAATGGTCTACGCAGTGATCTGAAGGTTGTGATTTCCAGTTTATGCATCCGAACGTTCCCTGCCATGGTGGAGAGGGCTAAGGTAATGGAAAAGAATTTGGCAGAGGTGGAACGGTATAAGAAACAGCAAACAGTAAGGGGGCCAATTGTCTCAAGGGGGAGTGTGAATCAGAGAGGATCCCCTTACGCTCGTCCAGCAGCCAACACAAGTGGATCTCAAGCCTTGATTCCTGCTGGACAGTCTGGACAGCAAGGTAGTATCACTTGTTTTCAGTGTGGAGGGCCACACTACCGTTCATCATGCCCTCAGTTGGTGAGAGGAAAACATTGTACTCGTTGCGGAAGAAGTGGACATGGAACGAATGAGTGCAACTCTGGTGGGAGAGCAGTGATGAGGCCGCCAAACGCAGGAAGAAATCAGCAAGGAAGGGGTGGTCGAGCCCAAGCTACTGGGCGTGTGTACGCAATTACTGGTGCGGAAGCAGCAAGTTCAGGTACACTTATCACCAGTACTTGCTTGTTATATGGAATGCAATGTTGTGTGCTGTTTGATTCGGGGGCGACGCACTCCTTCATCTCGAAGGCGTGTGTTGAAAAGCTGGGAATAGTGGAGAGAGATATGCAGTTTGAATTGGTGGTATCAACACCAGCGGCTGGAGAGCTTAGGACATCTACCGTATGCATTAGATGTCCTATTGTGGTAGAGGGGCATAGTTATAAGGTGAATTTAATCTGTTTACCTTTGAAGGACTTGGAGATAATTCTAGGAATGGATTGGCTAGCTGCCAACCATATTATTATTGATTGTGGCAAGAAGGAATTAGTGTTTCCTGAAGAGGATGAAGAATACTTGGGTGTAACTTTCGGTCAATTGAAAGAGGATATAATGGAAGGTGCAAGCTGTTTTCTCATCATGACGCATGAAGATAAGGAGTTAAGGGGGTTGGCAGAAGCACGGATGTACAAGGGGAGCAGTATTGAGAGCACGGTTGTGAATGAATTTCTGGACGTATTTCCAGAAGAGATACCAGGATTGCCTCCTGTTAGAGAGATTGAATTCACCATTGATTTGGTGACAACAGCTGCACCTATATCTGTTCAACCTTACCGGATGGCGCCTGCAGAATTGACCGAGCTTAAGAAACAGATTGAAGAACTTATGGAGAAGCAATTCATCAGACCAAGTGTATCACCATGGGGAGCTCCTGTACTCTTGGTGAAAAAGAAAGATGGTAGCTCTCGGTTATGTATAGACTACAGGCAATTAAATAAGCTGACCATCAAGAACAAATACCCGTTGCCAAGGATAGATGATTTGCTGGATCAGCTGCATGGAGCAACGGTATTTTCAAAAATTGATTTGCGTTCAGGATATCACCAAATAAGGGTTAAGGAGGACGACATCCAGAAGACAACATTTAGATCACGTTATGGACATTATGAGTACGTGGTCATGCCATTTGGAGTAACGAACGCTCCAGCCATCTTCATGGATTACATGAACCGGATATTCAGACCCTATTTGGATAAGTTTGTAGTTGTGTTTATAGATGATATTCTCATCTACTCCAAAACCAATGCCGAACATGAGGAGCATTTGAGAACAGTACTAACCGTATTGAGGGAGAAAGAGTTGTACGCAAAGCTGTCAAAGTGTGAATTCTGGTTAAAGGAGGTGCAGTTTTTGGGACATGTGATCTCGGCTGAAGGCATTTCAGTGGATCCCTCTAAGGTGAGAGCAGTGTTGGATTGGAAGAGCCCTCGTTCAGTCACAGAAGTGAGGAGTTTTGTGGGACTAGCAGGCTATTACAGACGTTTCATAGAGGGGTTCGCCAAGATAGTGGCTCCACTTACTCAGTTGACTAGAAAGGATCATCCATTCGCTTGGACTGATGTGTGTGAGGAACGGTTCCAGGAGCTGAAGGCGAAACTGACGAGCGCCCCAGTTTTAATTATCCCAGACACGTCCAAGCCATTTGAAGTATACTGTGACGCTTCTCACCATGGTTTAGGCTGTGTGCTCATGCAAGAGAGACGTGCAGTAGCTTACGCGTCTCGCCAGTTGAAGATTCATGAAAAGAATTATCCCACTCACGATTTGGAGTTAGCAGCAGTTGTGTTCGCATTAAAGATTTGGAGGCACTATCTATACGGATCAACATTTCAAGTCTTTAGTGATCACAAGAGCCTCAAATATTTGTTTGATCAGAGGGAGCTGAATATGAGGCAAAGACGTTGGTTGGAGTTTTTAAAAGACTATGATTTCGAACTGCTGTATCACCCTGGGAAAGCCAATGTAGTGGCAGACGCTCTGAGCAGGAAGGCAGTGCAAGTCTCGTTTATGATGGTGAAAGAGTTTAATTTGGTGGAGAGTTTTAGGGATTTGAGATTACAATTTGATCTAGGAGCGGATGTGATAAGGTGCTGTAATCTTAGAATTTCCAGTGATGTGTTTGACAGAATTTGGATGAAGCAAAGAGAGGATGAAGAGCTGGTGAAGATATTAACAGCACTCGATTCAAACAAAGATAGGGATTTCAATACAGGAACTGATGGCATGTTACGTTACCGGGGCAGAACGTGCGTTCCAAATGACAGTGAGCTGAGAAGGATCATATTAGAGGAGGGACATCACAGCCGTCTTCGAATGCACCCTGGCATGACCAAGATGTATCAAGACCTTAGGAAATCATTTTGGTGGCCTGGTATGAAGAGTGACATTGCACGTTTTGTGTCCTCTTGCCTAACTTGTCAAAGAGCCAAAGCTGAACATCAAAGACCAGGAGGATTACTGCAGCCCTTGGAAATTCCAGAGTGGAAGTGGGACAACATCTCTATGGATTTCGTGACCCACCTGCCACGAACAGTCCGAAACCATGATTCAATTTGGGTGATTGTAGATAGATTAACTAAGAGTGCCCACTTCTTGGCCGTTAATTTGAGGATGTCCATGACAAATTTGGCCAAGCTGTACATTAAGGAGATTGTTAGATTGCATGGAATTCCTTCAAGCATTATATCAGATCGAGACGCGAGATTCACATCTCGTTTTTGGCAGTCATTGCAAGGAGAATTGGGAAGCAAATTGCAGATGAGTTCTGCATATCACCCTCAGACGGATGGCCAATCTGAGCGAACCATCCAGACACTAGAAGATTTATTGAGGACGTGCGTCCTAGACCACTTAGGCGCATGGGATGAGGTCTTGCCACTGGTGGAGTTCACGTACAACAATAGTTTCCAATCTAGCATTGGAATGGCGCCGTTTGAAGCTCTCTATGGGAGGAAGTGCAGAACGCCACTTTGCTGGTTCCAGGAAGGGGAGAACGTAATAACTGGACCTGAACTCATCCAGCAAACAACCGAGAAGGTTAAATTGATCCAAGACAGATTGAAGACGTCCCTGAGCAGGCAGAAATCTTATGCGGATAGAAGAAGGAGGCCTTTGGAGTTTGCTGCAGGAGATCACGTATTCTTGAGACTGAATCCAATCACTGGAGTGGGAAGAGTTGTTCGTCCAAAGAAGCTGTCTCCCAAGTTCATAGGACCGTATCAGATTTTAAAGAAGATTGGACCAGTAGCCTATGAACTCGCGTTACCTCCTCAATTATCAAATTTACATCCGGTCTTCCATGTGTCTCAGCTTAGGAGATACATATCTAATCCTTCTCATGTCTTGGAGCTGGAAAACATCCAACTGCGCCAAGACAGAACATTGGAGCTACAGCCAGTCCGCATTGAAGATGAACGCACCAAGCTGCATAAAGGAAAAGACATTCGTTTGGTGAAGATAGTGTGGGATGCTAAGACTGGAGATTCAACGTGGGAAGTGGAGAGTGCAATGAAGGACTTGTATCCGCACTTATTCACGGGTAAGTTATAAATTTTCGAGGACGAAAATTTTTGTAGTTAGGGAGAATGTGAGACCCTTAATAATTAGCTTAAGTTAATCCTGACATCTCACCCTTAATGCTTGCCACCTCATTCCCAGCCATTTAAAACCCACTTCCTAATCTGATCACAATTCTGTCTGACGTGCACGAAGCACCACGCTCATCATTCTCTGAAACATTAAAACGCACTAAACTCTGCATGCACACACGCCACTTGTCACGTTGGAATCTTCTAAATCAGAGTTTGGTGTGCATGTGGCAACCTGTGACACGTTCTTCCAATTGAACGTTGGTTTAACAAAACCAGACTTTTCGAAAACTCTCTCTCACTTGCACGAACTCATCTTCAACCTCTGAACTCACCCTTTCATCTTCTCCAACTTCTCTCTAAAAACCCTAAACTTCTCTCTACTGTAATCCTTACGTTTCTTCTCCAATCACGTTTTCAGCACCGTAGGAACACCCACTGCACTAAGAGCTATCCATTGGACCGAACAGCTTCAAAGACTGACACTGGTAAGTCCCTTTCGTAGTTCGTCCTTAGGTTCTGGAAAAATAGAGTTTTAGTTGCATGCAAACTGGTATTCTAAGTGTTCTGTAATCTGTGGTTAGATTTGGTTCTGGAAGAGTCAAGAATCCTAAGCAAAACGTAGTTGGACGAAGCCATTTTTATACATCTAGAACAAGCTTGAATTTCAATTCGGGTAAGGGAAGCTTATATGTTTAATTTATACTGTATGTTGAATGATCTGAGTTGCATGAATGAAGAATATAAGATTTGAGTTGTATGGATGATCACTGTTATTGTGCATGTATGAATTTCATGAAGTTGAGCTGTTATGAATGGTTACTGAGATCTGATATGAATTCTGGTTTTGATTGATCTGTTATGGATGAACACTGACTTTTATGTATGATATATGTTGTTGATCTTGATTAAAAAGCATGTGGAATTGATTATGTATGAATGGAGTATGTTTATGATATATTTGGAAGGATTTGGATATTGAAACTGTATGATAATGATGTTGAAGGTGAATTAAATCTGGAATGAATGTTATAAAGTTGGAAAAATGAAATCTGGAAAATTCTGTTAAGTTTGAGAAATCTGGAATTTTAATCTTCCCTTTTATGAATGACGCTCGTCACTGTACGGTCATAGACCGTTCGGTTTTTCATTAAAATAACTTAGTTGGAATTCGTTCATTTGGAATGAATTCTGCTCGAGAACGAGCGTCCCCAATTTAGTGAATGAGCGTTCGTTTCAGCTCAGTTTAGATAAATATTTGAAACTTTATAAATACGTGACGTTCGGCCTCATGTCGAGCGTTCGTCCTTAATGTCGTTCGGCCTTATGTCGAACGATCGTTCTATAGAGCGTTCGCCCTTATACTGAACGTTCGTCTGAATTGGCGTTCGGTCTTATACCGAAGCGTTCGTCCTAAATAGCGCTCGGTTTGTATCCAGCGTTCGTTCTGATTTGTGCTCGGTCATTGACCTAGCGTTCGTCCAAAGCAGGGTTCGGTTTCAAACTGAACGCTCGTCCTTATTATTGAATTCTGAGCGAACGTAATTGACGTTCGTCCAAAGTAAATTTCTGAACGTTCGTTCATTTACAGTAAGAGTTGTTTTCTGTACTTTAACTTCTCTGGTTATTTATCTAAGCTATTCTTTATCTAAGTTATTCTGTAAGATATTTATTCTCTTAATTCAACCTAAAGTCTTTGTACTCAATATTTTCTAAGTATTACTCTGATTTTCTAAACTCAATCCCATTTAAACTATTTTAGTATTCTTAACGTCCGTAAGTGGACTATAGTTCGTTTCTTTTGTTCAAAAGCGTGAAGTCAAATGCACTGTAATAAGTTCGTTCTTATTTGATTAAAGGATGCCTGTTGTTAATATATGAGAATGGAACAGAGAATGAGAATGTGAATAAAGGGAACTTGTTATTATGGGAGAATGATACTTTGAAAGAATTATTGGAAATGGATTTTAACGAGCGTTCCAAGGAGGAACGTCTCAGATGTGTGAAATATTGAATGGTAAAGTATGAACCTGGATAAGTTAAGCCTCGCAGTCCATCCTGATATTCCGTGATACGCCTCTTCAAGTAGAAGGGGGTATTCATGCGTGGGAATGGCAGGAGACCCTAGTCCATTGAGTACTTCGGGCAGATAGGGTTAACCTCGAGTGGCAGCTGGGGAATGATCAGTTACTACACCACTCGGGTGCAAGGACGCTTGTAACTACATGGTTCATACGGTCCGGACGGTCTGTCTTATATGTATATTGATATGCTAATTTTATGATAAGTTACATGTTGTATGCTTGAATTGAATTATGACTGTATGTGTTAATTGGATAAATTAAATATTATAAGCTTACCCTTGCATTTCCATTGTGTTGTCTCTTGTATATGTACGTCCGTCTTGTCAAATGCAATGATCATCCGTTGTGGATGTGAGCAGATGGTGGTGCATCCCTTGAAGCAATGCTGGAAGAAGAAAATTTGGACGACTCCAATCTGGTTGAAGTTGAAGTAAAGGTCGAGCCTTAGAGTGCTCGTTTGATTTTAGGCTGTATATGTTAGCATAGTTATAACGTTCGGCCACCTATTTTGTAAGGCCGTTCGTCTTAATCATCTCTGCTTGTATTTTGGTAAACGTTAGTTTATATATTTAAGAGCGTTCACTCTTGGTTTCATTGTATGCGTTTACACGCGTCCTCTGTACTGATGCCGTTAGGCTTTTCAATCCAGTTTTAATGTAAAGACTGTTTGTGATTACTGTTAATTGTAATTAATTCTGAATTACAGTGATTACTGTATTTTGGGATGTTACAGAGAGTAACATTAAATAAAATAGTAAAATATCTGGTTAAGTTGCGATTCATTTTGTTTACTCATTTGACAAACATCAACGTCAAAGAATTTGCAATTCCTGTGGCTGACAGCGTTTGAAAAAGAAGTTGATTAATAGATAAAAGAAGGAAAAAAAGTTAGGTTCATGATGTTTCTAATTGTGCACCTCCATACACGCATTTTTGGTGGTAAACATTCACAATGACATCACATATTTATCTTCCTTAATTTTGGTCAAATAATAGTCAATTTTAAACTTAGTGTGCCCTACTTACCCAACACGTTGAAACCTACCATTTGTCTCATAACCCACACAAACTCCATTTCGACTTTGCAATCATGCTAATTCCTTCAACAATTTACTAAAAATATCAGAATCCAAAGTTCTGAAATTAGAACAAAAATCTAGGCTATAATTTTTATATGCATTACAGCAAAAAAAAAAACTAAATTTTTGCGTGTGTTCTTAACTGAATTACAGCCAAGCTTTGTGTAAGTATGAAAATCCAAAGTTGTGAAATTAGAAAAACCCTTTTGCCTATCAAATTGGATCAAGTTAAACGACACAAAAGAAAATCTAAATTTAGATAATTTTGCTGTCTTACAGCAGCCTAGCTTTGCAAAATAAGATTTTTGGCCATACAGTGTAAATACTGTAGGATCCTTGTAGAAAATTTTAAGAGTCAAAACAGATACTTATATTGCTTTGTGTTTAAGAGAATATTTTTGAGTAAAAAGTAATTATCTGGGTAATTAGTTAATAAACAACCAAAGTGCTTAAACTGTTCATTTTCAACTTAAAGAAGTCAAACCTCATTTAGATGGTGTAATTAAGAATATAATCCTGGTCATTGTGGTTCAGTTTCAAAGGTCTTCAGAAAATAAGAGAGTGTGGTATCAAATTTAGGTGGAATGGAAGAAGCAGTTGATCCACTTGCACAAGGGACAAACCATGCAAAGTTATAACTGAATTTTGGAATTAGAATAAGATGAATCCTTAAAAAACATGTTTATTTTAACAATTCCTTGGTGTCCTAAACCAAGTAGATTCTAAGCTGTGAGGCATGTACAATTAAGATAAATATTATGCAGGCAATAAGTTCAGAAGTATATATATGTCTGTTATATGTACATGACTGGTTGTATTTTTTTCATCTATAAAGAAAGCTGTGATGAAAACCAGATTCCAAAAGACACAATTCCAATGGTAGCAAGAGCTTGAACCAGCTCAACTATAGTATTTTTTTGCTCCAGTGGCACATTCTGCCAGTCTGTCCTCCTGAAACCACTCAAAATAAGACACAACACAATCAATTACGGGTACAAAGTCAAATTTGGTTAACAAAAGTTAATTTATTTTATGTCAATGATATTTATAAACAAACACCTATGCAACAATTTCAGCTTAAATATAATTTTCTAAATACATACCCTAAATCTGCAATTATAATGCTCACATTATCCTGTGTACGTCGGTCCTGCAGAGAATATTATTACGTTACTATAAACTTTGAAGTGGCAATATAATAAGTTAAAAGATGATAACTGCCATGAGATTTGTAAAAACTTACCAAAGCGGCTTCTGCAAGCGATTCACATGCTAGCTGAATTTGAAACAGGAGAAAACAAAATATCATAGCTGCAACTACAATGGCTTACTGATACTAGCGTTGTGGTTTCAAATATACAGCAGTGTGCATACCTGAATGTTTCCATGATTTCGTAGTTGATCCCTAACTAAAGAAACTGCTTCTGAGCTGCAATTGTAAGAAGATTGTGAAGTAATTTCTTTCAAACCAAAGGATTAAATATGTTTTTAGTCCTTAAACTTGAACCTGAAATTAAAATTTATTCATGTCTCAAACTTTGATACATTTTAATTCTTTATTTTAAAAATAGATAAATATAATCCTTTTAATTCTTTAATATTAATTTTTTGAATCTCTTAAATATCATTCCAGACTCTCATTTAAGGTGGAATGTATCAACTTGAAATATGTTTGAAAACCAAAATGTATCAAAGTTTGGGATAACCATGAATTCCAATTTTATGTCTAAGTTTAAGGACTAAAAACCTATTTAACTCCAAACAAAAAACTAAAGGTGGCACAACTGATTCAAGGAATCATGTAATAGACCTGCTCATGTAATCCCATAAGCCATCGGTTGCTAATACTACAAATTCTGCATCTGAGCCAAGAGCTACCTGATAAATATCAGGGTACGCTACAACCAAGTCATTGTTGAGCTGTACACTGTGTCGTGAAGGCATTCTTACGTTAAAATTTATAGTTTTGTTATAAAATTAGATAAAGGTAAATTTGAACGAGACAGTGCAACACAGTCTAAAAATATCATGTCCTCATTGTATTTTTGCAGAATCAGGGTAGAGCCAACAAAAATAGGAGCTTTATTCAGATGTTGATTATGTATTTCAGTAACAATCTGGACCACCAATTTTCTTTGTAGTTCTTGGAATGCAGGTTTAGACTTATTTTAATTCCACAAAATCAACTTGAAGTAAAATTTGCTCCTTTTTATAAACTCTAATTTAGTTATATTTCTAGATAAAATGGAATATTCAATACACCTTTTACTTTGATGACGGTAAATACTTGTGATAGCATAACAGATTCAACAAATCTTACTAGACTTTGAGATTATCTTAAAATGTGAAATTAGGCCTAAGGTAGCCTACCAAAGCATATGAATCAAGGCAAACAACTTATCTCCATTCTTTTTATTGAATGCTAATGTAACACAAACCACATTGGAGAAAAAGTAAGGAACTTTAAGCCACATAAGTTTACCTACCGAGAGATGAACTTTGCTGACCATTTTCCTTCCTGAACTCCTTTTTGCAGCATCCTTTTCACACGCAAAAAGGTAGAAAAATCCTTTAGGTCACACTTTAGCTATGGTAGCTCAAAATGCATAATAGTGAAGAGATTAAGGACCGTACTCATTCTTCTTCGTTTTGAATCGCATGTCCCCAAATGCACGAGATACAGCAATGTCTCCACAAATTCTACCGTTGCTAATCTATAGACAACATATATCTGTGTTATCATTAGCCATGTAATGGGCGTTCATTCATAAAGAATGGTGATCAAGTGCACGAGGCTGCCCCCATTCTGCTGAAAAAACTTCAAAAACTTAAGAAAAAGAAATTGAAAACAGTTTGTTCAATAAAAGCATAGTTTGAAAATCTGAACTACAATTGAGCCTGAAAATGAACACTTAAAAACATCAACGATATTCGAAAGTGACAATTTCTTATCACATGGCATGCTATAGTTGGAAGAGACTACTACATCTGGTTTCCAACTATAAAACCACCCAGCATAAATAATTAAACTAGGAAAAAAAAATGGTAATATGCCCCACAAAACACTACTTAGTTCACATCCTAAGTTGTCAAAATTTTCAAATCAGAACTTTGGTTTATATTGTATAGAATATTGTCATATTGACTTGGGATGATGGTCAAGGTATGTAAAAGATGAAGGAACAAGGAAAACACACCCATCCACCTGCTTCTCTTATTCTTCTAATTTCATCAAGAGAAGTTTTGTTGCTCCCATATGGACGGTGAGGACTAGTCAGAACTTCTGCTTTTCCAGATCTGCATAGAACCTACAAGAATATAACAAGCTTAAGTACAAGTCAAGTAATTTTGAAGACATTCAAATCCCCTATATACCCTAAATGAAAGATGTATAAAAGAATAGTCCAAGTCATAGTTTTTTTCTTCATAATTCTATTACATTTCTTTCATGTGCAGAGAAACGTGCATAAAGAAGTCCATTTCTATATATCATCTTGGGACACATAAGGATAAATAATACATACCGCAGAAGAGTCACCGATATGTGAAATTAGAAGATCATCATCTCCGATGAAAATGGCAGTTGCTGTGGCACCTGATTCATCCTCCTCTCCATTCATTTCAAGCCTTTAAAAATCAAATACTACTGTCTAAAAACCTCTAATATAGTTATCACAAATATATAATCATATTGGAGATTAGTGCATTGCCTTACCGTTTTAATAATCTCGTGTCTGCCTTGAGAAATGCCTCCTGCAATGCTCCTTTAATGGCTTTGAAATCTTTCTCCACTAATAGTAATCCACCTTGTAAAGCTTCAACACACTCCTTGTACAGCTCATCCCTGTAGTTAGCACTTGGCACACCAAATCAACAATTCAGATTGTGCAAAGATTAAAGAACAACAATTCATTTACCAGACTCCATCCAGAATAATAGGAAACGCATATATCAGTACAGCGCAAACAACGATGAGTGCAAGGGCAGATAAACTTCCCTATGTTAGGATTGATGAAAGGGACCGAATGGAACAGAGTGAAACTTAAATGGAACGGAGTTTGATTGAAACGTGAATGCATTTTATCCCATTCAATCCAATTCCCCTCCTTTTCTTCCCCCTGAACTGGAACCATTCTCTTACTTTTTTTTACATATCATCATAAAAAGAAGTCCAAACAATATAATAGTAACTCATTCAACTTAATTTCAATTCACTCGATTTCATTCCACCCCAGTAGACACACTGCCACTCTCACTCCAAATTCACTCGTTGTGAACATCAACTAGAATCCTGAGCAAGTAATCATAGTAAACTATGTTGTGAAGCATTTCAATTGTTTTCAAGTAACCGCATCCTAATACAACCAAGATAATCATCACTTGACACCCCATTAATGGATATAAAAATGAGCAAGCAAAAGAAGCAACAAAACATGCATAGATGATACATACAAGACCTCACAGTAAAAATCAATGTGCTGAAAGACCTGAGGAACTCGACAGAAGAAAACCCTCCATGGCCATCGAAGACAGCGGCGAAAGAGAAGCCCTGAAGGCCATCGGGTCGAACAATGATGTCATCCTCCATCTCTTCGCGGAGACCTTGCAAGGCTATGGACCCCCATCGTACACCGGGCACCTCAGTTAAAGAAGATGGAGCATCAATGGCTATGGCAGAGCAGCAGCGGCCCCTGCTGGTGGTGCTGAAAGTGTTTCTCTGCGTGGTCTTAGAGGTGGAGCGACTGTGGATCTTGCACGAGAGGAATCTTTGCATGTGTGGAGTTGAGAGGGCCATGATGGAGGATTCGGACAGCGAAGGGAAGCAGAAGAAAGAAAGTGTTTTTGTGTTGAGTTTTGGATAGAGCGATATAGATAAGCGAGAGTTAATAGAAGCCTCTAACTGCTTTAACGGATTGGATTCTAAGATGGGATTAGATTCTTCACCAGCTTATTCAACGCGTGAAACCTTAAAATTTGGCCCACCCACAGCTGACGTGGCAAAACATGAACGTGGAACGTGATGGTCTGGTCCTACTCATGTAACACAAACACTAATGTCTGGAGTTTTTATTAGTCAAACTATAATACCTTCTTGTTTATTTCAACATGATGTGCGGTTGTGGTTAAGATCAGATAGAGTGTGGCTGGCGTTGGAGTCAACAAGCTAGCTACCATTTCACTCAGAACGACACCAAACTACAGAGATCAATAAATGAGGCACAAAATATTAAACTCCTAATGTGATGTTAGGTCTATAAAGATTATTTGTTCTTTTTTTTTTCTGCTAGAGATTTGTTTTTTTCTTTTGATGAATTTTTATTTGTTTCATATAAAATTTAACTGTGTTTTTGGTGTGATCTTTTAAATATTTTTTAATAATGTGTTAAGAAATTTTTTTTATCTTTTTCTGCAATATTAATTATGTTACTCTCTTTTTTCATTCTGCGAAAATATATTAATGGATAGAAGTTTTTCCCCCAAAATGCGTATTTTTATTAATAGAAGGATAATATTGAGGAATCATAATGGTTGTCGAATAATATTTTCTCTCACCTAGTTGATTTATGATTAATATTGAAAAAATTTAAATTGTGGTGATACGGCTTAATAACAAAGGATTTATGTAAAGTGAAAATATCATAAAAAATTAATATAAATTATAAATTTTTGCGATAAAGAATGTCTAAGTGATGGAACTCAATAATAATAAATATTCATGTAAATGTATTCAATTTACAACTCACGTTTCATCATGTATATATTACAATATAAAGGTATACGCAAAGAGCTTTTTACTTACTTAACAAGAATTTGAAGTTCAATACACAAAGTAAAACAATTCCGGTAAAAAATAAAGTTAATATTTTTCTTCGTTCAAGAATACCAGTTCGCCTGATGCAGCCCATGCTAGTTCGAATCCATTTTGAACCTCTTAGATATGAGTAGAAAAATACCCTGTGATGCTATTTTATTTCGGTTTGAATGTCGCTCTGATTTGCATAGACACAGTAGCTAGTGTAGAAGGAAATAGCTTAAGCTAAGTGAAGAAAATATGTAAATTATTGTCCCTAGTTTAAGATAGCAGCACAACACTTCTTTGGTGCTCAAGTAAATTCTTCCCTCAAATAATGGGGTCCAGGCTGAAAATGATCAGGCTCATAATATGCCTCTGGCCTGTAAATTCCAGCATCGTTCATTCGGTTGCTCAAAACATGAAGAATGGCTTTCTTCTCACCTCCATACTCATCCCTGTTGTTCTCAACGTATTCATTGGCCTCAGCTGCTATCTCGTTCACAAATTCGAAACGATTGTCTTCTGATAACATTAACCTCTCTATGTCCAACGTCAACAGCTTTCCCTGTTCCCTAATCTTTCTCACCTGCTCCTCCAGGAAAGGAACGCGCTCCATTTTGGGTTCCATATACTCATCCTTCTTTATCTGCATCAAAATGAACTTTTGCTTAAACATTCAGAACAGTGACATATGATATTAGAGAAGACTGTGTGTCAATAACATTAAGCCCTTACTGAATAAGCACTTACCGGGTAAGTAAAACTTATAAAGAATATTATGTGATTGGAGAAAATAAAGTTAAATTATTTTTATTTATCAGATATTTTGGAGGGTCTATTCAAATAAGATCAAAACAGTATGAGCAGATCATTAACTATTTCCATAAGTTATCCCAAACACTTACATAATTACTTCAATCAAAAGATGAGTCCAAATAAGCTTTTCCGAACAGTGGCATAATTACTTTATATCATAAGTCAAAATAACCTTTTCCAAACGCATCAATTACAAGTGTTAATGTTCACCATTCTGACAGACTTAAAAAGCATTGAAGAAGCTTCATGTGCACCAAGATCGATCAGAAGATGAGTATGCATTGAGAGTTGAGACTAATATAACAGATATAGGGAGATGTGCAGTGAAAGCAAAATAAGAAAGAAACAGACATGGATTAAATTACATTAAATTAAATTAAATTGGCTTATATTTACCTCAGGAAATGAACAAAAGAAGTTATCCTTTGCAAACAATTACGTTCCTAAATAGTAAAATATGTGTAAATGTCATAGCGTTGACATCAAGCAATCATATGCAATGCATAAAAATCTAGACTGCTAATTCTACTTCACTTTTCCAAGCAGTCTACTTTCAGATCCTACAATGCAATAAATCAGTCTATGATAACCTCAACTCTCTCATCCATCTAACTAAGAAAAAGTTCAGAATGGTTCAACTTAAATCCTTATTTTATAGCAAATGAGCAACCATGAGTAAATGTTTACCATGATCCGACTCATCATGTTGCACTTAAAAGCAATACTCTTCGAATTGAGGTTGGTGGCCAAGAGAACCAAAAATACAAATTTATCTCACTCCTAACAAACCCTTTAGGCTAAATAAATTCAAGCATCTAACTAACACTTTGCACAACAATACTCCCACAACTGGGACTTTACATATAGAAAAAATTTTCTAAACTGGGAAACAAGTACAACGACACGAGCAAACCCCTTCATTTTCACCTCTTTCAGTTTAGGAATTTAGACAAACAGGTAAGAGGCAATAGTGGAAAACAATAATTGTAAGAAAGAGAAATCGGGAGCAAAGATACCAATTTTCTTCGTCTCCACACTCGTCGTCCACGACCCTCCTTTTTCATTTGAGGCATCATCTTGCAAAACGAACGAATCCATAAACAAGTTCAGTTGAGCACAAACAAAAATTGAAACTTTGAGAATTTCTTTTACCTGCGAGCTAATCCAGAGTCCCGAATTTCCACCTCTTAACTCCATCTTCTGCAAACAACAAAATGTATCTTAAAATCGAATTTCAGAAGATAAACTGAATTATACTATCAGCGGGAAGAGAAATAAGAAATTACAGGTAAAGCGGAAGAGAGAGTAAACGAGTTGATGGAGATAGCCATGGATGAGAGTAAACCCAGAGTGTTCTGCTTATCTGAACTAAAAGAAAAAACTTTATAAGAAAACTGTACTTTTTTTAAACTCCATTACAAATTTAAAAAAAAAAAAAAACTATTAGAGACTTAAATATACATCATTTTTTAATTATTTTAAAAATAATTTTTAATGAATAGTTCTCTACAATCTCAAAATAATAATCTCTTTGGTCTTTAGTTTAAGCTTAGACTTTAAATAAACAATGTAGTTAATTATCTCTGAGTTTGATTTGTATGTACTTTTAATCTTTATAATTTGAATTATTCAGAGGTTATAATTGATAAGAGATTTAAGATAAATAATGTAAAAATATTATTTTACTACATATTTTACTACAGATCTTTCAATAAAATACATTTTGAAATTTAGTTTTTAAAATACTAGTATTCCTTATAATAACTAAATATTTTATTATCAATTGTAACGGATTAAACATTTTAATAAGTTGGTGTTAGGTTCCACACTATACAACTCATTAATTTAATGGTGAAAGCAATCTAAGCAGTCTATAAGACGAATTACATCTAATCAATATTTTCTTAGTGACCATAGTATCTGTCAGGAAATATTTGATATATTATGAAATAGTTTATATGATTTATCCGATTCAGTCAACAATTTAGTACATACCAAATTAATATATCACAAGTCTTGTTTTAGCCTTTTATATTAGAACAGGAAAAAATAAATAAAACTTCTTACCCATCAAGAAGTCGTTTATTTTTATATATGTACAAACAGCATATTCATGAACTAATTACAAATCAAACATCTTTTGTTGTTAAGCATCTTTCGACTTGACTTTCACTTACAAAGGGATAAGTAGTTAATTCATTCAAATCTAAAATATCCTTATTTTCTGGACTTTACTTAATTTACTAGAATATATATAAACCTTTTCCTATAATTAATATATTGTTACAGAAGTTATAAAATCATCTCAGTTCAATTTTTTTCATTTTCCTTTTTGTCTTCCATTTCCAGTAGAGAAAAGGAAAAGAAGGTAGAATTGGACGACACGTGTATCCAGAAATAAGTGAAAAATATTTTTTCAAAATCTAACTCAGTCTTCATAACAAGATAAAGAATTAGTGTTAAATAAAATATAATAAAAGCATGCTCTCACTCCTATTAACTTACCAAACAATTAATTAAAATATAATATAATAATAAATAGTATCCTTCCATCATGTATCCATTTAAAAGAACCCTAAATACCAATAAACAACAGGATTACTTGCAAGAAATGAGAATCACTCCTAATAACACTAGCTAAACAAACTAATGTTCAAACTTTAATTCTATATCGATTTATAATAGATAAAATCGAGAGGAATGCGATTTTTTTATAACAGTATTAGGTAATAAAAAGTCTATTTACCTTTCATTAAAAAAGTTATTTAATTTTTGCCATAATTATCGATAATAGTATATTAAACATGTTATTAATTAGTTGAAAATACATTATATATAGTATTTCATTTTAAATCACTTAATCGTTTACAATAAATTTATTATTTTTTGTAATAGTTACCTTTAAAGTCATACATATATAACTAGCTGGAGTACATTGTATATAGAAATTAAATCATAAAAAAAGTTTATTTAAATATTATATATAGAAGTTAATTATATTAAAATCACGTATTAAGCAGTATCTGATTAGTTGATAAAACATTTCATATACAAATATTTAAAAGTAAGTTTGTTTATACATTTATCTTGAACAGTTGGGAGTTGAAGCTTGACTGTCGAGTTGAGTGGCAGCGATGGCATACTAGTTTTTTAGGTATATATATATATTTATATAATAACAATAAACCAATATTAGTATTATTATTATTTAATAATTATAATATTAATAATAGCACATATATATAAAAAAGCAGTAACTCACTTGGCTCACGTTGCTGCTGGAGTGTGCAAAGGAAAGATACTGGAGGTTGTTTCTAGGGTTTGCCATGGAGTTTAGAAAATCAAATAAGTCAACAAAATTTCTGTAATCCCATATTTTTCTTGACAACAATGCCAACTGGATTGTGTTGATTTAGATTCACCGCGCTGCCGCCGCGGATAAGCGTGCGCAGCCATAAACAACTTTGAATTTCTACTTTCGAACTCCGAGAAAACCCAATCAAACACCATGGAACGTTCTAGATCTAAGAGGAACTACTACTATGACCAAGACTATGATTCTGAGACCGTGGCCAGGACCAGGCCGCGCTATAACCACCACTACAGCGCCGGTGCCGGGAACCACCGCCACCGCGGCGGAGGCGCCCGTCATGCAAAGGCACAGGACTCGCAGCTCAGCGTCACAACCAGCTACCGCATTCTGTGCCACGATATGAAGGCCGGCGGTGTGATAGGAAAGTCCGGCAGCATTATAAAGTCCATAAGACAGCACACCGGCGCGTGGATCAACGTGCACGAGCTCATGCCGGGGGATGAGGAGCGGATCATTGAGATTTCAGACACGCGCCGGCGAGACCCCGAGGGGAGAATGCCAACGTTCTCGCCGGCGCAGGAGGCGCTGCTGCTGATCCACGAGCGGATTCTGGAAAGCGACGCGGCGTTCGGGGTGGCGGAAGAGGAGGAAGAGTACGGCGGGAGGGGCGGCGGCGGGAGAGACCGCGTGGCGACGAGGCTGGTGGTGTCGAGAATGCATGTGGGGTGTTTATTGGGAAAGGGAGGGAAGATTATTGAACAAATGAGGATGGAAACCAAGACCCAGATTAGGATACTCCCTAGAGATCACAACCTTCCCCGTTGTGTTTCCATGTCTGAAGAGATTGTTCAGGTGCCCAACCAGAAAAAAATAAGCTTGGACTGTTTTTCATCTCATACTTAAATTGCATGCATGATATGCTGAGTTCTAAAGACAAACGAAACCTCCTTCATTAATTTTGTTGAACATCGGTTTGGACTGTGAGGGAGCAAGTTACTCTCATCCACCCTTGCTGAATTTGGAGGATACTAATTAAAATTCAAGAACCGAAGATATTAATGACTTTTTTTTTTCAGTTTCACTCTTTGCATATTTACCCCTTCATTATCAGCTTCGCTTAAACTAATTAACTAACGTAATAAATCATCGATTGTAACTGACTTTTGGCTGAGGCTTCAAGTGCTTTGGAAGTTGTCCTTTTTTAAGGTTACTTTCAAGTTTCACCCAAAATGCTGGAAAGGAAATGATGTTGGGGTTCAAAGCAAATTTTCTTTGCATTGTGGGTTTTGAGTTTATTCTATGTTGGATCATTGGATTTTTGCTGCATTCACCCAAGTTTTTTAGTAATCTGTTTTGATTTAGTAGTGGATCCTGTGCTTCTGTGATGATCTTGTTGAACTTGGTAGATCGAGTATGCATTTATTGGTTGATACTTGCGTGAATTTAGTTTGTTTATTGAAATAGAAAGCAGGCATTACAATGCCTATTTAAAGATAACATCTTTTATACTGCTTTCATTCATGATGCTGATATGAGAAATAGGGAGATGTATGATTTTGCTTGGCCATTCTATAGAAATGTGTGATTCATCTGGAAATTTACACATTTTAAAAGTATATGGACTGAAGGTTTGCCAATTATGTGATGTTTTCTGTAGGTAGTAGGTGATGTAAATGCTGTAAAGGAGGCTATAGCTAATATATCATCACGGTTGAGGGAGAGTCAGCACCGGGACCGTAGTCATTTCCATGGACGTGTACATTCACCAGAGCGATTTTTCTCTCCCGACAATGATTATATTCCTCATGTGACTAGTGGATCTCGTAGATCATCTGTGGATGGGGCCACTTTTGGA
Source organism: Vigna umbellata (assembly GCF_029865625.1). Lineage (NCBI taxonomy): Eukaryota > Viridiplantae > Streptophyta > Magnoliopsida > Fabales > Fabaceae > Vigna > Vigna umbellata. The sequence goes on from NC_142166.1 coordinate 37,490,515, forward strand.
TCACGAGGTTCTAATACAACTAGCAGAAACAATAGTCACTCTGCAATGAATTATTTAATGGAGCCTGGGGCTGCTCCTGTTGCCGATGACGTGCAGGGCTACTATGGGGAGGAACTGGTTTTCCGTGTACTCTGTCCAGTTGAGAGAGTTGATCGTATAATTGGGGAATCAGGAGGAATTGTAGAGTTCCTTCAGAATGAGGTTGGTGTAGATGTTAAGGTCACTGATCCTGTTGGTGGTTCGGATGAACAGATAGTTATCATTACTTCAGAGGAGGTACTTTTCTTCCCTTATTTTTTTTAGATGACTATTTCAGGTTGCAAGTTTTCTAGGCACAATGCTTTCCCTGCTTAACTTCAATACTTTTTTTGGTGCAAGTTGACATATTACCGCTTAGATATGATATTTCACATGTTTAAAATTCTAATTGTTTCTAATTATGTACTCAAGGGTCCTGATGATGAGCTGTTCCCAGCTCAAGAAGCTTTGTTACATATACAAACCCGCATTGTCGATCTTATTCTAGATAAAGACAATACTATAACCACCAGGCTTGTTGTCCCATCCAGTGAAATTGAATGCTTAGACGGAAAGGATGCTTCCCTTTCAGAAATAAGGAGGTTGACTGGTGCTAATATTCAAATTTTGCCCAGAGACGAGCTACCTCCCTGTGTTGCAAAAACCGATGAACTTGTACAGGTTTGTCATTTATCCCACAGCTGGCTGATATATTCTATCAGATTCCTTTGATAAATGTAGTCTATAAGTGTTAATGATAAATGTATAACTTAATAACGATGATAGATGTTATTCCTCAAAGCATCATACTGGGTGTATGTGTACTACTTTACAAAAAAATTACAAACTAAAGAAGGTCCTGTTTCATTATTAAAATAATTCTCCTATACATGATATAGAGAGGATCCAGATGAGAGTGAGCTTGGACACAATGGTAGGCTTATCGTCCCGTGACTTAAGCCTCTTCACTTGTGGGGTAACACTGTGGACATGTTTACCCTCCCTCCCATGACCCCCGATTAGGCAGAAGCCTCATGCACCCAGTATAGCGAGGATCCAAAGCCTTACATTCCTGTTCTGTAATGTTAAAACAAAGACCTGGACACTCAAAATCTGCTTTCTCTGTTTCTCAATTGCTTCTTTATTGGCATTACAGATTGTAGGAGAGATTAAAGCAGCCCGAGATGCTGTTGTGGAGGTGACATCAAGATTAAGAAGTTACTTGTACAGGGATTTCTTTCAAAGGGACATAGTACCACAAGTTTCATTGCCTGGTGAGGAAGCATCTTCTTCCAATAATTTAGTTCCAGTTACTGAAACTCTCACGACCTATCAAAATATGCAAACTGTTGCCGCAGCCCTTCCATTAAAGGTATTCTTTGATGCAATGAAAATTGCCATATTATCTTCAATATATTGCCCATCATCTTTATTTAACTGTTATTTAAATGATTAGCATTTTTATTTTATGTTTCTTGTCTTCTCTGATAATAACTTTTGAGCACAGGAATTAAAAAAGTTATTTTTTCTTTGTCCCATGAAAATTTCTTATTTTAATCAGTAATGGGAATTTTTTTCATGGGTGGTATACCCTTTTTCTTTGTTTGGAATGGGGATGAGGTTCTGTTCTCATACTGTATATTTTTTTACTGTTACGACCTTGAAAACCCACCCTCAAAAGCTAAATATTAAGGGGAAGAACCGTATACTTAAACACTTTTCTAAGCAACAATACTACTTGATGTGAGAGTTAGGCTTCGTATAATACTAAATTCCCTATTAATGAACTCTTTCTAAGAGTTGACTTCTCAGCTACTTTTACTTGAGGACACTTTATTCAATGACACTTCACTATACTCTCCCATTGATCATAATCTTCCTAAGGTAGTTAGAAACTGAAATCAGTTATGATACCAATTGATAAGCACTCAAGGACTTGGAGACTCTACCTTCAAAAGCTAGCTATTAAGGGGTGTGAACCAAAAACTTAATATTCCACTGAGTATTCCTTACTAAATGTTGGACTTAACCACTCCATAATACCTACGTTCCTATCATAAGGAGTTATGTTGTATCATAAAAATGGAATTTGTCTGATACTGTTGATATAGAGCAAGTTATTTTTGGAACATATGTTATCCATCGATCAAGCAATTTTTTATTTTTATTTTTATTTTTGAATGGCTATTTAAGTATAGTCTTGTATCTCAGGTGTTCTCAATTTTCGGTGGCCAAACCATATAATTAAAGTTATGGCTTCAATAGCTACTGTATAAAGAATGTTGTTTTCTATTTGAAGAAAAAAAAGGAAGTTTTAATGTTTTTTCTATTTTTTGACGAAAGGAAACTGGAGGATCTAGCACTGAGATAGGAAAGCAGAAAGAAAGTGATCGCCGCGATGATGTGCTTAGTGGTTTAAATAGGTAACTGGTTTTTCCTAATTTTACAATAGGACGTGGTACTGTGTCTTGTGCCTCTCTAATGTTTTATGTTCCCACCTTCTGGTTAGGATTGCTGTGCCTCTCGTCACAAGGAGTACACTTGAAGTTGTTATACCAGAGTACGCAGTACCAAAGCTTATAGCAAAATCCAAAAGCAAGCTTTCCCAAATAAGTGAGGTGTGTTGATTTGATCTTTTAGTACCTTACTTTGATATTTGGATTGTGAAGTGCTAGAGAAAGCATACCTATTCCAAGTTGTTTACTTTTGTGTCCATGTTTACTTTTTATAATTGAGTAGCTCTCCACTCTCCCAAACCAAATTAAAAACAAAAGAACTAGCAATTTAATTAATTACTCATAGAACAACAATGAAAGGATTTTTTTCGCTTGACTTGTAGATTGTATCTTGATCATGCTAGATTTATTTTATTATTTAGCTTCAAGAATGAAAAACAAATGACCCGATATTTCTTTGATTTAGATTATAGAAATTGTTATAATTTTATTCTAGAAATAAATAATTTATATTCACTAATGTTTTTGTGGTAACAGTTATCAGGAGCCAATGTAACCCTAGTAGAGGATAGACCAGACGTGACGCAGAAGATTATTCAGATATCTGGAACTCCAGAGCAGGCAGAGAGAGCCCAGAGCTTGCTGCAAGGGTTCATTTTGAGCAGTAAGTCCTTATGTGTCAGACGTGATTTTTATTCTCGTGAATGCAATTGCTTTTGTCATGATTTTTTAAGAGAAAACACCCATGATTTGTAAATGAAAAAAAAATTAAATCGATATTTTCTTTTTGTTTTAACAGCACAAGAAGACGGCCCTTAAACTACTGAAATTCCGAAAGCTGGTTAGACTAAAGGGAAGAATGATTTAGTGCCTGAAGCATTTTGTTCCATGCACTGATTGGATTTCCATGTGTTTACAAGATTGTTGTGGCCAAGGATTGAAATTTTCAACGAGAGAAGCATCTCCGTGTAAATGTTGTACTAAGAGAGCTTCTTTAGTTTTGTTAGTCTTTTTAGCTAGTGCATGGGAGCAATTGTTGGCTACCCCTAGATGCTGTTTTCCTAGTTGATCTCATCTATTAATTTGAGTTAGTAAATCACAAGGTTTTTATTAATCAAGCCCGAAATTTGGGAGGGGGCTTCTACCTCTGAATACGGGTTTCTATTACACGATGCTACCTCATTTAACAAATCAAAATCACAAGTTTGAACAATGGTGTATTGCTGAGTTGATGTTAAATATTTCTGAATATGCCTTCTATAATCAGCACATGGATTATGTATTTTTTGTTGAAACACAAATTAAGATCTACTGTTTTAAAACAACTTAGAAGGGTGAAATAATTTGAATGATGAGAAAATAATTCAGTGAACAATAATGTCGTTACGAGTAATGTAAGTAGGAATTATGGGTATTTCAATTTTGGTTGAGGATGAACATTAACGATGTGCCTTGCAGCTAGTTGCAGATGCAAGTGACAGTGGGATGGTAAAAGCTACTTTGAGTTTGGGTGCTGTTGGACTTCAGGTTTTCAATAAAGAATGAAGGTACGACAAGAGAGAATGGTAATGTTGAGAATGAAAAAATGAATACCTGTTTTTCATCTTCAGGATAAGAATGAATACATATTTTTCGCCTTAAACAAAGATTGTGACGAGCTAAGAGAGTGTGCAAATTGGGAATGAAAACTTATTTTTGACCTTCAACAAAGATTGAAAGAAAAAGGGTAAGTAAGAGATAGGGTGAGGAAATTAGAGTCAAGGAAATTGGAGATGTTTGTAGTACAGTAATGTAAAGAAAAAAAAAATTAAACAACAAACTTTACAATTTTTTTTATGAATATTAAAAAATTATTATATTATAAGATGTACAAAAATACTAAAAAAAACACTAGTTTGAATGGTAGTAGATTCGATTATTTATAATAAATTGTCTAATTTGAGTTTTGTTCACAGAATCAAATGCAAAAGTTAAATTGATATTATATAATAAAAATTAGAATTAATGACACGTAGATATAATTCCGTATTAAATTATATTTATAACATAATAAATTAAAATATTTTATTTAATAATTTATTTCAAAAGTTTAAAATATATATTGTAATAAAAAAGTTACACAACTTAATATTATTATTATTATTCTTTTTTAATAATTTACTTCAAAGGTTTAAAAAATATATTCATGGTAAAAAAAACATACTTATTGATATTATAAGTTTTACTTTACATTCTTTTAATTTATTTTTTATTATTTTCAACATCAAAATATAAGGACTTATCATTTTAGTAAGACTGCAATAAAAAGGTAAAAGTTAACAAACTAATTGTCTTAAAATATATCACTAATTTATTTATATTGAGTCTAAAAATATACATTAAATATATATTAATTATATGAGTTTACAAATATATTTTAGATGAGTATAGAAAAAATTAGACGAATTTAACAATACTATGTCCATAAACTAATTAAATGAGTATAAAAAAAATTAAATGAATCTAAAATATTCATTAGACGAGTCTATCCATATAATAATTAGACAAGTATAGCAAAAAGCATTAGACGAGTCATTCTATTCAGTAATTTAATGAATATAACAAAAAAATTAACCAGGTCTAGTGTACAAATTGGACAAATCTACCTACACACTGATTATATTAGAATAAAAAATTATTAAAGAAGTATAACAATATTTATAGACGAGTCTGTTCATATACTAATTATGAAAATAAAATAAAAAACATTAGATAGTCATTTCATTCATTGATTAAACAAATATAACAAAAAAACATTAAATAAGTCTATCAATACACTATTAAACAAGTCTAAGAATACACATTAAAGGAGTTTGTCTATACAATCATTAGACAAGTATAACAAAAAATATTAAATGGGATATTCCATACATTGATTACATGAGTTCAGGAATACTCATTAGAAGAGTGTCTAAACATTGATTAGACGAGTCTACCAACAACATACAATAAGAAGATGACCTTATTAATATACATTAGACAAGTTTATATATACAAAACTTTAAGAGTCTATTAATACACATTATAGTAGTACGTTCATTGACTAATAAGACAATTCTTATAATACACTTTAGACAAAGATTAAACAACTTTCCATATATCCTAATTAAACCAGTTTATAAAAAATTATTAGACAATTCATTTCATACATTAATTCAGTAAGTCTAAGAATACTTATTAGATAAGTATGTCCTGATTATCAACAAACAATAAGTTGAATTTAATAAAATACATTAGACAAGTCTTTCCATACATAAATTACACAAATTTATTAATACACATTAAATGAGTTTATCCACTCACTGATTAGATGAGTCTAGTGGTACACATTATACGAGTGTGTCCATATATTGATGAAATAAGTCTAACAATATATATTAGAAGAGTCTTTCGATGCACTGATTAAACGAGTTAGGAATACACATCAGACAAGTCTTTTCATACACTTATTAGACGAATGTAGCAAAAAATATTACACAAGTTTAATAATACACATTATATGAGATTGTAGATACACTAATTAGACAAGTATAAAAAAAAGATATTTGACAAGTCATTTCATACGTTGATTAGACAAGTTTAGGAATACTTTGATTAGATGAGTTGTCAATGAATTGATCATACCAGTCTAGCAATACAGATTAGACATGTTTGACAATAAACATGTTTTTTCACACACAGATTAAACGAGTCTATTAATACACATTAAACAAGTCTATTCATTTACTATTTAAATGAATCTTGCAATATACATAAGATGAGTTTATTACACTAATAAAACAAGTTTAGCAATACACATTAGACGATTTTATCCATGCACTGATTAAACAACTACAACAAAAACATTAAACACCTCATTCCATACATTAATTATTAGAGTCTAAGAATACACATTAGGTGAGTTTGTTCATACATTGATTAAACGAGTCTTACAACACACATTAGACGAGTTTGTTTATACACATACACTACAGGAAAATCAATTAATACCGACGGTTAATTACCGAAGACCTTATGGCCTTCGGTAAATGTAATTTACCGAAGGCTTTTCCGAGGGCTTGTGTTACATCACTTTACCGAGGGCTTTTGGCCGTCTGTAATGGGCATGAGTGATTATCGAGTGCAAACGACCGTCGGTAAGTGGGTAACGTTCATCAAATTAGTAAGTCAGATATTTGGGAAGCATTTCGCGAAAACTCCGTTTTCCCTCCAATCTTCACATTCTCTGCCCTAACTTCATCGACGAACTCAGTGGGTGGCTTGTGCAGACTGCTTCCCACCCTAAGCACAATCTTGGTACGGTTCTTCTCCACTCCGAACTTATAGGTGAAGTGTCCCATTCTCCCATCTCATTTTGTGTTCCTGTTACTGTTTTGGATTACGCGTCAATGGTGTAACCTTTTTCCTTGTAGCGTTTTGCAGTGTTATGAGCTGAGGAAGGTGGTGGGTGGCTGAGTTGAAGGCTACCATTGTCGACGGAGGATATCGGACGACGCGGCATGGACGAGGCGGCGTAACCAGGGCAGTGTCGCTGGGTGACAAGGTCTTCCACTACTGCTTCAGAGGCTATCGAAGGGGCTACCGTCGAGGTAAGTTGTTATTTGCATTGATGAACTATGAAAGCTAAGAAGCATTTCTTCTGACTTTGTTAAATGTATGGTCTGAATTATTTTGTGCAATATGATTTGGTATAGAAAAATTGTTCATAGTTGGCATTTTGATTGGTAATGCATTTTTTAGAATTAGGCATTTTAAAACTAAAGCAAGCTAATATGAGTAGATTATGAAAACTGAAAAGAGTTACTCACTGAGAGTAAAAAGGTACTGGTACACCTAAAAAGCCAATGACATGTTGTTAACTGAAGGGCAAGACAAAGGATTGCACGAAAATGAAGGAAGTTTCTATAATGGCTAAACTTTTCTCAATTCCACCTTGAGAACAAGGTGAATCTTTCTGGGCTGGGTACTGTTAGGACACAACCTCCTATTATGAAGGTCCATAAAAGAAGAAACAAGGGAAATGAAAAATGCAGCTATTTGTTTTAATTCAAATAGCTCTGAAATTTGTTATTTAAGTTGTTGTGTTGGGAAACTTGTATAAACATAGGTGTGTTTTCAAGATTGGGAGGGAGGGAGAAAATTAGTTGATTAGTGGGACGTTCCTGGACCCTCAAAGTGTGTGTCTGTAAAGGAATTTCTGAAACTTCTTCACGCAGTTCTCAATTCCTTTGTTTGAGTTTCCTTTCTTTCTTTCTTTTTTTGAGTTTCTGATCCAGTTTGTATAACATTCTTACAACACTTCCAATCCTTTCTGACAATCGAACTTAACCATTTTAATCATTAAGTATCAAAAATTAAAAAGACCAGTTTTACATATCTTCTACTGTGATCAAATCCTGAAGCAAGGGTTGATGCATTCCTAATATACCTAATATACCAACTTTAGCATACCAAAGACTTAAAGATGCTAAAACATGTTGATGCATTCCACCACTACCACCGCGAGTTCAATAAATGATCTTGATTTCTCCCAACTAATTTAAAGTGAAAATGCTGAGTTGAAGGTCATTAGGTGTGCTTTTACTGACTCTTCCATAAACATTCAAACAACTTTGCAGAAGGAAATGAAATCCTTGTGAAACCCTTCCTCATCCATCACGTGACAGCTATTAAGTCTCATCTAATTTCACTTGACTAAAATGCTTCATTCACTGCCATACCACACCGCTCCCATTCACTCCATTCACGTTTCCATGCGTTTGTCTTCTATACTAAAGAAAACTCGAAACCCCATTCTCATATTCATGCACATGCACATGCACATGCACAAGCACAAGCACCTCTTCTCTTTTTCTTCTCATCGGCACCAGCCACACATTCATGAAGGACATGCCCTTCTTTCTCCTCAAGAACTCCTTGGGAGCCATGATGAAGAAAGGCATCAAAACCTTCTGTAACAACAATGGCTCAACCTCCACTCTCAACCAGCAAAGCAGCCAAGGTGACTTCACAAGCAAGGTAAGCTCAAGCTCCCCCTTCACAAAGCAAAACTCACCAACCCTAGAGGATCTAATACTACAATTAGAGTTGGAGGAAGAAATGTCTAGAAAAGCTAAGCTTAGTGAGTATAGTGGAATGAGGGGTAGGATGTCCTGTGTGAACAACTCTGACATATTGAGATCTGCAAGGAATATTAACACAATACCTTTTGAAGAACATGCACCTTTTCCCATTTTTCTTCAACCAACCTATAGATGTGCACTTCATTATTGTTTGGACATAAAGCAACCACTACAGAAGGAGATAACTATATTATAATATTTGAAGAATTAACAAAAGCAGTAATAATATGCCTTAAATACGATAAAAATATTTGACATTTTAAGCCCCATAAACAGTACTCTTTATCTTCAAATGTAATATGATACATTAAATGCTAAAATGTTTTGCATATCATATTCATGAAACAGTAAAACTGCTGTGGAGATGATATTTGCACGATAAAAAGAAAATCTTCAAGCATCTTAAATTTTTAAATCTGTTTTTGAACCTTCTTTTTCTAAATCTAATATTCGATCTTTACAATATATTAGTATTACCTTGGAGGGGTTTGGGATGAGTTGTTTCAAAGCATAAAATTTTCTACTCAAATCCACTTTCCTTTGAATATGTTCCTCGTACTAGAATGCCAGATGAATTTGAATATGTTCCTGGAATCTTGAAGTGGTTTTTTGTTCCTAATTAAGCTGCACCATAGTGTCATATGTTGCTCTGGCTGTCCAATCACTAGAGATAGCATTCCTGGACTGAACCCAATAAATCCCTGCACTGCCACTGACCTGGAATCTCAAGTAGATTTCACCACTTGGAGGGTTGGTATAGTCAAACACTGACCTGGAATCTCAAGTAGATTTCATCAGTTTCCTTGTTTAAATTTTCTAAACCAAGTTGCCCTATTAGCAGTAGCTTATAGTTGTTCAACACCATAGAAACACTTCATCCTCTTGTCTTCCACAGTACCCAACAACAATCTATTTATAAGTCAAACTAATTCAAGTTTCTAAGTACATGGATGTCTATTAAAATAATAATAGAGTACAGTGACTGCAGATGCAGAATCAAGTCCTTCAAATCAAGTCCTTGGTTGGCAAACAATGTTTGCAGGGTGGTGATGTTGTCAAATGGAGCAGGAATGTTATTTCTGGCTTCCTCCAAGATAGAGACTACCCCATCTCTTCAACCTGTCGGAACTTTCCTCCATAATGAGTATTTATTTGTTATCAAAATCAAAGTGTCAAGATAGAGACTAAGCAGAACTGTTTTGTGCTTATACTTCAGCTTTCTTTATAAAGATTAAGCTCTTACTGTGGCAGTGTGACCATATTTGAAGCAAATTTGACACCAATTCTCGTGCTTAAAAGTAATTTTGCCAATCTTGTCTCTTTCTCATGTATCCAGCTTAGAACTCACCTCTGGACATCTTTGAATTCACTCCTAGAGTGTTATTCACATCTCAATTGTTGTCCTAGAGTCAGATTACATGATTACAATCCAATTTGATTCTTATGCTTGAATTTGGTTGGTGAAAATGGTTAAAGTTGGTGTTAAAGAGCAATTGAAACAGTGATATTTTGATTTAATCATATTTAGCATGTGCTGGCAGCTTGTACAAGTCATATTTCATAAAGAAAAGTTGCTAAAACCATAAAATTATGATTATAAACACTTTTGTGCAAAATGAGCATTCAAACCACCAATATTTCAGCATTTTTTGTGGTATAGTTGCAGATTTGTGATATAGAAAGCTTATTTTGATTGCTGCATCAAAGGCATTGCACTACGCCAATTTTAATGTGAAAATTCAGTGATAACCAGTTCTTGCATTTTGAAATCTATTCTAGCACATATCTTACGTTCCTTTTGACTCCCTATGTGTTTCATAACTGTTATTTCTTACTTGTATCAATTATTGACATTCTAAGTTCCCAAGCTAATGATATCATTGTTTTAGAGTTAGAATATTTTTCAAATTGATCATGCTTGATTGCTCAGGTTGACTTTTTTTACCCTAAATGTGATCAAACCAAATAAGACAAAACCCACAACCCTCACTCATTCCACCTTCTCTTCCACTTCGAAGAAGAGAAACCCAAAACCCTCACACCCATCACACTCTTTGTAAGAGGTGTAGGAATGTGCCCACATAGGGACCATTTTATAGCTGAAAGGAAAATCACTTTAACCAATCAACTTCCACCAAAGTGAACTAAAGAAAATCACTTCACACCAATTGATTTAAACTAAAATAGCATAAACAAACTTTGAATAATGAGTTAGGCTAAACTCCACTAACTACACTAAACTACACTAAGTAGAATTAGTCTTAAACTATTCTAAAGTAAAACCTAAAAAAGTGTACTAATAGGTGAGAAATTGGGAATTCACCTAAAGTAACCGAAGTGTTCAAATTGCCTTCCATGTTCGACTTGAATAGTAATAGGTTTATTACTTATGTCGCATGGAGTGTTGTTGTTTTGACAATGGTTACCGACAGGGGGTTTACCGAGGGCTTTTTGACCGTCGGCAGGCCGTCGATAATGGGCCGTTACCGAAGGCTTTTGGCGTTTTCCGAAGGATTTTGGCCATCGGTAATGCCCTTCATTACTGTAGTGATATTATACGAGTCTATGTATACATTAGACAACTCTATCCATTATTTGATTAGACGTGTCTTGTAATACACAATTGATGAGTTTGTCCATACACATTAGAAGAGTGTAGCAATACACATTAGATACATGTATCCATACACTAATTAGACGAGTTTAACATTAGATATTAGACAAATTTGTCGATGTACTGATTAAACAAGTTTAACAATGCACATTAGACCAATAAGTCCATAAATTGATTTGTATTTATCATAACATACTTTATGTACTTTTGCATAATCTATTATTTATATGTTTAGAGAGTTTATTCTGCAGTTTTTTTACATGTTTGTAATTTTACAAAGTCTACTCTTTACATTTTGAAATACATATTAATTTTCTAAAATTATAAATAATTTTTCATGTTATCCCTATTCAAATTTTAGTTATAAACTTAATATTATTATTTTTTCCCTCAACCTCTAAATGTCTTTTTATATAATGTATATTTTATAACATAAAACACACATAATCAAATATCAACTCGTGCATAGTTACGAGTTTAAAACTAGTTCTAGATAATACAATTTATAATGCAAATTTGAATGACAATCTGGAATATAAATTACTTTCTAAATTATACAATTTGTAATGCAATTTACATTTTGGGTTGTGTAATCGATAACGTAAATTTATATTCTAGATTTTCGATGCAAAGATGGAAGAGAACCTGTAATTTAAATTACATCATGGATTGTAACTATAATACAATTTTTTTTCTTCTGAATTTTAATCTATAATACAAATTTGGAAGACCATTCAAAATATAAAATATATTTAGAATTGTGTAATCTGAAATAAAATTTTGAAAAACAATCCAAAATATAAAAATAAATTTCAGATTAAACAATTAATAATACAAATTTAAAATTTTAGATTACAGAATCCATACTTAAAATTTACATTACATATTATACAATTTGTAGAATGAAAATTTAATAAAGGGTAACTAAGTCATTCCACTTTGAGGGTGTAGGAAGAAATCTCCCACCTCTTATACCAATGTGTTCAATGAATTTACCTTATATGATATTTCTGGTGTTGCTCTCTCCATTACCCTCAAATCCTACCCCTCTCTACTATTTCTTTTATTTCAAAAACTATTCTTTTTACTTAAAATTTTTCTTTTTTACTTTTTTTTTTTTATGAAAACCTAAATTTATACCTCTCATTTTCACTCTCACATCTGCAGAGCACTACACACCCCTAACTCTCACTTTCTCTCTTTCTCTCAACTCCAGATTCGTTTCTTCTTAACTCATTCTTCATATCCATTACTATTTCTTTAATTTTTTTTCTATATTTTGGTCTCTTGGTTGTGCGGTGGTGGTGCATTGGTGGTTCGTTGGTGGTGTTTTGGTAGTGCTTCATTCCTGGGTGTGCCTATTGTTTAGTTTGGTCTACTGGTGGCTGCGTTTTCTTTTAGAGCATTTTCACTCAACTATATCAGCTTGTTTGTGCGTTTTTGCTCAATAGTTTTAGTTTTTTGTTTAGTAACGCCACTGCCAACTTTGGGACTTATTCTGAAATTAGTTTGATCTTCAAATTTTTGCTCCTTGCTTCGCAATGCGTTTTAAAATAAGTTTTTTCCCTTCCAATTTTACTTTGATAATATATTTGTCATCTAAATCTTTAATCAAACAACTTTTATTTTCAAAGAAAACTTTTTTAATCTTTCTCAAGTAGTTATCTGACACTCAACAATTTTTTATCAATTTTAAGAACATACACTATTCCCTATTTTCTTGGATACAGTAAGTATTACAAAAGTGAAATTTTTGGTGTGTAAGATAGGGTTGGAAAAAAAAGCAAAGAAAGAGTTAGCAGGAATCATCCAGGTATAACCTTCATCAAAAAATAAATGTTAAAAAAATTAGTTTTTACTTCTTTTAAATAAGGATTTTACTTAAACGGGTATTCATCTCCGTTTGTTTGTGTTCACTTGACATGCGTTTAAAAAGAGTAAAAGAGACCTGGGATGATGGATGGATTAACTCTCTATTGTTTTTATATTACAACAAGTCCACTTCATATACCTAATTTTGATATTTATTTGTTTTAAAATTATTTATATATAATATAATATGACATGATATCACGTGCCGCGTGACAATATTTTTCTATTATCTTGTTTTAATTTATCCAGTTTTAAGGTTTTAATATTAAAATTAAAAATATAATAATCTTTTACTCTAATACAATGTTTATTTTTGTTTTTTAACAAACTAAGCATTCGTAAATTAAATACATAATAGACTATAAGTAGGATATATTTGATAAAATAAGAATTAAAAATATAATAACTTTTTTCTCTAATAAAATGTTTATTTTTGTTTTTTAACAACTAATCATTCGTAAATTAAATACATAATAGACTATAAGTAGATATATTTGATAAAATAAGAATTAATTTTTTTAATATAAAAAATGTAATTAGACAAAAGTATATATAAAACAATTACAATTGAAAGAGGAAAGAAAATAGGTCATTCATTATATTGGGATGAGAATATTGGCATGGGTTATTTTATAAATATAAATCTGTGGTTTTAAATATTTAAATTGAATTTAGTTTCAGTCTACAGTAATATTTTATATCCGAGTTTTTCTATTTTCTTTTTTATGAATTTAGTGAGAAAGTCGAAATTTTAGTCAACTTTCCATTAAAACAATCTAATATGTATAGAAATAAACTTAAAAAACATAACACAGTATTCTTTTAAATGCAATAATCTATTTATTTTTGCAATGTTTTTATGTTTTTCAAAAACATTGCAATACAAATAAAGACAGTAACAGAAGAGTATCTATGGAAGTATTTGCTGAGAGACATTATCTCTTGTGCAGCAACATAAATTTTGTTTATCTTTAGGGCAACTACTACTACCATTTTTGTAGCCAAAAAATACACAGTAACTGTTACAAGCTCTAATATCTGGACAATGGCCTCCCTTCTGACAAATTTGTTCTGCAGATCCTAATAAAATCAATGCAATCTCATTATAAACTCTATACAAATCATACTTTTCTCTTTAATAAACTCAACTATCACAAACATAATACTTTCTATCAACCATTCCACCACCACCAACAATTATAATAGTTTTAAATATTTCCATACCTAATCATCAAACTTAAGACTATTAGAAATAAGAGATCATTCATGTGTTCTGTGTTAAAATATTTTTTTTATGAAGATTGAAAGTTAAAAGTTAACGTAAAAAAAATTATACTAGTATTGAAAGTCTTATATTGACTGTAATTAGTTAATTTTGTAAAATTAAATTAAGTTTAAAATTCATTTTTTAATATAATATTAGAATTATGATTTAGAGTTTAATTTAAAAAATTATTATTTGTTAGCTATTAACTCTTTTATATATAATATTTAATTTTATATTTGAGATATATACTGTGAAAAAAATGTGTTGAAAATTCAGTTTTACCTTAATTAAAAATAAAATTAATATATAATATATAAGTAAATGTAAACTTTATTTTATAAAACATATTTAAATTATATTATTAAAGTTAAGTTAGGCTTAACATTTAATTTTTAACAACTATAAACATATTAATTTAGAAGCATATTAAGTGTATTACCTGGAGTTGAAAGAAAAACAATGCACATAATTGACAAGATAAAGCCTAGATGGATGATTCTTCTGTTAGCCATTTTGTGAAGCTGAGTCTGTTCACTTGCTTTATAATCTTCATTCTGTATGGGTTTATATAGAAGTAGATTATGCTACATTAATATAAATTATAAATATTAAGTATTTCTAATTACTGTACATAAGAAAAAAACCAAAAATGTGAATAGCAAATAGTTTTAAAGAAAGAAGAAAATCATTGTTTTAAAATCTGTCCATTTTTGTAACCTTGTAAAATGGCATAGAATAAGTCTTATACACTGCCCCCAGTCTTTTCAACCCTAAACTCTAATTTTAAAATAATCTCTAAATTAGGAATCACAAAGTTAATGCATTCTGATTTAGGTTTGGTTATATATATATATATATAATATATATATATATATATATATATATATATAATATATATATATATATATATATATATATATATATATATATATATATATATATATATATACGGTTTAATCATTCACGAAGTCCCTTTTTTCGCGTGAAATCTCAATTTAGTCCCTTTGTTTTTGGAAATCTCAATTGGATCCCAATTTTATGAAAATATCAACAATTGGATCCTTTCCGTTAAATTGTCTCCAACGACGTTAGTGTGTGTTTGACGTGACACGCTGTAGTCAGTTTCTTAACTGACGTGGCTGACTGAAGTAGGGCAGCTGAAGCACGTGGATAATTCAATTTTTTAAGTAAAAAGAAAATGAAAGTTTTAAAACAAAATTGGGATTGAGAATGTTATTTTATCGAATTAGGGATTGAGATTCTTCTGAGTTTTTCTAGGGTTCGTCCAAAGTTCAATCCAGTTCAGAAATTGGGGTATCATTTTGGGGATTTAGGGTTCAATCCAAGTTTGTAGTTTTTCCACAACTACACGCTTTGGACTTTTCGCAAGCACCTTGTATTTCTACTTTTGGCACATTCAACACCCTCTCCTCACACCATTGCCGATCATGGCCTCTGAGTACACCTGCACGGCGTGCAGCTCCAACCTCAATCTCAACTCCGCCTACGCCTTCCCTCGGACTTCTACTTTGAGGCCGGAAACAAAGACTCCATCTCTTTCTCCACCGTAGATGAAGCCAAGTTCAAGTTCGAGATGGAGGACAAGATTCACCCCTTCTTCGAAACCGTCAACTACTGGGGAATTCAGAGGAAGAGAACCAAGATCAAGTGCAACACCTGCTCCTCTCTCCTTGGCCATATCTACGACGACGGTCCACTGCTTACCAATTCTCCCGGTCAGTTTCACATGGGACCCAGCCAAGTCATCCCCCGAGCACCAAGATATAGGTTTAAGACCAAAGCCATCACAATCTCTTCTACTTAATTTCAAACTATGTCCTTTGTTATACAGACCACCGTAGCTTATAGCTTCTGTAATATTGTACTCTTCTCTTTGAATTTGTGTGTGTACATTTTTGCTGTTACTATATGTAATCTACGTTCTTGATTGACATTTTGTGTTTAGAATCATAATAGAACACTGGTTTATACTTCGATTACAGATTGCATTGCAAATTGCATCTGTCAAGGTCAACTTGGATTAAACCCTAAATCCCCAAAATGATCCCAATTTTGCTTTATTACTTCCATTTTCTTTTTATTTAAAAAATTGAATTATCCACGTGCTTCAACTGTCCTACTTCAGTCAGCCACGTCAGTTAAGAAACTGACTACAACGTGCCACGTCAAACACACACTAACGTTGTTGGAGACAATTTAACGGAAAGGATCCAATTGTTGTAATTTTCATAAAATTGGGATCCAATTGAGATTTCCAAAAACAAAGGGACTAAATTGAGATTCCACGCGAAAAAAGGAATGATTAAACATATATATATATATATATATATGTATATTCTATACAATTTTATTATTTTAAATATTAATTAAACAATTTTTATATAAAATCAAAAGATAGTAAAATAAAACATAATATTATGTATGCAGTATTAAAAAGATATATATTATAATGCCTAAAAATTAATAATATAATTTTTTTATATAACATATATTTATTTTTTATTTTTTATTTTTTATGTTGTTTATGGTAAAACTTATTTATTTGGTCTAATCATTATAAAATTAATTTAAATGTTTTTAATGTAAAATAAATGAAATATGTTAATTTAAAATTATATTTAGATATTATAATTTTGATATGACATGATATTATTTAATATTTGGTCTCATTCTCCTATTCAAGTGTTTGTTTATAAAAAACAAGTTTGAAAATATTCCTTGAAATGGTGGCGTCAAACTAGTTGCAACACATTATGGATAATTATGGGCATTTTTAGCAACTGGTCTTTGAATCCTTATGGCTGAATGTCCCCACTTTTTACATCACTCCTATTATGTATGTTAAAATTATTTCTATTTCTCTAAAGAATAAGAAGATCTAGATATATAAGGTTAAAGGTAAAAAGTTGAATATATATAAATTTATATCTCTATCTTGTTAAGATTTTATATCTCTATCTTGTTAAGATTTAGTAGAAATTAAGTACCTCTGAAATTATAATAGAATTAAAATTTAAAGGGATGTCACATACATATTCTTTTATTTATAATCAAATATCAAAAACTAAATTATAATTGTGACATCCCAAAATATATAGCAAAGTATATACGTAGAATGCATCGATTATAATAATAGAAACAGTTAAGGGTACACAATAGATGGAAATAAGGAGTACAGTTATCCAAGTCTGGCTGGAAAACTTTAAAACTTAAGTACAAGTTCATAATTCTCCAAAATACAAGACTAATGAAATTTTAAAGGGACCTAAAAAGTTTCCCGAAATGACGGATCATGATAAAATGAAGTCTAGAAGTCTTTCAAAATGAAAAGCTATTTAACATAAGAGCTGGTAGAAATCCTAAGCACTAGGTGCAGGGTCTTCCTCAACTTCCAAAGCTTGCTCCAAAGGTACATCATCACCTACTGCTCACATCCAAAGGATTGGATGATCATCGCAAGGGGGAAAGCAAACACATGCAACACATACAAATGCAAGGGTGAGCTAGGTCTCAAACAATCATACAATTCATTTTCAACCAATCTAGCATTTACCAGAATATCCATACACATAAGTCATCATAAACATAAGCATTTATTTCATAAAACTCATCAAGACAAGCATCCTATCATGTTAAGACTCTAGACATGTCCGGACATAGAATATATGTAGAGCTGGGGCGGGTTGTGCACTTGTGATGGCCTCTACTGCTTTGCAAAGCCATTGCCGAGGGGTTCCACCCGACCATACACAAGGCTAATCCGTTATCGCGGAATAGACCTCCAGTGATAGCGTCTACCCTAGGACCTCCCACTACTCCCACCACACGCGTCAATCCTCTCTAAGTGAGAATGAAAAACCGTTGGAGTGTTAGGGATAACCCCCCATATGGAAGCCTCTTACATTCATTCAATACACTAACTGATCCCACCGAGGGATCTAAATTTCCGATTAAATCCGACCATTTTAAATGTCATGATATTCCTTTTGGATCAACAATGTACATCACAAACCACTTATAACCATACACTTTCAACCAATCTGAATCACATGAAGATGCATTCATAAATTGTAACCGAAATATTTAAATAGCATCACTTACTGGAATAAGAGAAAACATAACAGAAAATATCACCACTGGACGAACACTATATGGACGAGCGCCAAAAGCCCTTGGATGGACACTGTTTGGACGAACGTCCTAACCCATTGGACGGACACTATTTGAACGAACGCTGTTACTCTTAGTCGAGCACTATTGGGACGAGCGCTGTTAATGCAAGCGTTCCATGAACGAACGCTGTGAGATCAAACACTAGGCCGAACGTCACCAATATGGACGCTCGCTGCTACCTATGGACGCTCGCTACTAATTCAACCCCTGACCGAACGCTAATTAAACCTTCAACTGACCGAACGCTACTAAACCTTCAACTGACCGAACGCTACTAAACCAGCGAATGAACGAACGCTACTAACCAAGTTCCTAAACCATAACTTGAGCGATCGTTACTTAAACCAATGACCGAACGCCATTAATATCCTCCCCTAAAACCGAACGCTCTCCAGACAAGGACGAACGCTAATTGCCTAAACCAAAGCATGATTATGACCGAACGCTACTCAGCACATGGCATGACCGAGCGTTCAACTCCGACATGGACGAACGCTCAGTTTGCGCATTCTGCAGAATTTAATTCTGCAGAATTCTCAGAATCCTGCAGACTGTATCAGAATCTCCTTGACCATTTCTAACCACTTTTCTCAACTTCTTAGACTCTTAATTCTCGTTTTAGGCTTAATTAAACTTATCCAAATGATTCTAAACATTTCCACTACCATTTTTAAGTGATTAAAGTTCACTCTCAGCCCCAAAACACTAACTTCAACAACTTAGGGACCCAAAACCCAATCTTACCACTTTGCACCTATCTTGACCAATTTAGTGACTCAAACAAGTCACAATACAGTGGGTGAAACTGTCCCCACAGTCCAAAAACATGACCAACCTCATTTGCTCAAAATCACTACCTCACTTCCTCTAAAATGACCAAAAAGTGACCCTAAGACACTTGATTTTCCTTCCTATCAACACCACAACAAATTTTCCACACCAAAGCAGTTCCAACATACATAATTCATCACTCAAAATCATCCCAAACAGTTCATATCCATCAATCACCAAATTCACATAACACTCACACTTCCATACATGCATTTCAAGTTAGCAAAATCAAAATTATGCTTCCAACAACATACCAATTTGAAAATCATCATGCATTCACGTCATACAACTAAATCGAAAAAGAAGAACTAGCTCCCCTTACCTTAAGTGTAGACAACCAAGCTCAAGTAGGAACCCTAGACCACTTGCTTGCACTTTCAAAATGTTAGAATCACCTATAAATCATCAATTGATGATAGAAAACGAATCTTAGCACCACATAGAAGCTAGATTATGGAAGAAAACGAAATGGGTTGCATGCAACAAGTTCAATCACATGCTTACAACCCTAGGGCACATGAGAAAGGGGTTTTCTTACCGGTTCAGATTAGAGAAAATTGATCGACTAAGAGCAACACCCGCTACTTTGTGATCGTTGGGGCAGCACCTAATCGAGAATTTAATGGTTCAGTGTGAAGAATGGAAAAGGGAGAAGATATAGGAGGAGGAGAGAGCTTGCAGGAAGAGGAATGGTTTCTCAGACAAGAGAAATGAGTTAAAAATCAATGTTTCAAAACTAATGTAATTTTATTTTAAAGTACTCAACCTCTCATCTTTTGCCACTTGTCATCCCCTTTTTGCTGACTCAAATCCAAGTCTTTACAATAATTATATAAGAGTTAAATAAAAATATCAAATAATAATTAGATAGAGATGAAATAATTGTAAAAATTATTAAATGTATGTCTTTTAAATTAGAAAAATTAATACAAGTTTTTGGACTTGAGTAATAAATTAAAAGTATTTTTGTAAGTTTAGATGAGATAAAAACAAGTATTAAAAAGAGTATGAAGACGAGATATGTGCACATACTCATTTCTATTCCTATACATTCAATTTCAAACATTATCTATATTTATATTCATATTCAATCACTACAAAGATTTTATATTATATTCATATTCAATCAATACACAGATTTTATATTATATTCATATTCAATCAATACACAGATTATTTTTTATCAAAATCAGAACATATTTGGACAATATCTCCAAACATTCAAATTATATCATTTTTTAAATATTTTTATTTATTTTTAATATTAGATGCTATAACCTTAATTAATGTGAAAGAAAAATGTATAAAGAAATTTATATAAAATTTATGTGACAAGGGACTTTAATATAATGTAATTTTATGTGAGTTAATGGTTTTATAATAGAAATAAAATCTTTAAATCTAATTCGTCTTTTGAAATTAGTCAACTTTCAATAATAGTTAAATGATTTAATTATAGAATGATGTTAATTAAATTATTTAAGTAATATTTAAAATGTGTGATTTTGTGTATAACTACACAGATGTATTATGTTTTTTAAGAGAATGTTATCTTATATTATATAAGATAATATAAGATAACATATTCAAGAAAAGATTTTATATTATATTCATATTCAATCAATACACAGATTTTTGTATCACACTACTACAAAAAGCGGTATCTGACGCGCCAAATACGCTTCGGTTAAATAAAAACCGAAGTATAAAAACTGATATACCTCGGTTATTGGATGACCCGGGGCAGAATGCAGATATTGCCTCGGTTACTGGATGACCCGAGACAGAATGCAGATATGGCCTCGGTTCCTGGATGACCCGAGACCTATACCTCTGCACATAACACTGCAAATCAGACTGGGAGCTTTTTAAAAATCATTACTACCTCGGTTACCTACAAAACCGGTGCCTATGCACGTTTCAACTTCGGGTGTTTATTTGAACCGGTGCCATATGCTATTATTTCGGGTATAACTTTCGTGCCATATGCTATTCGTAGCCCAATCCTCTTCCCTCTCGTTCCCATTCTTATGCGCAGCTCTGCACTCTCGTCCTCCTCCCTTCCTCGTCGCGCCTGCCGCTTGGGGTTGGCCTCCTGCCGTCGTCGCGCGTCCAGTCGTCGTCGCGCGTCCAGCCGTCGTCGCGCCTCCTCGCATCGTCGCGCCTCCTCGCATCGTCGCGCCTCCTCCCCTCGTCGCACCTCCTCCCCTCGTCGCGCCTCCTCCCGTCGTCGCGCCAGTGCTCGCGCCTCCTCCTGTTGTTGCGCCAGTGCTCGCGCCTCCACCGCTCCAGATCCGCCGCTCCAGATCCGCAGCTCCAGATCCGCAGCTCCAGATCCGGCGCTCCAGATCCACCGCCTGCTGCCTCACCGCATCCTCCCCGCTGTCGTCTCTGTTGCCGTCATGTCGTGTTGTCCTGGGTTTTTGATCTTGATCCAGAGACATTTTTGTTCTTGGTTTTGTTCTTGATCTTGGGTTTTTGATCTTGGTTTTGTTCTTGATCCTGGGTTTTTGATCTTGGTTTTGTTCTTGATCCTGGGTTTTTGATCTGTCCCCGCTGTGAATCTTGTGCTTGGTTTTGTTCTTGATCCAGAGACATTTTTGTTGTTCTGGAGACTCTTTCATGGACTATTCGAAACGGTGGGACAGTATACCAGGAAATTAATTAAAAAAAAAAAATCAAAACCTTATGAGATCGGTTACAGTGGCTCAAGACGAAATCTTCTTCCTTTACGCCTCGGTTCATAACCGAGGCATAAAACCTACTTCCTTTTACCTCGTTCGTATACGCCTCAGTCGTAAAACCGGTGTTTATGATAAATAATAACCGGTGTTATTTCGTGTTATTGCACCAGTGTCAAAATCAGAACATAATACGATATCTCGAAACATTCAAATTATATTATTTTTTAAATATTTTTATTTATTGTTAATTTTTTTACATGAAGGAAAATGTTTGACTTTAAATTTATAAGTATCTAATATCGCATTAACTCTTTATTTAATATGTAATATAGAAAAACTCATCATTTTTGTTCTCTTTACTCCTTAATATTTGTTTCAACTTTTATTTTACTAAAATAAATTTTATTACTTCTCAATAATTTTACCAATTTAATTTTTTTAGATCTCCAAGTATCATAAATGTAACATCCCAAAAATATAGTGTAAAACTATATAATATAGAATCATCACATATATAATAATCTAGAACAATCATCTAATTATAATATAAAGTATAAACTTTTCCAGTTATCCCAAAATAATCATAGAATTTAAAATTTTATATACTGACAAACTACTGCAAAACTTTATACAATACTAAAAACAACTAGTCTAAGGTGACGCGTCATCTTCATCCAACGTCTCCTCCAAAGACACCCTATCTCCCTTTGCTCACACCCATAGGATGATCATTGCAGCAGAAAGAATACCAATATATACAAAACACAAACACACAACAGGGTAAGCTAGTTTAAACAAGATTAATCATATAATCATTTACTAAGTTTCATATAATCATACATATTTATTCACATCATATAAACTCTTCATACATGGCACTACATTGACTTTGACTGTCCAGACTTAGAAGGATTGCCGAGCTATGACGGGTCGTGCACTCGTGGTGGCTTCTACTGCTTTGCAAAGCCATTGTCAATGGGTTTCACCCTACCACACTCACAAGGTTAGTTTGTACCATGCCTTGGAGCATACTAGAAGCCCCCAAGACTAAGACTTCCTGCTACTCCTCACGACATGGATCAATCCTCTCTACTTGAGAATGAAAGACTATTGGAGTTTCAGGATAACCCCCAAGACTGTTCTTTCATTCATTCTAAATATACTTGAATCTCAACAAGAGAATTCCCTTTGGATCACAACATAGGGCACCACCATGTAATCTCTCCGTGAGGATCATGGAATTACGTCCATTAACCATACTTTGAAATCACATACTTTCACTTTATAACATAACTCGTGATAATAACCAATTATGTAATGCAATACAAACTTAAACATACTTCATATCGTACTCAACAATTCATTTAAATCAACTTAAGAATAAAGGAAAAGAGTGAACTAATCCTGGACCATTCGCACAACGCATACATTCGTAGAGCGAATCTATAGGTTTCTCGCACAGCGACCCAACTCGCTATGCGAATCCTCAAGCAGAGACCCACCCCTCATGACCATTCACACGACGATTAAACTCGCTATACGAATAAATCCTTAATTGTATCAGACCCCAAACCTCTTGCATAACGCCCCAAATCGTTATGCGAGAGCCCAGGCAGTGGCTCAAAGTCCCTAAAAACTCGCAAAGCGCACCTATTCGCTATTCGAATAAAATTGGCATTAGTCCCATACCCCACCCAATCGCATAGAGCCCTGATTCGCCATGCAGATCATTAAACAGAGAGCAACCCTCTCAAACCATTCGCACAGCGCGTCTATTCGCTGTGCGAATGCCCTAGTAGAGAGCATCTCGCCAGGGTGACTCGTTGTGTGAATCCTGTGTGAATCCATTCACACAGGGAGTCTGCATAATCTGTAGAACGAAATTATGCAAAAATATGCATATACATCAGCATCGTGTTGAAAAAAAGATTCAAAAACCATAAGTTGAGAAAACAGTGACAACAATGGTTGGAGGTTGGTCTTTATGTTTCTGCATTTTATATAATTTGAATGTGAATGTGTTCATATATTTTTGTTTGACATTTTTATATTAATTGAATCTATAGTTTAAATCTTTGATTTGGTATCATAGCAGGGTTTGTTCTCTACCTTGTCTTGTTCACCCTTTATATATATTGTGTTTATAATTTTGATAATTGTTTTGAAACTGGGTAAAAAGAAGAAAATATTTGTTTGAAGTTTCTGATGCCTTTTCATGTTTTTATGCTAAAACCATAAGGTGTTTGTTTAGGATATGCGTTTCGTAAACGCTTTCCTTTAGAACCCAATTGAAGGTAGAAAATGACTGAAACACATTATGTTTTGGTATTGCATTTTGAGCCTCTTAAGAGAAGAGAATGATTTACATGCCCTTAAATGTGTTTCAGTTATAAGAATCGTGTTTAAGTTTTATTTTTCTTCTTTCCATGCATATGCATTTTGGTTAAATTGCTTCTGATTCTTAACTGACGTTTGCTTCTCCTTTTATGGACATATATAAAATGCTATATATAAAATGTTATATATACACACACAGGGTTTGCTAACTGATGTAGACTTTAATTTTTTACAAATTTAATAATAATTAGAAGGAAAAATATATAACACAACTCTCTAATCAAAAATCAACATCAACATAATCAATTATTTTGTTATTAAACTGGAAAACAAATGAACGAACAAAGAAGAACAACAAATTGCGGTGTCGCGAGTTGTTGTGTGTAGGTAAGTAAAAATATGGAAATGAAAAAGAAACAAATTGGATAAGTGAGGAAAGTAGATTAAGGTTAAGCAAATATTTCTGATTTTTTCAATTGAGACTAGCGTAAGGATGACAGAGAAAATGTTGAAGTGAGACAGATGAAAGAGAAAGGGTTAAGAGGAATGAGAGAGACAAGTAAGGATTTGGAGTTTTTTTTTTAGTTTTGAGAATAAAAATTATAAATATATATATATATATATATATATATATATATATATATATATATAATATAATATAATATAATATAATGTATACATGTATATTCATGTATACATGAATATACATGTATACATTATATTATATTATATTATATATATATTTATATATATTTATTTATTTATTGATAGACATATTTTTTCTTGTTTTTGTTTGGAATATATGTAATTCAATTAAATTAATATTTAATGTTAGTATAATAAATTTGAATATTATTATCATTTGATTTTTATATTTATTTATTTATTGTGTTACTTTAAATATAGGATCTTTAGAGAATATTAATATTTAGTGATAAATATAATCTTTGACAATTAGACATATCCACAACATCTTTGAATAATTAAAATTATATTATAAAGGTTACACTAATGAAGGAGACAAGTAAGAATTTGAAGTTTTTTTATGTTTTGAGAATGAAAATTATTAAAATACCCTTAACCTTAAAACTTAGAATCCATAATACATTAGGATATTTTTGTCTACTAAAATTCAATACACATTACTAAAATGTACCAACTAAAAAATAGACATACGTAAATTAGCAAACCCATATATATATATATATATATATATATATATATATATGTGTGTGTGTGTGTGTGTGTATGTATATATATACACATATATATATATATATATATATATACACACATATATGTATATACATATATATACATATATGTGTGTATATATATATATATATATATATGTGTATATATATACATACACACACACACACACACATATATATATATATATATATATATATATATATATATATATACATGTATATACATGTATACATATACATATATGTATGTATACATATACATATATGTATGTATACATATACATGTATATGTATACATATATGTATATGTATATATTTATTGATAGACATATTTTTCTCTTTTTTTTATTTGGATTACATGCAATTAAATTAAATTAATATTTAATGTTAGTATAATAAATTTGAATATTACTATCATTTGATTTTTATATTTATTTATTTATTGTGTTACTATAAATATAGGACCTTTAATAGAGAATATTAATATTTAGTGATAAATATAATCTTTAACAATTAGACATATCCACAACATCTTTGAATAATTAAAATTATATTATAAAAGTTACATTAATAAAATATTAATTGTAATTAATTATATGTAATGTGATGAAATATATTTATAGGAATTTTCTTACATTTCTATGATTAATTAGGATAAAATATTTATTATAATTCTTAATCTTTTCACCGGAATTAGGAAATGTGACATAATTTAATAGTTTTATCATAAGGTTACATCAGTCTAATTGAGTAAGAATTAAACCATAGACAAGTTTTATGTTAATAGATTCATTGATAAAGATATGTTTTCATTGGTAAAACATGACATTTATTTTCTTTTCAAATTATGATAATGAACATGATTTTTGAATTTGCAGTTTCTCAATTTGTGAATATTTCTGATATCAAGTGTGTATTCCCAAGTTGAAAGGTGATAATTATAAGGTTTGGAAGGAAAGAGTTCTTCTTCATTTAGGCTGGATGGACATTGACTATGCTATTAGGAAACTAGAACCATCAGGTATTATTGAGACCAAAACACTCTAGATGCTATGAAAAATGGGAGAGGTCAATCGGCTCTCCGTAACATTCATAAAGACCAACATTT
Organism: Vigna umbellata; assembly: GCF_029865625.1. Lineage (NCBI taxonomy): Eukaryota > Viridiplantae > Streptophyta > Magnoliopsida > Fabales > Fabaceae > Vigna > Vigna umbellata. The sequence goes on from NC_142166.1 coordinate 37,517,271, forward strand.
CTACTGGGATTCGGGATTCAGTTGACCAATATGAGAATGTCAAGGATTTACTAAAGGCTATTGATGAAAAATTTACCACATCTGATAAATCTCTTGCAAGCACCTTTATAATGTAGTTTTCATCCTTAAAGCTCACTAGAATTAAGGAGTGCATGATCATATCATGCACATAAGGGACATTGTGGCTCAACTAAAAGCTTTGGAAGTTACCATGTCTGATTCTTTCCTAAAACACTATATTTTTGTGCACTTTGCCTCACCATTATGCCCCTTTAAAATATCTTACAACATACATAAGGATAAGTGGTCCATTAATGAATTATTAATCATGTGTGTTCAAGAAGAAGAAAGGCTATTGATAGAAGGAGAGAATGTGAACTTGGCCACTTATTTTAAGAATAAGAAGAACCAAGCTAATAAGAAGGTAAAGATTCATGCTCAACCATTTATTAAGAAGGATTCCAAGTATTTCTTTTGTATAAAGAAGGAACACATGAAGAAGGAATGTCCAAAGTTTAAGTATTGGCTTGAAAAGAAAGGTAATTTGTCTACTTTTGTTTGTTATGAATCTAATATGACTAGTTTTAATCATAACACATGGTGGATTGATTCTAGATATGCAATCCATGTTTCTAATACTTTGCAGGGTATGGAAAACCTAAGGAAACCGATGGGAATTGAGCAATGCATTTATTTAAGAAGCAAGATGAGTTCACGTGTAGAAGCCATTGGGACATGCAATTTAGTTTTAAGTTGTGGTTTTATTTTATGTTTAGAAAAGACTTTTTATGTTTAGGAAAGACTTTTTTTGTTCCTAGTTTTAGCAAGAACTTGATTTCTATTTCACAACTTGAACCTTTGGGTTTTCTTTTAATTTTATGGATTCTAGTTTTACTTTATTGAATAAATCCAAAGTTATTGGCTTTCCTGAATTATGCAACGATCTTTACTGTATTAAATTACAAAACAACGCTATGCATGTTTCTACTGGATTAAAACAATTTGTTATGATTGAGGATTATTCTGTATTATGGCACCGAAGATTAGGACATATCTCCATGGAGAGAATTAAACGATTAATAAATGACAGAGTACTTGGTACTTTAAATTTATCTAATTTTGGAACTTTTGTGGATTGCATTAAGGAAAAGCAAACTAAGAAGTTCAAAAGAGGTGCTAAGAAAAGTTCAGGTTTACTACAAATTATTCATACAAATATTTGTTGTTCGAATATGGATGCAAGTAGTCTAAAACACTTCATCACCTTTATAGATGATTACCCAAGATACATGTATCTTTACTTACTTCATTCTAAGGATGAAGCCTTAGATGCCTTTACAGTTTTTAAGGTCGAAGTAGAGTTACAATGTAAAAAGAAAATTAAGATTATGAGATCAGATAGAGGTGGAGAGTCCTATGATAGATACATGGAGAATGGACAAGCACCTGGTCCATTTGTTATATTTCTTCAAGAACATGCGATTATTTCCTAATACACCATGCCTGGCTCTCTAGATAAAAATGGTGTGGCATAAAGAAGAAATCGAACCTTAATGGAAATAGTTAGAAGTATGGGGAGTAATGCAAAACTTCCTTAGTTCTTATGGACTAAAGCACTTAAGACGACTGTGTATATAGTAAACCAGGACCCATTAAGGTTGTTTCAAAAACACCCTTTGAGTTATTTCAAGGTCGGAAACCTAGTAACTATTGTCCAACTCATAACACTAGGATTGTAGAATCAAGAAATGCAAAGTTTCTTGAAAATGACTTGATTAGTGAGAGTGATTTAATTCAAGATGTTGATCTTGAAAAAGGATCACTATGAAGCTCAAACCTCTCAATCAAATGATAGATTGGTAGTTATACATGCCCCTTGAGTTCAAAAGCATATTAGACAACAAGTAGTTGAAGTTCCACAAATTGCTCAAAATGATAATATAGATCAAGTTGTTAATGAGGAGGAACAAGTAAATCTCGAACAACCAGTCGAACAAATAAGAAGGATTCTTTACAAATAATCATTGGTAGCTCATTTTGACTTTGAGTTACATCAAATGAATGTGAAAACAACATTCCTTAAAGATGATCTAGAGGAAGAGGTTTACATGAAACAACCTGAAGGATTTTTCTCTAGAAATAGTGAGCACTTAGTATGTAAGCTTAATAAGTGCATCTATGAATTAAAACAAGCTTCACGGTAATGGTATTTAAAATTTCATGAAGTTATCTCTTCTTTTGGTTTTGAAGAAAACATCATGGATCAATGTATATACCAAAAGGTTAGTGGGAGAAAAAAAATTGTTTTCTTGTTTTATATATCGATGATATTTTACTTGCAACCAACGACAAGGATATTTTATATGAGGTGAAACAATTTCTCTGAAAAACTTTGATATGAAATATATAGGTGTGACATCTTATGTCATAGGCATTAAGATCCATAGGGAAGGATCTCGAGGTATTTTGGGTTTGTCCCAAGAGACCTATATCAATAAAGTTTTAGAGAGGTTTAACATGAAAGATTGTTCACCAAGTGTAGCTCCCATTGTAAAGGGTGACAATTTTGAATTAAGTTAATGCCCGAAAAATGATCTTGAGCGGGAACTCATGAAAAATATTCCATATGTTTCAACTGTCGAAAGTCTTATGTATGCTCAAGTTTGTACTAGACCTAACATTGCATTTGTAATTGGAGTTTTAGAAAGATATTAGAGTAATCCGAGTGTTGACCATTGGAAAGATGCAAATAAAGTAATGAGATATCTGCAAGGAACAAAATATTTCATGCTCATGTATAGACGAATTGATAATTTGGAATGATAGGCTACTCTGATTTAGACTTTGTTGGATGTGTTGATACTAGAAAATCTACATCAGCTATGTTTTCATTCTAGCTTATGGAGTTATATCTTGGAGTAGCAAAAAACAAACCTTGACTACTACTTCTACTATGTAGGCTGAGTTCGTTTCTTGTTTTAAGGCTACTTCATATGGTGTATGGTTGAAGAGTTTTATATCCGGACTCAGAGTTGCGGACTCAATTGTGTTGGGACAAGAAAATCTCGTCTATAGTACCCTTAGTTTTTGAAGTTTAAATAAACAACATGAAATGAAACAGTCTTAGATATGCTCAGAGAAGGCAAACGGTCAAAACATCAAATGCTAGGTTAAAAACCCTAAGTCTGATAGAACAAGTATCTATACACAATAAGTCCAACATATTTAGGTCACTAATATTTAACCAGGAAGAAAAGTCTATAGACGAATTTCTAAGATAAAAGTCTAATCCACAAGAAACCACAATTCAGTCCATCTAGGATACATCACTAGAAATATAGAACAGGTAGAAACACAAATGCTAGAAACAAGTTTCTCAAATTATCCATCAACATAGAAAAGCCTTAGGAAAACAAGTAGGATAAAAGCTTCCACAATGCTAAACGACTCACAAGTCAAGGCGTCGAAAGAGAGTCATGCTAAACGTGTAAGCTATACTATACCCAAGGATATTCAGTTAAACTCTCAAGAGAAAAAAGGTGTCGAGATAATGTCTTTGACCAAACCTTCTAAAAGCCTATACAAAGATTGAAAACTTATAAAAGAAGAAACATACTAAACGCTCAAGCTCTAAAAAGCTTAATCCCAAAAAGCATTTACATCAACCTAGAAGATACCATAAGCTAAAATCTTTACTTCGTCCGACGATGAAGTTCCAACTCAACGCTTGGTATCTTAGAAAAAACTTAATTGATAAATGCTACCTCAATGGTAGAAAACATAAAAAGCACTCTATTGTTCTGAACAACCATTAAATGCTCAACATTCAAAAACAACGTAAAGTGATAAGAGTTATGTGTTGAATGTACAACTTATTACATGTATCCACCTGTCCGGAATGTTCTCGCCATTGAAAATTGTGACTGAAAACATTGTCTAAATTGTATCAAACCTTGGTTGGACTTTGAGGTTGTATTAATATGAAGTATCATGACACTGAATTCAATTATTTTTAATGAAGTTGGAGTGTAAGACTAACTTAACCAACTCACGATACTAGGCTATCGGTGGATCATATCATATTGATTCCAACTTCCGAGTTAAAAACATTGTCATGTTCCACTTTTTTTGTTAAATTGGTGGACTAACATTTGTTATCCCAAATACTAATATTACCATTTAAATCATTAATACATACTAATTCAATTTCAATTATTAATTATAATAAAATAATTTAACAGGAAAGTATAATAATTATTGTATTTAATTATTGATATTAATTAATTAAAATCTTAAAAATACTTATATAATAATATCTTTTTTATATATTTAATTCAAAAAAAATAATTAAAAAATAGTAGATTTAGTTAATCTGTGAACCCATCCATAAGCGGGACATATCAATATTTTTAGTATGTGTCTTAGTAACACGGACCAGTCTAACTCCATTTTTATTGATAACTATGCGATATAATCATGCAAAGAAAATTGAAATTTAGTTTATTTCACAAATCTTTTATCAATTTTTGATATTCATTAGTGACTAAAATAATAAAACAATATGACTTTAAATTGAAACACTTGATTCATGTTTCCAGCTTTTATATATGAAAACTGTTATGACAGAGTGATTGTGAAAGTATCTAAGGAGGACCTTCGCCATCTACACAGCAACATAGATCTTGGCGGCAAAAGCCACCATAATATTTATACCCTTTGTTGTAACAGTGCTCGTAACAGGCTTCTTCAATTGGACAATATATCTTATCCTCACACATTACTTTCAGCGATTCTGAAAACAACCGAATGTCATTACAAATTGCATGCAAATCTTATATATATTTACTTTTAATAAACCCAAAAATCACAACTTAATGGTTTCTATTATGCAGCCTAAGTTTATTACCTGAAGCCGGAAACAAAGCGATACACAGAATTCCAAAGATAAAGCTCAGAGTGCTGATTCTTCTTGACATTATTTTGCCCATATGAGCTTCTCTGCTCTCGCCTTCAGGGCTTATGTGTACTCTTTAAAATATATCACTATATATTTATAAAATTATTTTAAAACGTGTATAGAATTTATGTAAAAACTTTCTGTTAAACAGAATAAAAAAGGAGTTTATAGAAAAAGATCAATCATTTAATAAATGTATATTATATTTATGAATTGATAGATGAAATAATTTATTATTGAACTTAATTGTATATTACAATTGAGTAAATACATTATTAATCATATGAAGAATTCATATTAAAAAATTATGTGAAAGTTAAACATTAAATAATTAATTAATCCATCATTATTAGCTATGTTTGGGTCACGAGGTTCTTATACTGTAACTTGTATTTTCCAACTTTTTATAATTATAAAATTAAATATAAACCTTTTAATTATTTTATTATAAATTGTTTTTATTTATTTTATGGGTAATTTTTTAAATAAAAAATAATTAAATTTAAATAAACGGTTAAAATTGATAAAATGATTATTTAAATTTAAAATAATTTTTATTTAAATTTTAAAATTGGAAGATGTAAGAACCTAGAAAATCGAGTATTAGAGTAGATAGGTGTATTAAAATAATGAAACCGAATATTTTATTACAAAATAACATTATAATATAAATAAAACTTTCTAAAGCTCGGTTCATTATCTAAAATACTTCTATATCTTTAAAACACTCTTATCTTCTTTTTTTTCTCACTTCTCTCTACTTTTTCTCACTCTCAGGGTATCTGTTCGACGATCAGGGAGTACCTAGACGATCCTGGCGTCGAGGGCTACCATCTCTACTGATCAATTTTCTGTTTTGAGCTGGTAAGTTGTTTCTCCTCTTTTTTCGTACGTTCTTGGACCGTGATCATGCAACAATTCCTGTTTGCATGTATCTGGTTGTTTTCTCTTCAGTTTCTAGCTCAATTTAGGTCCTAAAGTTGATTTCTTATCACCAATCGGTGAATTGTAGGTTTCTGTAGAGTTTCCTTGAGACACAAGTTTCAAGTTGGGGTTTTCTAGAGTTAGGTAGTATTTCTCTGAGGTAAGGGAAGCTGAATTTTATCTCTGTTTATTTAACTATATTGTGCATGTGTGAAGAGTATGTTAGTTATATATAATGAGCTGAATTGTTGACTTTGATTTCAGAATGAATGTGCTTATTGTGGCTATTGTAAGTGTGTGTGAAGAAACTATGAATATGAACCGATTTGGATGATGATTATGATGTTATAGACTAGATGAAATGTTAAAATCTGTTATGAGATTGACTTTTGAGATATTTGAATGAAGTATACTAGTTTTAGGTAAGTTTTAAGGAAGTGGGGTAGTGAAATTGTGAATTAGGAGTTGTAGGTTGTATTAGTAAGTTAGAATAGGTTAGATAGGTCAATTAGGACTTGCTTGAGTCCTTAAGAGGCTGGCAGCATAACATTACTTAATTCCAAGATGAAATACAAGGGTGAGGACACCTCTATTTATAGGCCAAGGGTGTTTCCCTCTAACCCTAAAAGCATGATCTCCCACCTTTGTTCTCATTGGCAAAAAATGAAGCCTTCTAACATCTTCAATGATGGGAGGACATGTGGTCACTCACAAAACACAGTCCTCTCCATTTCTAGAATGTCATGTGGCCACTACTAAAAGCAAATCCTCTCTAATGGTGGAGGGACATGTGGCCACTACCAAAAAGAAATTCTCTCCACTCCTAGGGTGTCATGTGGCCACTTCTAAAAAAATCCTATCCAATGGAAGCATGACACATTGCACACACTTTCCACTTGGTTTAGATATTTAACTTAAGGAAAATCCTATACTACTTAGGCCTTAATACAAGCTTTTAAACAAACCTACAATACATGGCCAAATATAATGGCCTAGATATATCCTACACTACTCTTCAATCCATGCTCCATGATGGCTCCAAAGGTGGTCCACAAGGTAGAATTGATGTCATCTTCATGGATGGCTTCCACTCTCTTGAAAGTGTTTGACCATGGATTTTCCATAATTCCCTCCCTCTTGAAAAGGATTTTCCCTAAAATATTCAACATGGAACAAGACAAACTTCCTTATCTTCTTTGGAGTTTTGTGCGCTTCTCCACCAGAGTCAAATACCCATTTATAACACAAGTTAGAACAAATGTTATAATAATGAGTAAATGAAGAATATAGCTCTCAACACTGATACACCTTAAATCAAATTAATGATCAAGGTCTTGGAGAGTAGGAGCATCTTTGAACCTTTTATTTGTCTTGTGTTAGATGTATATGTTTAAAAGACTATGCATTCCAACACAAGAGTAAATTTTAAGGGATATGTCATCACTACACTAGGTGATAATGTAAATCAAGCTCCAAGTGGGAGAATTGTTAGTATTGTGGAGTTTAATTTAGTCTCACATCGGTTAATACTGTGAGATGTTATTCTCTATTTAGATCTGCAAGCAATCCTCTATAAAGTTTGAAAGATACACCAAAACATAAATATACTTCCTAGTGTAGTCGTGAACATAGGTATTTGTATGCTGAAACACGTTAAATTCTTCTGTCGATTATTTCTCTCTTTCCTCTTTTATTGTCTTGTTCCTAACAAGGACAACACCTAATACTGAGATCCTATAATAATATATACCTACTTGAAACATCCATCAAGAATTTCACCTTAGAAACTCTTTCCAAACAATACTTTAATATACTTATAGAACCTCATGCATTCATCATCATAAAATTCAATATATATTACCAAAAAATCATTAAAGGATTAAAAAATTTCCATTCATAAGAAATTCCAAACTCTATCACAAAATCTATATAGCTTTTTAAACATACATACATGTATCTAAACCCTTTGCAACAAGCTTAAGTGCCAAAACAAACATTACAAAATCATAAAAGGAGAAAATTTCAAAATATGTAGAGTTTGGGAAAAATAGATTGCTTAAGCACACCATGATGTAGCTGAGTGCCAAAACTCTTGGCATTCTAGCGCTCGAGCGCTGCTTGGTGCCACTGAGCGCCACACCTGATGTTTATAAACTTCATAGTTTGACCTAGATGCACCCAAGACCTATTCAAATGATCCAACTTATATCTTTGACATTAAAATTAATTTTTAAACATGTTGATCCTTCAAATTTGATACCAATTGGCTTATTTGGTTAGTGACTTGGTTTATTAGATAAACCCAACTATCCAAGAACACATACTTTATATTTGACATGCTACCAACTAGATTTTAGTGAACTTTTAGCTAAACAAGTCTCTAATGGACTAACAACATACCCTAGGGATCTGATTTAGGCATTCAATCATTCCTTCAAAGTTTCACCTATCAAAACCCCTCTTTTTAGAGCTAAACTTGCATACCATGTTCCCTTTTTACTACTTTAAATTCGACAACAGTTTTGTACCTCATTAAACTTCAAAACAACATCATTCATGATTCAAACAAATACCACTTCACAATCATACATAGAATAATGCTTCAATATACAACATTAACTCATCAATACACCAACATCATTCAACAATCATCTCAATTGAGTAATCTTACAACTTCTCTAACATGCAATCATACTTCTTAACGCTAAATTAAAGCAATTATTAGCTCCCCTTACCTGGTTAGAAATCTAAAACAGCTCTAGTAAGCAAACCACCTCTACCTCGGCTCATATATCTCTATCTATACATACAGATCATAAAATTATGATCAAAGTAGGTCCTCATTGATCATGAAATAACTAGGAAAAGAGAGTTAATGACACATGCATTCAATCTATTTGCATGTGTCTTAAACTGAAAATCAAAAGACAAAAAGGAATAGAAACTAACTTACTCAATAATGAAAACTAAACAGTTGAAAGTTAAGAACTTACGATAGTGATCGTCTTGGTACCTCATGATCGTTAAATATAAGTCTGAAGAGTTAAAACTTTTAGAGAGAACTCAAATAGTGAGTTTTAGAGGAATGACGAGTGTTTTAGATAATGAAATGTGTTTATGAAATTCTATTTATATTTTTGAATTATTTTAACATTTAAATAATTTGTCTTATTATTTTAAAACATCTATCAACTATAATACTCTACTTTCTAGGTTCTTACAAAAGTTATTCACAATTACTTTTACAATAATAATAATAATAATTGTATTATTTTTATTATAAAAAAATGAAACATGTTTTCACAGTAACTATTAATAAAACTCAAATTAATTTAAAACTACCATCACTTATCTACTAATAATTAATTAAAATAACTATTTTTTTTATAAATTATATTAATTTATAGATAAACTAACTCTAATACATGTCAAACAAAAGAGAAGAATTTAACAGGAAGAAGATGGAGTTTATATTCCTAAGGTAATTAAGGTCTAATAATCTATATCATAATTTTTTTTAAAGTGTTTAGTTAGTTTTAACTTTTTTATTAAAATATAATTTAGTTTATTTTAATAAAAACACTAACAAAAAAAGTGATCACTTAGGAAATGTGACATCCGAAGTTATATGTTGTTTATTGTTTAATATTTTTATATGTATTGTTTTTTTCTCTTTCATATAAGAATATTTAACTTTTACTTTAAATGTTTAATAGCATAAGTTTTTCTACTTTTTTATTTTTAATTTTTGTTTTATTTGAAAAACTATTATGTTTTATTAAAATAATTTTCATTATCTCTCTAACTGTTTGATATGGTTTTAAATTGTTTTTAAAACAAAATATATAATACTTAATTAGATATAACAGATTTAATAAATATGGATAACTTTTAGATAAAGTATTGATCAACTATTGATTCTAAGTCATTTTAGCGGTGATCTTTAATTCAAAATATTTTTATTGCTTATTCTTGATAAACCAATATTTATATATAAATATAACAAGATTTGTTTGGAAAGTAAGGAAGTTTCTTTACATTTCTTCGTTTGTAAAGAATTGTTAATATGAAAACATAAAGATAAAAGGTTGATATTATTATTTTTTAAAATATTTTTATTTATTGTTTATTTTTATCATGTAAAATATTATTTTAATATTTTTATATAATTAGTTTTATTTTCTAATTCATTATTATTATAATGTAACTTTATCTGTAATTCTATAAAGAAAAATCATTTATTAAAATGTAATAATTGAATGTGATTTCAATCATGTTGATGAATCTTACTTATCATATTTATTAATGTATTAAAAAAAGAGATTTCCTTATAATTTAAAGAATAAAAATAAAAAAAACATTTAAAATATCTCATTTCTTGATAATATTAAGTTCATTTTTGCTGTAATTTTTTCTATTTGAAACACTAAAAAAACAGGTGAGGTATTTAATGTAAAGACCTGAAAAATAGAGTGTTATAGAGCAGATTGGTGTATTAGAATAATGAGATAGATTATTTTACTTTAAAATTGTCGCAACCGGAATCGCGACGGGACGACGATCCAAAAAAGGAACGGGGTTTTAGAAAAAAAAGATTTGGAGTCGCCACCATAGTTTATTCTGGAAAACTACGGAAAAACCATAAAATGATAAGACACAGTCCACGAAAACCAGATTCTGGGTTCGGGAGTCGGTTACGCGTAGGGAAGGTGTTAGCACCCTACAACGCCTGCCCTAGGGCAGTACCTTTAACTAAATGCACGAATATGATGTGGTTTTCAAAATGTTTAACTATCCCCTAAAATAAAATTCTAAATAAACAAAATATATTTTTTTAGTTTTTTGGGCCCGACAAGGATTGACCTTGCTCCTACGTATTCTCATTCAAAATGAGAAATCAGGGTTACGTAGTTCTTTTTTGAAAAAGTTTGAGAGATTTGTTTGAGAAAATGATTACGGATAAATTTGGATTTTTGGGAAAGTGAACCTGACAAGGACTAGCCCTGCTCCTACGTATCTCCACTCTTGATGGAGAATCAAGGATCACGTAGTTCTGGGTAGGAAGATTGTTTGTTGTTTAAAATTGCTGATGTTTTTGGGTTTTTTTGAAGATTTTATACCCTTTTTTGTATTTTGTTTAAGAAAGAGAAAAGGTTGTTAGCACAAGGACGATGCGTGCGATCACACATGTGCTTAAACCTTTAAAACATATTTTTTTGTTAATTTTACTTAAGGAAAAGAAAAGGTTTTTAGCACAAGGACGATGCGTGCGATCACACATGTGCCTAAACCTTTAAAACATATTTTTGTAATTTTAATTAAGAAAGAGAAAAGGTTTTTAGCACAAGGACGATGCGTGCGATCACACATGTGCCTAAGCCTTTAAAACATATTTTTTGTAATTTTAATTAAGAAAGAGAAAAGGTTTTTAGCACAAGGACGATGCGTGCGATCACACATGTGCCTAAACCTTTAAAACATATTTTTTGTAATTATTATTTAAGAAAGGGAAAAGGTTTTTAGCACAAGGACGATGCGTGCGATCACACATGTGCCTAACCCTTTAAAACATATTTTTTGTAATTTTAATTAAGAAAGAGAAAAGGTTTTTAGCACAAGGACGATGCGTGCGATCACACATGTGCCTAAACCTTTAAAACGTATTTTTTGTTATTATTATGATTTATTATTATTTTATATTATCGTCTTTTTCGTGTTTAAAGTGCAGCAAATAAACCGAAATAAAAATAAAAGACAAGATCTAGGAGTGGGGTTATCATATAAAGGGGTTACATACAGTAAAAACTAATAACCAAACAAATACTAATAAAAATAAAGAAACAAAAGCATAAAAATGAAGCAAGAGAAACAGCCCAACAAGAATAAGGGTGTAGAGATTAAAAACCAGAGGTGCGGCGTAAAGTTGAGGCTCTTTAGTTTGGGCCAAAACCTTTTTTCTCCAACTTTGTATCTGTCAGGGGTGTAAGGATGAAACTGGGGGTGCACTACGTAATTCTTGAACTAGGCCCAAAGCTTCTTTACTCAGAAAATCATTAGGGGTTCTTCTTCCTTCCTCTCATTTTATCACTTGCACTCAACATCCAAGATCCAAGTCTCTCCCTCACATACTCGCTCCACCCTCAAGTACCCACTTCATCCCATAGCCTCGCCAGCGACACCGAACACCACCGGATCCACTGCCGGCAGCGGCGCCACCACCTTCTCTCCCTCTTCTCCGTTCGAAAACGGCAACCCAAGGAGGGGGTTGCTTCTTCTACACGTGCACCGTCACCTTCGCCAAGACCGGCCGCCGCCAGTGCGCCGATGGCTGCCTTAGATCCTGCCAGTTGTCGTGCCAAGCCCTCGCTCATCTACCTCCCTCCTTCTCTTCTCCGCTACTGCCGCCGCCACCTTAGCGGCACGCTCCACAGACTCAAACTCTTCCATGGCTATATCAAAACTTTGCGTAGGAAATCTTGAGGGTTGAAGTTGGGTTGAGAGTTGAGACGAAGGGGTTTTGTTGATGACTGTGTTGAGTGGGGGAAGGATGATTGGGTTCCGAGGATGGGAGAAAAGAGAGGAGAAGAAAGGGTTTTGTGATGGTGAATGGTGGTGCTGGGGATTTCACGGTGATTATGCGGGAGGCGTTATCCCGTGGGGAAGACGAGATGGATGTTGGCTGGGAGGTAAGGATGAAGATGGGGTGGCGAGCAAAAGCAAAGTGGAGGTGTTGGTCCAGTGGCAGACTGTCGGAGTTGACGATGAATGATGGTGATCGAAGTGGACCTGCCAGTAGCTGTTGATGGTGAGGTCTTGAAAATGAAGAAGGTATGAAGATGATGGCTGTTTGAGGCAATGGCCCACGGTCAAAAGATGGATGATGATATTAGCTGTGTGTAAGGATGGAGGTGATCAGAGAGGTGAAAAAATAGGATAGATGGGGTTCGAAGAGGAGGATCCGGATAGTCGTGGGATAAGGGGTTAAGATGAAGATGATGGGCTGTTGGAGGTGATTATGGATGAAATGGAAGTGTAGTTGGGATGGTTACGGGTGAGGGGCTGAGGAGATGGAGGTTAGGCCATGGTATAAGGTGTTGGAGTTGAAAATGAAGAGGAAATGGATGAAGATGATAGGTGCTGATCGTGGGTGTCCATATGGCTATGGTGATGGGTGTATATGAGTTGCTAACATTGATAGAGAATGGAGGAGGATTGAGTGTTGTGTGATGCGGAGATGAATTTGTAGAGTGAATGGGATAGGAGTATGTGGTGAATCCTGGTTTGGTGAGGAATTATATGAAGGGTGATAATGAAGTCTTGTGTGTCAAGGACGGAGGTGTCGCAGGTTATGGAGGCCTCGGATGAAAAGGATGGGTGTTGGAGGCCATGAAGGATGGCCAGCGGTGAACGATGGATGCTAATGAAGATGATAAATTGGGAGTGAATGGATTTTTTTTTTATTTTGATTTTGATTTCCTCTTTTTCTTTTTGAAGGAAGTGGTGGCTCTGAATTGTTAATGGGGAATTCCCTACTGTTTTTTTTTGGTAGATGATAGGCGTAGTGGATGCTGGGTGTTAGGAAAAATGGTGGAGGTGGATGCTTTTTGTCAGAGTTGAATGATGTTGGTGCCGTGAAGAGGCCAAAATCAGGGGCTGCCAGCTGACACTCTGTTGCCTCCTCCAATACCAAAGAACATGTCCTTTCTTTTACAGATCGCTCACTTTTACGGCCACTAACTTTGCTTTTTGCCATTGGAAATGACTGGGCCAAATATTTGCCTCCAAAAGTAGTTGATAGGAAAAGATTTCAGCCAAAAAAGAATTAACAATGTTGGAAACGCAAACGGTTAAGTAAAACCCTTTTTTTTTTTGTTAATTTTTTCTTTGCAATTTTTTATAAGTTTTTCTTTTCTTTTTTTTTTTTTTTTTAGAAAAGACTAAATAAAAATACAGTCAAATAAACTAATATAAAACGAAATGATATACATATATATAGTAGAATAAAATTAAAATAAGAAGATAAAATGAAGTAAAATAACTTAATAATAGTAAAATAGAATAACCAAGAAAGACAAAAGGAATAAAATAATAAAATATAATAAAGTAAACTAAAGAAATAAAATAATATAAAATAAAAAATAAAAAATAAAAATAAAGAAAATAAAAATAAAAATAAGGCAAAATAAAAAGAGACTCATTATTTAGTCAATCCGGACGAGATTCAGTATTGACAGCTGCCCCTCTTTACTTAGATTTTACTAGATAATATGACAAACGACGTTTTTATATTATCAGAGTAAAAGATAAGTAAAGATAGAAATATTAATCTCGTCTGGATTTCAAACAGAATGAGAGAAATAAACAGGGAAATCTAAACAAAATGAACAAGGCTAAGAGAATTAGGGTGTGTAGACAATGTGGAGGGTGTACCAACCCTATGGAAGTGAATGAGGTCTAAAAACCTCGTGGAGGGTGTACCAACCCTATGGATGAATGATATGAGGTGTACTAACCTTATGGATGAATGATATGAGGTGTACTAACCTTATGGAGGGTGTACAAACCCTGTGATGGATGAATGATGTGAGGTGTACTAACCTCGTGGAGGGTGTACAAACCCTGTGGATGAATGATGTGAGGTGTACTAACCTTATGGAGGGTGTACAAACCCTGTGGATGAATGATGTGAGGTGTACTAACCTCGTGGAGGGTGTACAAACCCTGTGATGGATGAATGATGTGAGGTGTACTAACCTCGTGGAGGGTGTACAAACCCTATGGTGGATGATGGGAGGTGTACTAACCTCTTGGAGGGTGTACAAACCCTGTGGATGAATGATGTGAGGTGTACTAACCTCGTGGAGGGTGTACAAACCCTGTGATGGATGAATGATGTGAGGTGTACTAACCTCGTGGAGGGTGTACAAACCCTATGGTGGATGATGGGAGGTGTACTAACCTCTTGGAGGGTGTACAAACCCTGTGGATGAATGATGTGAGGTGTACTAACCTCGTGGAGGGTGTACAAACCCTGTGATGGATGAATGATGTGAGGTGTACTAACCTCGTGGAGGGTGTACAAACCCTATGGATGAATGATGTGAGGTGTACTAACCTCGTGGAGGGTGTACAAACCCTATGGATGAATGATGTGATCATTGGGTTCGACCATTGCCAAGCAGAGGGCCGTTGGAAAAACTAAAATCTGGATTTGACCATTGCCTTGCAGAGGGTCAATATCGCAGAAGAAAACTTAAATTCGACCATTGCCAAGTAGAGGGTCGTCAACAAAGAATAACGAGCTGAATTTGACCATTGCCGGGCAGAGGGTCGAAAGAAAAAACTTGAGTTTAGAGTGCCAGGCGAAACTGGGCTTTGGGGGGCCAGTGTGAACTGGGCTTTGTGGGCCAGTGTAGAAACTGGGCTTTCAAATTTGGAAATTCGTGAAACTTGTAGTTTTGTGAAGTGGTTTGTTTTTTTATTTTGTAATTTTTGACAAAAAATTGATTTTTGAAAAGGCATTAGTGACCATCTCCAAAGAGAAGGTCTTAATATGCGAATAGGAGAGACAAAGTGTAAAGACCAGGTATAATGTTGAAACTTAACTTAAGAGCGATGAACAATGTGTAACGTTGTGAGTGTCAAAACCACAAAATGAGAGAAAAAACATGATCAACATGAAACAACATGACTTGAAGAAAAGACCATAATGTTATTCTTTTGTATTTTTGAAGAAGGATTCGACAACCATTCATATCAATGAAGAGGGTTTCGATCTGAAAGATTTTTTTTATTTTTATTTTTTATGGATGAATGCACACATATAGAAAACATTTGCTTTGTTTTGTGTTTCGCTTCTTTTTTTTTTTTTTTTTTTTTTTATGCTTGAGTCAGTCATCTTTCTTGCAATCATCATACTTATTCTTATTTTCAATATTTTGTGAAAGAGAGGAATGTCATACATCTCGAGGTCTAATGTCCAATATGATTATATGTTTGACTTCCTCTTTCTCGACATCAATGCACACATGCTTGAATTCGTAGACAAGTGGAAAATGTGAGATGTTTAGAAAGGTTTGGAGAAGACTGGGAGAGTCACATAAGCACATCATTCCTTATACATTGCTTAAAGGAAACGAGACACCCAAAAGCTGCCCCAGTTTGGTGTTTGGGGAAATGAGCATGGGGTATGGATCTTTGAAAATTCGGGTCAAAAATTCAAGTAAGATCCGCAAAGCTGCCCCAGTCTGGGATTATGTGTCAATGAGTTGCAAGGCGAAGAATTCGTGTGAGATTCACAAATCTGCCTCAGTTTTTCGGGTATGGGTTCTTACCTGGAAGAGGTAGTGGGCATGAAAAGGATAAGCTGAAAGGATGACCCCAATTGGTCTGATTTTCTTTTGCATGCTTTTGCTTAGTTGGCAAAGAGATCCCTTCTTCCTGAGACATTACTTTTTTCTCTTTTTTTTTTTTTTTTTTTTTTTTTTTTTTTTTTTTTTTTTTTTTGGACTCATTGTAAGTCATTTTGTCTTATCGCAAAATTAAGCTTTATGAAAATTTGAGCAAACATTATTCAATTTGCGTGGACTTTATTAGGCTTGTAATGTGGCTAGGGTTAGAAGGTATTGAAAGGAAGGGGTATAAAGGCCCAAATAAATGTTTGTCGGATACATTTTTTTGAAGCAAGGGTTGTCATCTGGCATTGTGTCAACTATTTGACCTTCTGAGCACTTTGCTTTCCTTGAACTCCATTTTTTTTTATTTTTTCCTCATCACTTTGTGATTTTTTGTTCTTTTTTCGTTTTTGTTTACCATTTTGAAGGATTCCTCCGTTTGATCATTGAGTGCTCTTCAACTGCTTCCTAAGTTGACTCCTGCCTGATGACAATCCTTGCTTGGGAATAATTTTGAAAAAGGATTTATTTTTGGCTCAAAACAGGGTGACAATGGATATATTTTGTTTTTTTTTTTGGTAAAGAAAAAATGGCCACACATCATTTCAAATTCTGATTGCTTTCTTTTCAAAAGATTAATTCTACGACTAGATGACCTCAACATGAGTGATTTTTCCCTTTCCTTTTCTTTCTAGACCGCCCTTTTGGGTTTTCAATCTAGTGGACTTATTCTCCTTTTGAAAATTCTTTTATTTGTCTCAATGGGTTCAGGGATAACCCTACTAGCGCAAGCAAGGAAAATTTTGGCCAGGCCAATCTGCCCCAGTGTAAAGGCTTACATCATTACTAAGGGCAGTGACAGTGTTTGTTGGGGAACATCCTTTATTTTGGAACAGTGAAGGGTGAAGGTTTTCAAGCAAAATGCGCACAAACGTCTCGGGAGAAAGCGTCAAATTGTTATTTTTGATTAAACACTTGACCTTAGAAAAACTTGACATCCCAATTTTCCTTTTGATTATTCATCATTTTTCTTTTTTTTGCTCTTTTCTATTTTCGAAAAACAAAAGTTTGACGATTTGCAAGAAAGATAAGTGACTCAAGATTGACTTTATTTCATTTTCTTTTCAATTTTGTTTTCTTTTTTTTTTTTTTTTTTTTTCACGATACCCTTTCAGGACTCGATTTCCAGCACTACTTGGAGAAACCCTGTAGTGAGTGTTTGCATTGCAAGTCATGGATGACAGTGCGATATCAAAACGCATACTTCCCTGGTAGCAAGACACTTCACAACATCAAATTTACTTGTACAATGACTTATGCTTTCTTATGTGGTCTTAAAGCCCACTTCATTTCTTCATGGCATTTGTAGAGGCATTCACAAGCCTTGCCTTAGTGTCTAGTTGACTTTCTTCATACTTTAATCATCTTGAATGAATCAAAGTTTGCCTTTGCGCTTGAACCACCAGCACTTTTGGTGGAATGACCGATAGCCCCTTCATGATAATCACCTTTTGTATATGATGCATCACGAGTCTTGTGGAAATGAGGCTTTACAGGCTTCATGTAACAAGTAAAGACCAAGCTTTTTATGCAGAAGACTTGGAAGAAATGTTGCATAAGTCAGAAGGTTAGGAGTGAAACTCATAAGCCCTTTGTCTTGATCAGCATGTTTGCCTAACAGTTTGGTGGGAAATTGAGTTTGGGTCGAGTCCATTTTTGTCTCAGAGCAGTTTCAAAGGGTAGGCCAATGGTATTTGAGCAGTGGGATGTGATTGAGCTCTTTCTTCTCTCCTTATCCCAGGCTTAGACCAAACTTGTTCACATTTGTTGTCATAGTAGAACCTTGTGCAATCTTTTCAGTCTTCACACCAATTTCAATTCTTTCTTGAATTATCACCAAGTTTGAGAAGTTTAGGGAAACACTGCTCATCATGGTCTCACAGAAGGGTGATTGCAGAGTATTTAGGAATGTGTCAACCATCTCGTTATCACTCATAAGAGACTTTCCTTGAGCAACAATCTCTTTCCACCTTTGGGCGTATCCTTTGTATAATTCATACTCTTTCTTCACCATGCTTCGTGGTTGTAATCAATGAGATGTCCCGTCCATGTGGTATTTGTACTACCTCAAGAGAGCATCCACCAAATCTCCCCAAGACCGGATGCACGAAGATTCAAGATGAGTGCCCCAGTTTGGTGTCATGCCAGCTAATCTACCTTAGAAAAACGAATTGACCACTTTTCATCATAGGAACGCACAACCATTTTCTTTCTGTACATCATGAGATGGCTCTTGGACAAGTGGTGCCTCCGGGTAATTTAAAATTTGGGAGGTATCAGCATATCATCTGAGACTAAGCATAACCCTGCAACATTTGCAAACTTAGAGCTTCCTCCCCCTTCCATGACTCTTATCCTTTTTCCAGTATTTCAAATTTAAGCTTGTCAGCATCAACATCCACTGGTGCAACAACAATGAGGGAAAGATTTCAACTCGGGTTGCTTCGTCATTATCTTGCTCACAAGGCGTGGCTGAATCATCTCCTAGGGGACCATGAAAGTGGTTGCCCCAAGCTTGTTTCTTCCTTCAACTACGGTATTTTCTGCCTTTTAAGTGTGAACATGCCTCAATTCCTCTCCCAAGGGTGAAGTGTAATGTAGGGGAAGACCATATGAGGAGAAAATTTAGGCCTCTCGAACTCTGTATTGTAGTCGTGGTGCACACGAATCTTCAGGGCTTTGTAAGGCATTCAGAGCCTCTAGGATTTGGCTCACTTATCCCTTCAGTTGTTGGATATCGACTTTCATCCCATCTTGAATTTCTCCTTGGTTCTCCAAGATTTATTAACTGGTTCAAGTCCTTTAGGGTATCTTGGATGTTTAGGTATATTATTTTTTTTAGATGAAACAATTTAAGAAAATGAAAATGAAAATGAAAAGAAAAAGAAGAGACAATGTAGTTTAAATACTCTAGTCGGAAATTATAAAGCTGTGAAAATTTTGCCTTGGTATAATTTGGAAATTAACACGAAACGGAGTCCATAAGGCGGTTCATCATTCAGAAGTTCCCAAAACGTGAGACACAGGAAGTCTTGGTCAACCACCTCAGGCTTTAGCCATCACATTCTTCATTTCTCTTATCAGTTTCTTGCAGCAATTGAGAAATGTTTCAATCCCCTTAGGCGGGTTGATGATTGACATTACAGACTCAGCATCAGCTAAGAACTTAGGGACATTTTCAATAGCTCCACTGGCAAGGGAAGCTAGCTATGAGAGACTTCTCTTCCACTTCTTTGTAAGTTGTCCTTGTTCCACGAAATACTCTTATATAGATCATTATTTACAGATGTCTCCTTTTTAACTTGATGCTACATTTTTCCAACTTCTCAACCGCTGATTCCATCCGCTGCTCAGCACTACGAAGTTTTTTTTTTTTGCTTCGGTAAGGAGGGATCGACTTGAATGGTAACTTGATTGTCCTAACCCTCTCTACGATTCATTGGCCAAGGGAATCTTTATTAAAAGTCCATTATCTCGTGTCTCGTCTCAATCCCAGTGAAATGGTGTTTTAGCTACACATATACAACATAGAAGAGAGAAATGATGGATTGGGTGGTGGAAATTGGATTTTTTCCACCATGGAAGCCCCTTGGAGCAGCTGCAGCAGCGTCCCTGGTCTCCTCCCCATTCTAGATCCCCCTTTCCAACTGCCTCTGGATTCGGATATAAAGAAGGGTACAAGAATTGAGTCACGGGTCATCTCTGGACGAGCGTCCAAATTCTGGACGAGCGGCCCAATTCTGGACGAGCGTCCAATTTTCTGGACGAGCGATACAATTCTGGACGAGCGTCCAATTTTCTGGACGAGCGACCCAATTCTGGACGAGCGTCCTTGGACGAGCGTTGGACGAGCGCTGGACGAGCAATCTCTTGGTGACGAGCGTCCACTTGCTGGACTAACGTGCTTCTGCTGGACGAACGTGGACGAGCGTCCCAATGGACGAACGTCTCAATTCTGAACGAGCGACTGGATTCTGGACGAGCGTCCACTTGTACGAGCGTTCTGGACGAGCGGCCTGCAACGAGCGTCCTCTTCCCCGACTGGACGAGCGTTCCTGGACGAGCGTCCCATTTCTGGACGAACGTGCAGACGAATGTGGACGAACGTCCTCTTCTGGACGAGCGCTGTGTTCGGCGAGCGTCCGTGTGCGAGCGTTGGATGTCTGGACGAGCGTCCACTATCTGATCGAACGTTTTCTGCTGCACGAGCGTCCACTTTCATTGTCAACGAGCGTCCGCTCGCCATGAAACGAGCGTGCGCTCGCTAAGTGACGAGCGTCCTGCACGAGCTCCCTTTCTGAACGAGCGTTAACATGTCTGGACGAGCGTTTAGGACGAGCGTCCACTTGTGCGAGAGGTCTGGTCGAGCGACCACTCTTGCGACGAGCGTCCTGTGCTTCTTCTGCCGTTCGTTCTCTATCAACGAGCGTCCGCGATACTTGTGTGCGCTCGCTATATGACGAGCGTCCATTTCTACCTCGACGATCGTCCTCTCTAAGAGTCCTGGACGAACGTCCTCTTCTCACGTCATCTGGACGAACGTCTCCTTCAAAACGAGCGTCCTCTTCTGCTTCAGGACGAGCGTTGTCTTTTGAGAGCTGGACGAACGTTCACTTGGCGTCACCCTTGCGCCAAGCGTTTCTGCATGTGTGACGAGCGTTTCTGCGTGCCTTGTTGATTCATCTCTATAATTTTGTTGGAGACTCTTCCAAGCTCATTTTTAACTCCTGCAAATGATATATAATTTGCGATCTATGCTGCCAAGGGACACACCATTTAAATTGTTCTTTGTTTAAACTTGTACAAAGTTGCGCCCATTCATTTGCCCCTTTCACATTTGGTTTATACTACCATAGCTCAAACATGGGACAAGTGGCCTTTAAGGCGTCCTCAGTCACACGGGAGATGAACACAACATAACACTTTCCCTCCCTTCAACTCATAACCATGATTAAGGGTCCCATGAACTTCAGCCAAGATGGTAGCGACGGGATTCTCACAGCGCTCTTCGTATCCCACGAATGCATTCATAGCGGCATAGTCGACGAGGTTCTTGACATTTAGGAGAAAGCGTGACACCATAGAGGAGAAGAGCTAATACATTCGTAAACATTTCCCAATTTTCCTCTTAAGCCAAATGATGTAGGTATTCCTATAAGTATCTTTGAGGAAGGCCCCTCACTTTGCCCTTGATTGAACTCGCTTTCCAACTTCATTAGGTGTATTTTCCTGATCCTCGCTCACTGCAAGACAAGGATATACTGCTCAAAGTAGTTGTATGGAGTTTTTTCCAAATTTAAGACTTGCTCGAATTCTTCCACTGATGGCACTAGTTGGAAATCTTGGAAAGTGAAGCACCTCAATGGTGGTTCATAAGACTGGGCTAAAAGAGTAATGGCCGGTGTTTGAACTTCCACCTCTAACAGGCTCAACAAATTCCCATACTCCTTCCTGAATGCATCCTTTTGGGTTGTCTCCATTTTCTTCAGCGGTTCTCTCAGGCCATCCATATTACCCTCCTTTACTTCAATGGCTATCCTTTCCTTTAAAATGTCTGAACTTGAACCCCCCTTGACTTCAGATCTCATGTTAATTTCCATTTTATCTCAAAGGCTTAATCACAAATTTATAATTTTTGACTAGAATCCACAAGGTGCGTGATTTTTATTAAGCAAACATGAGGGTTATAAGAATACACATTTCTCCCTTTTGTGCCTTATCAAAGGTTGAATGAGTAAAGTTCTAAGACCAAATATATGCACTCACAAGGATAGCTTCCTAATACTTAAATCAGGCCACCAGAGCTATAGCTCTTTTCACTGTTCATCCACAACAGTCAGAGTAATCAACTAGATGTGGAGACACAAATGAAGAGAACAGACTCTGGCTGGGGTTCTCACGATAGCCAAACAGGAAGTACATCCCAGAGTGACACCGCTACACAACCCCTCTATTTCTAAGTTGCGCTCAGACCCGGGTATAGGGCCTCACTCATGATATGCATAAAGTGTGTGTGTGAAGGGAGAATGCAATGCATACCCAAACCCTCACCTGCAAAACAACCAGAAAAAATTCCCAAGCAGATATAAACATGTTTTCTACCCTAGGGTTCCATATTCAACAATTCACATGCAGTTATTCCAACTATCAAACACAAATAAAGAAAAAAAACAGGGGAAGAAAAACACAAAGAAAAATCATGTCAAATTCGCGCATCTAATTAAATGGCCTGACTCTCGATATAGTCCCCAGTGAAGTCGCCATCTGTCGCAACCGGAATCGCGACGGGACGACGATCCAAAAAAGGAACGGGGTTTTAGAAAAAAAAGATTTGGAGTCGCCACCATAGTTTATTCTGGAAAACTACGGAAAAACCATAAAATGATAAGACACAGTCCACGAAAACCAGATTCTGGGTTCGGGAGTCGGTTACGCGTAGGGAAGGTGTTAGCACCCTACAACGCCTGCCCTAGGGCAGTACCTTTAACTAAATGCACGAATATGATGTGGTTTTCAAAATGTTTAACTATCCCCTAAAATAAAATTCTAAATAAACAAAATATATTTTTTTAGTTTTTTGGGCCCGACAAGGATTGACCTTGCTCCTACGTATTCTCATTCAAAATGAGAAATCAGGGTTATTGAGTTCTTTTTTGAAAAAGTTTGAGAGATTTGTTTGAGAAAATGATTACGGATAAATTTGGATTTTTGGGAAAGTGAACCTGACAAGGACTAGCCCTGCTCCTACGTATCTCCACTCTTGATGGAGAATCAAGGATCACGTAGTTCTGGGTAGGAAGATTGTTTGTTGTTTAAAATTGCTGATGTTTTTGGGTTTTTTTGAAGATTTTATACCCTTTTTTGTATTTTGTTTAAGAAAGAGAAAAGGTTGTTAGCACAAGGACGATGCGTGCGATCACACATGTGCTTAAACCTTTAAAACATATTTTTTTGTTAATTTTACTTAAGGAAAAGAAAAGGTTTTTAGCACAAGGACGATGCGTGCGATCACACATGTGCCTAAACCTTTAAAACATATTTTTGTAATTTTAATTAAGAAAGAGAAAAGGTTTTTAGCACAAGGACGATGCGTGCGATCACACATGTGCCTAAGCCTTTAAAACATATTTTTTGTAATTTTAATTAAGAAAGAGAAAAGGTTTTTAGCACAAGGACGATGCGTGCGATCACACATGTGCCTAAACCTTTAAAACATATTTTTTGTAATTATTATTTAAGAAAGGGAAAAGGTTTTTAGCACAAGGACGATGCGTGCGATCACACATGTGCCTAACCCTTTAAAACATATTTTTTGTAATTTTAATTAAGAAAGAGAAAAGGTTTTTAGCACAAGGACGATGCGTGCGATCACACATGTGCCTAAACCTTTAAAACGTATTTTTTGTTATTATTATGATTTATTATTATTTTATATTATCATCTTTTTCGTGTTTAAAGTGCAGCAAATAAACCGAAATAAAAATAAAAGACAAGATCTAGGAGTGGGGTTATCATATAAAGGGGTTACATACAGTAAAAACTAATAACCAAACAAATACTAATAAAAATAAAGAAACAAAAGCATAAAAATGAAGCAAGAGAAACAGCCCAACAAGAATAAGGGTGTAGAGATTAAAAACCAGAGGTGCGGCGTAAAGTTGAGGCTCTTTAGTTTGGGCCAAAACCTTTTTTCTCCAACTTTGTATCTGTCAGGGGTGTAAGGATGAAACTGGGGGTGCACTACGTAATTCTTGAACTAGGCCCAAAGCTTCTTTACTCAGAAAATCATTAGGGGTTCTTCTTCCTTCCTCTCATTTTATCACTTGCACTCAACATCCAAGATCCAAGTCTCTCCCTCACATACTCGCTCCACCCTCAAGTACCCACTTCATCCCATAGCCTCGCCAGCGACACCGAACACCACCGGATCCACTGCCGGCAGCGGCGCCACCACCTTCTCTCCCTCTTCTCCGTTCGAAAACGGCAACCCAAGGAGGGGGTTGCTTCTTCTACACGTGCACCGTCACCTCCGCCAAGACCGGCCGCCGCCAGTGCGCCGATGGCTGCCTTAGATCCTGCCAGTTGTCGTGCCAAGCCCTCGCTCATCTACCTCCCTCCTTCTCTTCTCCGCTACTGCCGCCGCCACCTTAGCGGCACGCTCCACAGACTCAAACTCTTCCATGGCTATATCAAAACTTTGCGTAGGAAATCTTGAGGGTTGAAGTTGGGTTGAGAATTGAGACGAAGGGGTTTTGTTGATGACTGTGTTGAGTGGGGGAAGGATGATTGGGTTCCGAGGATGGGAGAAAAGAGAGGAGAAGAAAGGGTTTTGTGATGGTGAATGGTGGTGCTGGGGATTTCACGGTGATTATGCGGGAGGCGTTATCCCGTGGGGAAGACGAGATGGATGTTGGCTGGGAGGTAAGGATGAAGATGGGGTGGCGAGCAAAAGCAAAGTGGAGGTGTTGGTCCAGTGGCAGACTGTCGGAGTTGACGATGAATGATGGTGATCGAAGTGGACCTGCCAGTAGCTGTTGATGGTGAGGTCTTGAAAATGAAGAAGGTATGAAGATGATGGCTGTTTGAGGCAATGGCCCACGGTCAAAAGATGGATGATGATATTAGCTGTGTGTAAGGATGGAGGTGATCAGAGAGGTGAAAAAATAGGATAGATGGGGTTCGAAGAGGAGGATCCGGATAGTCGTGGGATAAGGGGTTAAGATGAAGATGATGGGCTGTTGGAGGTGATTATGGATGAAATGGAAGTGTAGTTGGGATGGTTACGGGTGAGGGGCTGAGGAGATGGAGGTTAGGCCATGGTATAAGGTGTTGGAGTTGAAAATGAAGAGGAAATGGATGAAGATGATAGGTGCTGATCGTGGGTGTCCATATGGCTATGGTGATGGGTGTATATGAGTTGCTAACATTGATAGAGAATGGAGGAGGATTGAGTGTTGTGTGATGCGGAGATGAATTTGTAGAGTGAATGGGATAGGAGTATGTGGTGAATCCTGGTTTGGTGAGGAATTATATGAAGGGTGATAATGAAGTCTTGTGTGTCAAGGACGGAGGTGTCGCAGGTTATGGAGGCCTCGGATGAAAAGGATGGGTGTTGGAGGCCATGAAGGATGGCCAGCGGTGAACGATGGATGCTAATGAAGATGATAAATTGGGAGTGAATGGATTTTTTTTTTATTTTGATTTTGATTTCCTCTTTTTCTTTTTGAAGGAAGTGGTGGCTCTGAATTGTTAATGGGGAATTCCCTACTGTTTTTTTTTGGTAGATGATAGGCGTAGTGGATGCTGGGTGTTAGGAAAAATGGTGGAGGTGGATGCTTTTTGTCAGAGTTGAATGATGTTGGTGCCGTGAAGAGGCCAAAATCAGGGGCTGCCAGCTGACACTCTGTTGCCTCCTCCAATACCAAAGAACATGTCCTTTCTTTTACAGATCGCTCACTTTTACGGCCACTAACTTTGCTTTTTGCCATTGGAAATGACTGGGCCAAATATTTGCCTCCAAAAGTAGTTGATAGGAAAAGATTTCAGCCAAAAAAGAATTAACAATGTTGGAAACGCAAACGGTTAAGTAAAACCCTTTTTTTTTTTGTTAATTTTTTCTTTGCAATTTTTTATAAGTTTTTCTTTTCTCTTTTTTTTTTTTTAGAAAAGACTAAATAAAAATACAGTCAAATAAACTAATATAAAACGAAATGATATACATATATATAGTAGAATAAAATTAAAATAAGAAGATAAAATGAAGTAAAATAACTTAATAATAGTAAAATAGAATAACCAAGAAAGACAAAAGGAATAAAATAATAAAATATAATAAAGTAAACTAAAGAAATAAAATAATATAAAATAAAAAATAAAAAATAAAAATAAAGAAAATAAAAATAAAAATAAGGCAAAATAAAAAGAGACTCATTATTTAGTCAATCCGGACGAGATTCAGTATTGACAAAAATAATCTTATAATATAAATAGAATTCTTATAAACAGTTCTCATTATTCTAAGAACATTCCATCTCTCTAGAACTCTATTCCTCAAAGTTCTCTGAATTCTCTCTACAATTTTTTCTTGCTGAGTGATCTGTTCAACGATCAGGAGGTGTCTAAGCGATCCTAACGTTGAGGGCTTGAGTTTGGACCAATAAATTTCTTGTTCTTCAACTGGGTAAGTGGTCTCTCTTTTCTATCCGTTCATCTCTATACTGTGAGCATGCAATGATTCTGGTTGCATGTGATTAACCAGTATTTCCTTCCATTTCTACCTCAATTTAGGTTCTAAGTGTGGTTCTCTATCACCAATTGGTGAGTTGTAGGTTTCTGTTGAGATTCCTTGCTGTGCAAGGTACGGTTGGAACATTTCTGTGTTTGGGGCTGGTGTAACTCTGAGGTAAGGGGAGCTAGCTACTGTATTGAATTGCTGTATGAACTATATGTGTTAAATTTGATAGTATTTGACTGCTTGAAACTAAATTTTTGGTTTTAGAGTATTGTGAATTGAATGAGTTGAAAAGATGAAATTATGAAACTGTGATATGTTGTTGATGAACTGGTTTGGTTGCATCTATGTGCTGTGATTGTGTAGATGGGAGGTTGTTACTGTATGAGACCTGTTGTGGGAGTGAGGAAATAAAGTGTAAAGTGAATTTGGGCTGGTTTAGTGTATTTTAGAGGAAGTGAGGTAGTGAATTTGAGAATTAGTGGTTAAGGGCTGTTGGTGACTGCTGGGATAGTGTAGATAGGTTATATGTGACTGGTTTGAGTCATCATAATGGTCAAAAACAGGTTCCAAGTGGTAGAATCGGTTTTGGGCCTATAAGTTGGTGAATTGGAAGTTTTAGAGTAGAGATTGGTGCATAAACACTTTAGATTGGTGTTAGAAATGTTTAGAATCCTTTAGGCAAGTCCAATTTAGTATATACATCGAATTAGGAGTCTTAGAAGTTGGCCAAGTTGAGTAGAATTGGTAAAGAGTGGTTGAGTTGTGTAATTCTACAGAATTTCGTTCTGCAGATTATGCAGACTCGCTGTGCGAATGGATTCGCATAGCGAGTTACCTTGGCGAGGTGCTCTCTGCCAATGTACCCGCATAGCTAATGGGTGTGCTGTGCGAGTGAATATAGAGGGTTGCTTTCTGTTTGCCAATCCGCATAGCGAATTGGATCGCTATGCGACTGGTTGGGGTCTGGAACTATTATTCTGTTTATTCGATTAGCGAGTGGGTCTCGCTCTGCGAGTGTTTGGGGTGCCAAGTCTCTGGATGAGGTTCTTGCGTAGCGAGATTGGGTCGCTATGCGAGGGGTTGGGGTCTGATGCTTTTCATATTTTATTCGCATAGCTAGTTTAATCGTTATGCGAGAGATCCAGATTAGTTGGTCTTTGTCTAAGGTTTTCGCAAGGCGAGTTAGGTCGTTGTGCGAGAAGCTTATAGCCTCGCTAGGCGAATGTATGCGCTATGCGAGGGGTACGTTCTAGTTCAAGTCTTGGGTACTCTTATGTTGTTTGATATGAATCAATGAGTGTTGTATGAAGCAAATTGAAGTTGTATCATGTAATATCTGTGGTGATTATGGTATGTTGAAATCAAAAGTGTAAAGTTCAAGTATGGTTTGGACGTAATTCCATGATCCTTAAGGAGAGGAGACATGGTGGTGCCCTATGTTGTGATTCAAAGTAGAATCTCTAGTTGAGATTCAAGTAAGTTTAGAATGAATGCAGGAGCTTAGTCTTGGGGGTTATCCTGAAACTTCAATGGTCTTTCATTCTCAAGTAGAGAGAATTGATCCATGTCGTGAGGAGTAGCAGGAGGTCCTAGTCTTGGGTGCTTCCAGTATGGCCCAAGGTGAGTGATAACGGACTAACCTCGTGAGGGTGGTAGGGTGAAACCCATTGGCAATGGCTTTGCAAAGCAGTAGAAGCCAACACGAGTGCACGACCTGTCATAGCTCGACAATCATTCTAAGTCCGGACAGTCTAAGTCAGTGTGTGTTACGTGTGAAGGGTTTAAGTGATGTGAATGTATAATATGCTTGTATGATGTTAAATAAATTGTTGTATGATTAGTCTTTGTGTAAACTAGCTTACCCTGTTGTATGCTTGTGTTTTGTATGATTCGGCTGTTTTCTTCTACGATGACCATCCAGCGGAAGAAGATGTTTCCCTGGAGCAAGCATTGGATGGAGGTGATGCTGCTGCTGAGTAGTCGCTTTTGGTTCTTTAGAGCCTTGTGTATAGTTTTGGAATAATTTTCAGTCTGTATATAAAGTTTTAAATTTATAATTGTTTTTGGATTAGTGTAAAGATATCATTTTATGTTTTAAATAGATAACTGTAATACTTTATCATGCATGTTGCTTCTCTTTATTATAGTTTACACTATATATTGAGATGTTACATTAAAACTGGTTTTCCTTTCGTTGTCATCTTACACTTCACATACTTACAAGAATCATTAGATCACAAAAAACAAAATTAATAGAAACTGAATAAAAAAGTTCCTGAATTGATGAGAAACTTAAAATTTAACAAAGGAAAAATAAAACAACATATATAATAGTCATAATTATTGGAAATATTAATATTTTACCCTTTTTTTAATAGTAGAACGGGTTGAAAAACATAATTTTTGAAGTAAACAGGTGTCTTTTAGGGTGGGTTCAAATTTTAATCAGTTGTGCTAAACTCTAAACCCAGTTCTATTGATAAATATGTGATATAATAATGTAACGTAAATAGAATTATAATTTATTTTTCCTGAGGAGTCTTTTATCATATTAAACAGTCGTAAAAATCATACAAGAAATTGAAACAATTTATTTATGTTTACACAGGTAAGTTGTATTACAAAGCCGGAGGAGGTCGAGGAGGTTCTTGACTTATGCAGCAACATAGATTTATGCCTTGAGTAGTACACAGACCACCAAACTGTTTAAACCCTAAACCTACACAATAATTGAAACAAGCTTTTCCATCCGGACAATGCCCTTCCTTATGACAAACCACGTTCGCCCATCCTGAAATCATTACAATTTCATTACCAAATGCATGCAAAATCACAAATATACTCAAATATCACCACTTAATGCTTTCTGTTCATCATAGCTTTACCTGAACTCAAAAGCAAAGCAATACACACAATTCCAAAGATACAACTCAGACTCATTCTTCTCGACATCATTTTGCTGATATGAGATTCTCTTCTCTCGCTTTTTATGCTTATATATTTAGAATAAGAGCAGGGAAGATATAATAATTCCTAATTATTATTCTATTTAATAAAATATTTCAGTCAATCAGAAAAGAAGCGTTATGTAAATAATATCATTGATAATCAATGCAATACAGTATTCCTTCTTTATCAAATTTAACTTCCATTGGAGTTACTGAATAAGCCATTAATGGTATATAGAAGTTTATAGAGAAAAAACTCAGAAATAGACAGAAAATGTTATAAAACATAATAAATAAATGAATAAGTATCTCTTACTTCTAGAAATAATCACATTATTTATTATTATGTTGGAAGGAAAATTATCATTTTCAAAACTAATAAATTAATAAATAAATATATTTATTGAGGAAAGAGATTAGAGTGGGGCAGTTTTCAAAAAATTTAATTTTATTTAAATTTTTGTAAAAATAAAAGAATGTGATAGACAGCATGCAAAAGGAAATCTTAATATTGATACTTATTTAATAAGAGGTAAGAAAACTTTTTTCTTATCTAATAGTAAAGACAACTTTCATTTCCCAATCAGATCCACGTGTAAGTCCTCATGTTAGTAATTTTCATAGTTATCAAAAGGGATTATTTGACTTGGTTTGGCCCAACACTCGATGCTATTTGATCGACAACTCAATCTAACTCATCTACTAATGACTTTAGTTTGGCCATGGCCCACAATTAATTCTTCTACATTAAGAAAATAAATAATAAATAATATTAACAAAAAAAATCAATAATAAAATAAAATTTTTTAACAAATTTTATTGATAAATGTTAAAATTTTAATTATTGAAAAAAATATCTATTAATAATAAATTTCTCATTGATAAATTATATTTTATTATTGACAAAAATATTAATTAATAATAGATCTGCTTTACAACATTTGTTGGTAAAATTCTTGATAAAACTATTTGTAATGATTTTTTAAATTAATTGGCAATTTCGTTTGTAATTGAATTTTTTAAAAATTCGTTAATAATTGAATTAATTGAAAATTTATAAATAAATTTGTCAGGTAATTCAACATTTGTAAAATTGGTCATTAAATTAATTAATAATTATACTTGTTAAAAATTTATTGGTAAGTAAATTTGTGAGTAAAATGGACATCAAAATGTTTTTGTCAAAATTTGACTAAATATTTTTTTAAATCAATTGGATGTAACTAAAAAGAAAAAGAGAAAAAATATAAGAAAAAAGAAAAAATGGAAGTAGTAGCGATAATGACAACGACGACAATCATGGTGGCAACAATGCAAGATAGTGGGAAGTGTCGATGACCAATGACAAATCAATAGGAGAAGGAAAAAGAAGATGAGAAGGAGAAAGAGAAAGAGAAAGAGAAAGAGAAAGAGAAAGAGAAAGAGGATAAGGGGAAAGAGAAAAAGGAGGAAAAAGTTGAGGATGTAAGATCCATAAAAAATATTTACTTTAATTGTAACAATTTTATTACTAGTAGTAATAAATTTCTGTGTGAATGGAAAATATAATTAATAAGTTAAATATAGAAATTTTGGTAGCTTAAATGGTAGAAAATTGTGGTGATTTCAAGAACATGGGTTCAAGCTCTTTTCTACCTTTTTGTAAAAAAAATTAAAAATAAATTATTAAAAAATTACAAAAAAATTAAAATAATGATAGTGGATAAAGCACTTCAAATTTGAAGGCATTATTGAGGAATCCATTATGTAATAAAATAAAATTAAAATAATAAATAATATTAAAAAAATTGATGAGTAGTAAAATTTTTGGACTATAAATAGCCATGAGAGGGGAGACTATTTTGCATAAAGAGAGGAAGAATCAAGTAAGAAACCTTGAGAAATAGAGAAGAAAGAGTTAGAAAGAAATTTTTAGGGTCAGGAAGAGTAGAGGCTCTAGAGGGTTTTTCGGGGAAACAAATTCGGAGCAAGAGAAGTTTGAAATAGAGGTAGGGGAGCTAACATTTCTAAGCTTTTAAATTATGATTTAATATTGTTTTATTACTATTCATGTTTTGAGATTTTGTGTGAATACTGTTAGTGCTTATTGTATATCTATCTATAGTGAATTTCGGTGTTAATATTATATGTTGTTGTTTTGAATCTGTAAATAAGAAATTTGTTAAAACTAGTTGAGGAACACTTTTGCTAAGGAAAGACTCGGTACTTAAGTTGTCCATTGGGACGCACCTCTCTTTCCTGGAAGTCTACTCGACAAGTTTTTAACTTAAATCTTGTTGAACAGATTATGTACTATTAAACTATTGTGCAATATATCTCGTTGGAATGAAAATGTCTGATGAATTCATGTTATTGTGGTAGATACGGAATTATGAATTATAATTGTGATGGTAGGATAGAGGAATCTGAGAAACCGGAGTTGGTACATCCCTGATCATAGAGCAGCCCTAGTCCAATCCAGTAAGTTGTGACTAGTCATATGTACTGGCGTTTATGGTGAGTTTGATTCGTCAAACATTTGATTCTTCTTCGGTGACCATTTATGGTGAAATTTTAGTATTGTTAATTTATTTTGTGATATATTCAGTTTGTATGATTTCTGTGATGATTGTAATTTATTATATTGGATTTGAATTTATGCATCTGAACATGATATGAGTATTATGGGGAGATTTCGTAATGGTATAATATGAGTTGAGGAATGTGAGCATGGTATGAGTCTCACGGAGAGATTCTGTAATGTCATGGTATGTGTGTATATGTTGATGTTGAGGGTCCTGTTGCTGGAGGTTATCCTAATACTCTAATAATCATCCAGAAATGATGAATTATGTGGTGAGAGGGGCAGGAGGTCCTGGTCTATGTGCCGGTTTTGGACATAGTGTTGAGGACTAAGAAGGCATCACAAGTGCGTAACCTCCCGTTGACCGCTCATCAACATATCATCGGGATAAGTGTCTATTGGGTATTGTGGAATGGGTGACCATTGAGTATTGTGGAATGAGTGTCTATTGAGTATTGTGGAACGAGTGTCTATTAAGTATTGTGGGATAAGTGTCGATTAATAATTGTGGTATTGTGGGATGAGTATCTATGATGCGATTGTTGTATGATGGTATGAGTGTGTCTCGCATAATTATTATATGAGGTTTGTTGAGTGCATCAAAGTAAATATGCATGTTTTATAAATGATTGGTTGCATGTTAGCTCATCCTACTTGTTTGTGTTTGTTTTTGGGTATGTGCGATGATCGTATAATTTGTTATACGGGAGCAGATGAAGGAATGTCGTCTGATTCAGTGCCAAGGAAGAGAAAGATAGAAGAA
Source organism: Vigna umbellata (assembly GCF_029865625.1). NCBI lineage: Eukaryota > Viridiplantae > Streptophyta > Magnoliopsida > Fabales > Fabaceae > Vigna > Vigna umbellata. Next base: position 37,550,114 of record NC_142166.1, read on the forward strand.
TAAAGTAGAAGAACTCAAGTTATAATTATGATTTTGTAGTTGAAATCAGAGTTTAAAACATGTATAGACATATATCAACTATGAATTTTTAAGTGTGAGATTACGGGATGTTACCGTGAATGTAATACTACAATACATAAATTATGAATTTTCAAGTGTGAGAATTTGGAATGTTATAGAAGATTCATTGTCAACATTAATAATGAACGAAATGACGAAGGAAAGAGTGGAAGAAGAAGAGTACGGAGAAAATTAATGTACTTCCCTCCATCTGAGAGGGAAAATAATATTAAATAAATATAATATTTTTATAATAACTTGTAATATGCATATATTACAAAATATTAAACCATAATGATGGTAAATACAATTACATGCAAATGTTATGACTCTCATTAAATCATTAAATCCATAATTTACATATGCATATATAAAATCAATGATATTACTAAGACATAATTTGTAAATCAATGATATTATTAATTAATTACCTTAACTATCCATAACTAGTTATAAATGACACATTCTCACAGGAAATACTAACTTTCAATCTCATATATTTTTCTATACATCTTATTAATTTGAATGTTGAAGAATTTTTCTCAGTGAATATTGCTATGATTTTATTCACAAGCATCTAGTCTTTCAATGTCACCTCAAAAGACCTACGTTCTTTTTAAGAAAGAACAAAAAATAAAAGAAAAACAAAAGAAAAAAGAAGAAGAAAAACTAAATCGTAATTGACAAATTTTTGGTCCTTGCTTATTATTGATAGATATTTATCGATGAATTTGATCTCATTACTAATAATTAACAAATAAAAAAATTCATCGATAAAATTTATCAATCAACATGTTATCAATAAATCTTTTATTGTAAGTAAATCATGATAATTTTGATTTATCAAAGAATTTGGTGACTGCATATGACTTTTCCTATCAATAATTATGCTTTTTTATTGTGTTAATGAGTTAAATAAAGTCACTTACTTAATTATCATACAAATTAAATTTCTAGTTTTAATTTTTTATCTATTTTTTCTAATATAAAATTTGAAGCTAAATTCTAAATTATTGAAATAATTGTAAAAAATCATAATATTAAACATTGCATATATTAATATATATATATATATATATATATATATATATATATATATATATATATATATAACAATAATTGTAAATGATAATTCTAAATATCATTTAATATATATCATACCCAAACACTAAACGTTAATTATAAATAACTTCCAATTAAAATCTAAATAATATCAAAAATCAATTTAAAATATTTATCTTAATACTCAAATATCAAATAGACAAAAATAAATCAAAATCACCTTAAACTAAAATACAATCCGAAAACATAAAAACACAAAATGTCCTCTAATATCAAATCATTAATATCTTATATTAAAATAAAAATAAAATCCAAAATCATAAAAATACATTATCATCTAACATCATAATTGTTGACTTATTTCCTTGTATAACATTATGGTCAAAGTGTTAAATAAAAAATAAAAACAATATTTATCTCCGGATAAATCTTCAATTTTATTATATAAGTAAATTGTGACTATTGAAACAAAAATATTTTAATGGAAATATATTTATTTTGAGGTAGTTGGTATGTACTTACGTATTTAATGAACTTTGACTGATGAGTGGAATGAGTGAGTGTTGGAGTTGTACTTGAGTGTGTGGTTGATTAGCATAAAAGTGTGGGATAGGTCCACTTGCTATACCTAGTAAAGCCTAAGACTATCGAACGATCGAGATAGCGACTCCCTTTGGCCTTGTGTGCGAAAAGGGGGTGCTCGGGTATTGAGCCTTCTTTGTATGGGGTGATGGTGTTTGCCTTGTTCTTGTGTGGCAGGATACATGTTTCTTAGCCAGGTAGGCGGGACTACTCGAGCAGACCTGTAGGAAAGGTTATAGGGGACCTATAGGGAGGGTACAGGTTTGAGGTAGGGTACAAGAGTGTGATTAAGGTATTGTGGATGCTCATGGTGTTATCCATGGTGAAGGATTCATGACGAGGTTAGTGTTGATCGAGCTACATGTGATGATGATTTGTAGTGACAATGTGTTTGGAAACGATGTTGATAAGGATGACGTTGATGGTATAATCATGATATACTTAATGAGGATGTTGATGATGATCATGGTGTGTAGATGATTATGTTAGTAGGATCGCACTATAGATGATTGATTTGTTATTGAGTTCTGTTTGCTTCCTATGTACATGTTTTATTGTTATTGGTTGTGCTATGGTAGCTTACTCATATTTGTTTGTGTTTGTGGTTGTGTGTGTCTTGCGATGATCGTATAACTTTTGGTTATACGAGAGCAGATGTTGCAGATGCTCCAGATGTACGATAGAGACGCGAGAGTGGGAAAAAGACTTGTGTTATTTAAAGTTTTTGTACTATAAATGTTAGAGACAATACAATTGAATTTATTTTATTTCGTTTTTATTTTATAAAATTTCGGTATTATATAAGTTGATTTCTACGATGTCATTATGATTTTTGAAATTATATATTTTACTCGTAATTGGACATCCCAAAGATCGGGATGTTAAATTTGGTATCAAAGCATGGTTTTCGAAAATCTTTTGGGACCTTGGGGAGTGAGCTCATCTAGTTTTTATCGTGTGTTTATATGTTGTGTTAGGTATGATTATATTGTTGTGTTATACTTGATGGTTTATTGTTTGTTATGTGAAATTGTTCGTTTCTATATAATATGAAATGAAATTGTATTCATGAACGACTTGAATTTACTTTATACTCATGATACTACTATGTTTTGGTTGCTGCTCTAATAAGGTTATAAGATGTTTGGGATTTCGGAATAAGATAGTAATGTCGATTGGACTATCCTGTTATTGAGTGGAGTGTTAATTACAATGAGTAAGATTAAGCCTATGATATTGTCTTGTTTTCTTTAGCATGAGTGCTCAATATTTCACGTTGGTTGGTGAATGAACATGATATACTCTAATGTTTATAATTGTTTTATGTTAATGCCAATTAGTTTATAATACACTCCTAAGTCTCAACAATTTCGATTAGTTTTATTGTTTCCCTGTGATTGTCTAATTGCAATTGTAGTAATTGTTATGATGTCTTAGTCATTGAATTAAATTCATGAAAAATTAGTGTATAATGGTTTTTATTTCTATCTTGTGGTGTTGTTAATGATTCTTATTTTACTTTATGATGAATGTTAATTCTATTATTGTTCAATATTTGTTTTGCTATTGTCTTTATTTATTTCTTTTGGGGTGTAGCTGGGTCAAACTTTAAATTATTTCTTTTGATGATATCATGACTATGCTTGCGTTTAATAGTTGTCCCTAGAAATTGGTTTAACGTTAGTGTATTAGAATTAAACTTGTTTAGGTGGTTAAATTGTTTTGGTATTTGTGATTTAATGCCTCTAATTGATCTTGTGCAAAAGATGAAAAACTATTATATTTTAGAAATTTATGCTGAAATTTTTGGCTGCATTAAATTGGAATTTAATTAGTAACTATCATTTTATAATTTTTTTCAATGCATATATTTTCTTATTGGTTATTATAATATATATACGTTTGGAAAATCTTTTAAAAAGGTAAAGTAGATGAATATAATTTACCATTTTGAATTTCATACAAAGTAATAGACTGTGAATAGTCAATATTTATAGGTACTTATCGGTTTAATATATATATATATATATATATATATATATATATATATATATATATATATTATAATAGGCATTATTTATATTTTTAGATTACATGTTAAAGTTGGGTATACGTGGTATAATGTCCTGAAGAATGATTTTGAGCGGGAACTGATCAAAAATACTCCATATGTTTTAACTCTCATAAGTGTTATGTATGTTCAAGTTTGTACTAGACCTAACATTGTATTTGCAATTGAAAATTTAGAAAGATATATTAGAGTAATCCAGGTGTTGACCATTGGAAAACTGAAAATAAAGTAATGACATATCTTCAAGGAACAAAAGATTTCATGCTCATGTACTAGGCTGTTTTAGATTTTGGCCAAATTGTATCAAACTTTGATTGAATTGTATCAAACTTTGGTTGAGCTGTATCAAACCTTGGTTGGACTGTCAGGTTGTGTTAATATGAAGTGTCACGACACCAAATTCAATTTTTATTTAATGAAGTTGGGGTGTTAGACTGACCCGACTAACTCATGAGGCTAGACTATCGGGTTTGATTGATCGAATTGGTTCTGACTTTCGAAAAACATTTTCCTAATCCACTTTTTTTTCATTAAATTGACGGACTAACCGGTCAAACTTAATTTTTTTTGTTATCCTAATAATAATATTACTATTTAAATATTAGTACATACTAATTCAATTTCAATTATTTCTTATAATAAAATAATTTAACATATATGTTAACTTATTGACATTAATTAATTAAAATCTTAAAAAAACATGTATATAATAATATATTTATAATATATTTAATTTAAAAAAATAGTATATTTAATTTAAAAAATAGTATATTTAAATCAATATTTTTAGTATATGTCTTAGTAACACGGACTAGCCTAACTCCATTTTTAGTAAATCAATGATGAGTTAAACCAAAATAATTTTTATTGATAATTATGCGATACAATAATGCAAAGAAAATTGAAATTTAGTTTATTTCACAAATCTCTTATCAATTTTTAATATTCAATATTCACATGATTTTATTCTAAATAGTTTTGTTTCCGGTATAGGATTAAAGTCTCATACTCAAAGCACTTTAAGTTGAAGACCGGACGGACGTGGCCCAAAGCGGACGGACGTTGCTCAAGGCACTCCAGGTTGACTTGAAGACCGGACGAGCTGCCTATTAGTCCTCTAATTGGCACGTACACCGGGCGGGATCCCTGGTGGTCGTCATTCCTCCTCCTTATCCAAGTCGAGTGGGCAGACACTTGTCAAAGGCACTCCGATGCTCAAGTTAGTAATGTAATCGAGCAGTTGGAAGAGCAAGTAATGCATGTGTATTGTGTATCGTACCTCTAAAGTCATACTTGAGACCTTTGTTTATAATAGTTGTGATGGGATTTTACCTTTCGCTGGCCTAATGACGGCCCAATCGCACCTTAGGAGCTTAATGAGTCATTATCGTTTATATAATCTAACCATGTGATCGACCTGGGTGGTCGGCCATTTGGTTCTGCTGGTCGGTCAACCTGGATGGTCGGCCTAGTGGTCAACCTGGGTGGTCGGCCTGGATGGTTGGCCTTAATGATCGGCCTAGTGGTCAGCCTGGTGGTCGGCCTAGATGGTCGGCCTGGTGGTTGGCCTGGATGATCGGCTTGGTGGATCGGTTTGGTGGATCAGCCTAGTGGTTGGCCTGGATGGTTGGTCTGGTGGTTGGCCTGGATGATCAGCCTGGTGGATCAACCTGGTGGATCGGCCTGGTGGTCGGCTTGGATGGTCGGCCTGAATGATCGGCCTAGTGGTTGGCCTATGTGGTCGACCTAGATGGACGACCATGGAGGACTGTACGGGAGGACAAACATGTGGAAGGGTTGTATGATCACGTGGGAGGACCATAGTACAATATTTATTTATTTTATGGATAATTTTTTAATTAAAAGATAATAAAGTTTAAAAAGTGATTAAATTTAAATAAACGGTTAAAATTGATAAAATGATTTGTTAAATTTAAAATAATTTTTATTTAAATTTTAAAATTGGAAGATAAATGTGGATATCCAAATAAAATTCCCTTTATATATAGGTATAAATATAGATAAATGGTTAAATTTTTAAAAAAATAATGAAATTGTTAAAATAAAATTTTAGTTTTAAAAGTAAATTTGAAATACAAATATGAAAAAAAATATCTTTAATATATAAATGAATCATTAAAAAATCAATATATATATATATATATATATATATATATATATATATATATATATATATATATATATATAACCTCGTGCAATAATACATATACTACTTGAAACATCCTTTAAGATTTTCACTTTAGAAACTTTTTTCAAACCATACTTCAATATACTTATAGACCTCATGCATTAACCATCACAATATTCAATATATATTACCAAACAATCATTAAAGGATTAAAACATTTTCATTCATAAGAAATTCATAACTCTATCACAAATCTATATAGCTTTTTAAACATACATACATTAAAAGTGTATCTAAATCCTTTGCGACAATTTAAGTGCCAAAACAAACATTAAAAAATCATAAAAGCAGAAAATTTCTAAACATGTAGAGTTTGGGAAAAACAGACTGGTGCTAAGTGACACACCCTTACAATCGAGCGCCATTATTTGCGAAAAATTGGCACTTGAGTGCCACCATGGTGCAATTGAGCATGAAAGCTCTTGATTTTTGGCACTCGAGCCCCGCTTGATGTCGCTCAACGCCACACTTGAAGTTTGGAAACTTCATAATTTGACCTAAATGAACCCAAGACCTATTCAAATGATCCAACCTGCATATTTGACACTAAAATTGATTTAAAAACATGTTTATCCTTCAAATTTGATACCAATTGGCTCATTTGGTTAATGACTTGGTTCATTAGATAAACCCAACTATCCAAGAACACATACTTTATATTTGACATGCTACCAACTAGATTTTAGTGAACTATTAGCTAAACAAGTTTCAAATGGACCAACATCATACCCTAACAATCTTATTTATGTATCCCATCATTCCTTCAAAGTTCCACCTTTCAAAACCCCTCTTTTCGGACAAAAACTTGCATACCATGTTCCCTTTTTACTACTTTAAATTCTACAACAGTTTTGTACCTCATTAAACTTCAAAACAACAACATTAAGGATTCAAACAAATACCAATTCACAATCATACATAGCATTATGCTTCAATATACAACATTAGCTCATCAATACACCAACATCATTCAACAATCTCATGATAACATATTCCACCAAACATTAATCTCACAACTTCTCTAACATGCAATCATACTTCTTAACACTAAATTAAAGCAATTATTAGCTTCTCTTACCTGGTTAGAAAGCTAAAACATCACTAGTAAGTAAATTATCTCTGTCTCAGCTCAGATAACTCTATCTATACATACAAACCATAAAATTATGATTAGGGTAGGTTCGTACTAATCATGAAATAATTAGGAAAAGAGATTTAATGACACATGCATTCAATCTATCTACATGTGTCTTAAACTATAAATAAAAAAGAAAAATGAATAGAAACTAACTTAATCAGTAATGGATACCAATATGTTGAAAGTGAAAAACTAATTTAGTTTCTTTTAATAAAAACACTAACAAAAAAATGTGATAACTTAGGAAATGTGACACCCGAAGTTATATACTGTTTAATATTTTTATTATATTGTTTATTTTTTTTCTTTGATATAAGAATATTTAACTTTTAATTTAAATGTTTAATAACATAAATTTTTAGTTCTTAATTTTTGTTTCATTTGAAAAACTCCTATTTTTATTAAAATAATTTTCATTATTTCTCTATTTTCATTATCTCTAATTGATAGACTAATATTTGATATGGTATCAAATTGTTTCAAAATACATATATAACACTTAATCAGATAGAACAGAATATGGATAATTGTTGATGAACTATTGATTCTAAGCCATATTTAGCAATGAATCATTTTTCTTGTTTATGTATCATAAATCAATGTTTATATACATAGCTGTAAAAAGATTTAGTTGGAAAGCAAGAAGTTCTCTTTACATTTCTTCATTTGTAAAAAATTGTCAATGGAAACATACAAATAAAAGGTTGATAATTTTTATTTTTTTAAATGCTTTTATTTATTGTTTATTTTTATCATATAAAATATTATTTTGATATTTTTATATAACTAGTTTTATTTTCTAACTCATCATTATTATAAATGTAACTTTATCACTAGTAATTCTATAAAGAAAACTCATTTACTGTAATGTAATAATTTAATGTGATTTCAATCTTGTTGATCAATCTTATTTATCATATTTATTAATGTATAAAAAAAATATTTCATTATAATTTAAAAAATAAAAATAGAAAAACATTTAAAATATCTCATTTTCATATTACATATTTGATAATATTAAGTTCCTGTAATTTTTAAAATTTTTGAAACACTAAAAAGAAACAGGTAAGTGAGATAGTTAAACTTGTCTTCCTTTCGTTGTCATCTTACACATCACATACTTACAACAGTCATTAGATAAAAAAAAATTAATAGAAACTTAAAATTTAACAAAGGAAAACAAAACTGTTATAAGTTTTGAATATTGCAAGATATTTTGTTTTGAACGTTGCTACACACAAGTCTCGTAAGTGTTGTTGTGAACATTTTAATTTATTAAAAGATCATTTTTCTAGTAGATATTTTGACAGATATGTTAGATCTTCGGATCATTGCCTTGTTCACCAGCTCTATAAATAGAACACTTCCTTTACTTCAAAACAGATGATCAGAAACCATTCTTGTCTCATTCTCTCTTCTCTTAGTTTCATTATTTCTCTTTTCTTCTTTTCTTAAAGATATTTTGGGTTTATTTTATTCTCTTTATAGAAATCCTTACTAGTTCTGATATCCTCAGGGCAGTTTCTGTTGTATGTTGGGGGCTTACGCAATATACTGCAGATAGGTCTTTAAGAACAGTGATTTTCACGTCTTAGGAAATCCTTTGTTCGTGACTTTGTCAACAATTTTTACAACAATCTTAAGAACTTATATTTCAATATTGTTACTGTCAAAAGTCAAAAAGGTATGGAAAGTTTACCTTTGCTTTATTATAGGATCACTAGTGCAATGAAGGGAAATGACACCGGTTAGTTTCGCTTATACGCAACGGTTCTGCAACCGAGGCATATACAGACGAGGTAAAAAATGATAAGCTTTATGCCTCGGTTAGTTCTGAACTGAGTAAAAAAGATGTGTGCTTATGCCTCAGTTCAGTCACCCGAGGTAGTATAGGGGTGGGTGCTTATGCCTCGGTTCAAATCTAACCGAGGCAATAAAGTGATTTTTTCTTTTTCTTCATCATCAGCTGATATTGCAAGCTCCAAGCAAACATCAAAGGAATAACTCTTCAATTAATTCCTTTCTTCATCATCAGCCACGCCGTTTCCCAAGCCTCGTTCCCGACGAAGCCTCCCTCTCGGCAACGCAGATCCAACGCGGCAACACGAAGGAGAAAATAAATCTCGCTCCCTTGCGCAACGCAGATCCAAGGCGGTGTCGAACAGAGAAGAGGAAGAGGAAGAAAGCTCGTGGAGGAAGAGGCGGTCCGACGACTGGCTCGGCTCCAACGTTGCGGGTGAGCTTCTGGATCTTGTTGTGGAAGTTGGGGATGGAGGATGGGTCTTTAGGGGTGGAAGCCGGGCCTTCAGATTTGTAGATCTGAGATTTTTCACCCCCAACAGCCACCGCAAACAGCCACCGCTTGCTCTTCACTCCAGACGTGCACTGACAGGTGAGGTGGAAGCTGCGCTCGAGTCGTCGCCAGGACGAGATGGTGGTGGCTCCCTGCAGCGGTGAGGCAGCGACGAGGCAGTGGCGGGGCAACGGCAGGGTAGCGGCAGCGACACTTATAGCAGGCAGAAGCGAAGCATAGAGACGAGAGAGAAGCGAGAAAAATAAAAGGGAAATGTGAGTTGCTAGGTTTTCTTGGCTTAAGAGATTTTGACTATATGCCTCGGTCCATCTGATAACCGAGGCAGTAGTTTTTTCACTGGGCTATATACCTCGGTCCATTCTGCCAACCGAGTCAGTATGTCATTTAGATACCGGTTGTTTATCAACCGAGGCATATAATGATTTCAAAATTACAATCCTGCCACCGCGTCTGATATGCTTCGGTTGCGAAAAAAACCGAAGCATAATGTACGAGTTAAAAATGCAATTTTGTACTAGTGTTGAATGATGATATGTTCTTAATTATCTTCATGAGAATGAGTATGAAATGTTAATCTGATGTGTAATTATATATGTGATTTACGAATATGTGATTATATATGTAATTATTAGTATAATTTTAGATACTTTGGTATGTGATTAAATGCTCATGTTTTGTGAATAAGTTATTGAATTATATTTGGCTTTGTAAGATACCAATGGTGGATTTTGACGTTTTGGGTATAATAGGCTTTTATTTTATGAAGCTTTGAATTGTAACTTTAAATAAATAAATAAAACGTTAGAAGAACATATGAGGAACGAAGGTTTCTTTTTAAGTGTAATTAATTAAGGACGAGGGTTCCTATTAATTATTATTTCTAAAATCCTAAATTTGATTCAAGTGAACCTAAATTAGTTTCCAGACATGATTCAAGCAACTCAAATTTTTCCCCGGAGTTTCTTTTTGGTGCTTCTCTCATAGACAATAGGTTCCTTCCTTCTTTTCGTTCTGATTCCATAATCAGAAGCTTCAAGCTTCTTCTCCTCTCTGATCTCGTTGACCACCCAATCTTGAGAAACCCATCCATGGCTCGCACATTCGGAGAGGCTTTGTAAGGGCAAAGACAAAGGCGTGACTGAAGCATAGTGGAGGCGCAACTATGGTGCGGCGAGAGCTTCTGCGTTTCGCGGAGGGGCCTCCGCGTGTTGCGACGAGGGTGTCGTTTGGGAATTTCTTTTGGGTTCTCTGTTCTCACTTCAGGCTAACGATTTTGGGTGGATGATTTTGGTTTCCCTTTCTGTGGGTTTTGATTCACGGTGAAATCCTCCTCTCCCTTCTGATTTTGTGATTTTAGGGTTTCAGTTGTTCATCAAATTTTGGGTGTTTCTATGTTTTCTTCTGATTTTTTAGATGTAGGGTTCATTCTAATTGAATTGGGGAATTAGGTTTTCGATTCAAAAATTGGGGTTTTTGTTCTTGTTTCTATGATTTAGGGTTTTATTGTCCTTTGATTTTTGGGGTTTAGAATTGGAATCTGGAACTAAGTTCTGTTTCTGGTAATCTCTTGTGTTCTTGATCGTTTTGGAAGGTTTTTCTTTGTGCGTTTTGATTCATGATTGGGGTAAATTATTTCCTATTGATTCCTGGCGTGATTTTAGGGTATGTATTGATTAGCAGAGGGTCAGTCCTTTCCTTACGGCGGTGAGAGTTCACGATGGCCACTGGCTATGTGTTCTGAGGACTTTGGGTTGCTCCAAGTTAAACCTATTAGGCCTAGAGGTCTAGTATGGAGTTGGACTTTTGTAATGACTGAAAACAAAGATAATGATAATAATAAGATAAGGAATTTTTAATTAAAACTTACTTTTGGAAATCAAATTAAATTGGAGCTAGAAATTAATGTGGTTTAAAAGGGAATGAATGATACTTTAAAGGAAAGTAATGAGATGATTAATTAAAATAATAAATGATTTATTATTTTGAATTAATACTTAATTATATTTATTTATAATTTTTCATTATTTTTTTAGTAGAATCTATTGAGCATCTTATATTTTTGAATGAGACTTTAGATAATAATGAATTAATAGTGTTAGATAGAGAATGAGAATGATTCTTGTTAGAACTAAACAAACTTTGAAATGAAAGACATGGATGAAAGTAATGTAATTTTAGGTGTTAGAATATAGGGAAGGGAGATAATATATTACGATCCTAAGAACGATACATTGAGAAACTTCAAAAGAAGTTTAGGTATTATGTTTTCAAATCCGTGAGTACCCCTTATGATGCTAACTCTAAATTAATGAAAAGTAGAGGAGAATCATTATCTCAGCCTCAGTATGTCCAGATAATTGGGAGCTAACTACACTTGATGAGCTTTTCTAGACCTGATATTGCTTATGCAATAGGTAGACTGAGTAGGTACAGACAATGTCCAAATCAAGAACATTGGGATGCACTTTCCAGGCTTTCAATGGATTATGTCATTGACTATAGTGGATTTCCCGCTGTACTAGAAGGGTACAGTGGTGTTAACTGGATCTTTGATTCAGATGAGACAAAATCCACTAGTGGTTATGTATTCACACTTAGGGGTGGTGCGATTACATGGAGATCAGCCATACAAACAATTATTACAAGATCAACAATGGATTCTGAGTTTGTCGCTCTTGAGATGGCTAGTAGTGAGGCTGAGTGATTGAAAAACTTCTTAACAAACATTCCACTACGAATGAAACCAACCACATCGGTGTCAATACACCATGAATGCCAATTGGCAATAGCTATAGCTATAAACAAAAATTACAATGGAAAGAATAGACATATCCAATTGAGACACAATTTGGTGAAGCAGCTGCTAAAGAGTGGAACTATTTCCATTGGTTATGTGAAGTCATAATGGAATCTAGCAGATCCTCTAACAAAATCCTTGGGAAGAAATATGATCTTAGAAACATCGAGGGGAATGGGACTTAAGCCACTGGCAAACAAAAAAGTGATGGTAACCCAACATTTGTGATTATTGATCCCATGAATAAGGTTCATATGGGTAAAAACAAGTCACTTATTAGTTTTGATAGCACAAATTAGATTTTAAATCAAATATGTCCACACTAGTACAAAAATCACGTATAACGTCGAATATTTTGGACTTTTAACAGCAAATTCGCGAATAACGCCATATTAGAAGACGTTAAATTTACGTCGAATTTAAAAAATTTGACGTTAAATTAACGTCGAATTTTGTTAATATACAACGTTAACTTAACATTGAATTTTGTCAATATTCGACGTTAATCAATTTTTGTTTAATTAATTATGATCTTTTTTACAACTCTACGAGACCTGAAAAGAAAAAGAAATAACAAATTTCAGTGTTTGGTATTTTATAAAGCATGAAATATGAACGTGTAGTATAGTATCAACATCAAAC